>NC_138221.1:44236207-44747552 GCF_964197995.2 Scardinius erythrophthalmus
AAATAGTATTAAAAATGTGTTAAAGATTTTGTACGCGTATTGTGTAGTTGTGCTTAGAGTCAATTGTTTATTTGTGATAACACAATGAAACATGTCAAACTGTACAGACATCATTTTTAGCCAAGGCTGTCAAACAAATGAACAAGAGAGGACAATGAAATATTAATAACTGACTATGTTACAGACAATGTATAATTTCTTTTTTCTCCTGTAAGCTTTTTTTTTTTTTTTTTTACCTGTAGCTGTAGTTAGGCCTTTTTTTCAAAAATATTATTGATCTGCCTGCAATGACACCATTGTCTCTGAACTGAACTGAACTGAGCTGAACGAAGACATCACTGTTTTCTCCAGAGCGACTGTATAATGAACTAAATAGATAACTAATGACTAATGAGCTTTTACAATGGAAATGAATCATCATCGAACTTTCTTAAGCTGTACAATGGCACTATGTTCTTCTAGAGCTGCTGTACAGCCCAAACTAACTTTGTTGCATTATTTTCCTGTTATCACTTTAAAGCTGCTTTGAAACAATCTGTATTGTAAAAAGCGACTTGACTTGAAATAATTTTGTCAGATAAATATCTTCACTAAGTTTATTTTTATATTTATATATTTTTAAAAAATGTAAATATGAGGGATGAACAAAACACCATTTTCCTTATATTTTGATGGTTTAAGCAAACTTGTAGGGTCATTAAAAAATTAAAAATAAAAACTCTGCACATCACTTTTAGCCACTACTGTATTTGATGTGGTCAGTGCCACAATAGTGCTATTGAGACCCTGCTTACAGTGGACTGATGAGCTCAAGTCATCACCGGTGCACTGCTGCTTTTTTTCCCAGTCAGCAACAATGTAATTATTACTTTCCTTTCATTTCACTGCTATAAAATTTCTTAAAAGTCAGTTCGAAAAAGGATCCCTTGATGATCAAACTTTTATTGTTTGATCAACTCCGTCATCATTTACTGTAACTCCAATACATCATATTTTCATTGAAAAGTGCGTGGCCTCCTCCTCTCTGCAGCCATCTTGTTATTCCTAACTAGGTTAGGACAGAGCCATAGAGAGAAAGAGTTGCGACACTCTTTGATGTCGCCTCTATGGCTGTCACGTGGTTCATGTAAGCCCCAATAGTTCTAAAACATACGCTGGCTGTCATGTTCTTCTATTGGACAGACAGCAGCGATTGCATTATTGAACGGTAAATATAAAATAAAACACACCCCAAGTACTTTTTCAGCTGTTATTGCATTTTGTTAATGTCAGTTTTGCATTTGGAGACAAGTTTTAGGCTATATTTTTGGAGGGAAAAGCTTAGTGTTCATGTTCGCATGGGTAGCAGCACTGGCTTTAGCGCTCTAACTTTACTTTTCCATATCATTCATCTGATGATGGACGTCTCATGATATTTATTTTAGCACAACTGGGCTGTATTAGGCTATTGATTCACGTGATTTTGCTTATAAATTTTGATTCAGCCATTAGCCTACCTTCGTGATCACGCAAAGAGGTCTGCCGTGGCGGTCCGTTCAGAGTTCGCTTAAGCTAGCTCACTTCTTCTAATGAAAGTGGCCACCCCAGGACCACAACGTGAAACATTATCATGTTAAGACTAAGAATATTATTTTAATATTAAGCCATACACATTATCAAAACTATAACAGATTAAAAACGAATTTAAGCATTGTTGATACAAATGAAGGTTTTCAAATAAACTATTTTTATTAAACAATGACAGACAACAAAAATGTGTGCTTGTGTGAACAAGAAAAGCAAAAATCAGGGGCAGGTGATCCATGAAACAGACAGGACTGGTGATGGCCATAACAATCCTAGAGGTCCACCAGCATTGTTCTCACAAGCCGCCTCACTCAAGGCAATAAAACATAATGAAAAGTTAGTATATCCCAAAAAATTAAATTAAATAAAAGTTGCTATAAAGGTGGCAGCGATTCATTACCGAACTCTTAACTGACGAAGTCGCGCTAGCTAACTAGCTATGTTAGCAGGCAGTGCTTGAAAATTGGTTGAACCAACTAACATAAAATATAAATAATTACGCTGTGCATGTACAAATGAAGACCAGTATAAGCATCGCAAAGGGCCTCTGATACAAAATAGACAGTTGACAATTCAAAAGAGGTCGATATTTCAACAACTTAACTCTGGAACAACTCGACGTGCAGCAATGTAAGTGAAAGGGGTCCAACGCCAAAATGACAGTGTTTAGAACTATTCCGCTCTTCAAATCCCGGAAGTGGGCGGTTAAAAGCGCCGCCATTATTTACAACGGAGGTCTATGGGAGTGTCGCAACTCTTTCTCTTTATGGCTCTGGGTTAGGAGACCTCTTCAGCTCTCTTAAATAATTTAGGAGCTGAGACCTAGTCTTGACACTTAGGAACCTTTATGAATCATACTTATTCTTAAGTCTAGGAATAAAAGTAAAGTGACGACATTCTTAGAATTTTGAGAGACTTAAGACTAAAATTTTACTCTGAGTGGCTTCATACATACGGCCCCAGGTAAAACCGTAAAACCCTTAGACACTTGTTCAATGGTTCGCCGCTGGAGGGCGATCTCGTGAGTCCGCATGGTTCATGGTCTAACAAAGATCATCGCCCCCCAGCGGCGAACCATTGAATTTTCGAAACGTTTCGAAACAGTTATGGCGTTACGAAGCCTCGTTCAGAGCTCGTTTACGGAAACAATGTGAGTTTGGTAGATTGATTGATACTTATTTTTATTTTTTACAGTCTATGGCTCCGAACCACTGATTCGAAACAAAAGGTTTCGAAGCTTAAACGCCCATCACTAGCAGTAATTATTCGGTACAGCTGCAGGTGGCAGTAAGTCTCAATGAAACTAACGACAAGCTCAGAGAAGAAGAATCGTCGTTGTGGTGATTGTGTCTGTGAGTGTGAGCTGCTTCCATCTTATCCCTAATTTTGTTAGTGTACCTTTTTAAAGAGAGTTTACTATATCTATTTATCGAATTCCCAAATAAGAAACGATATCAGCAGCCAGACGAGGTGCTGGTACAAGTACAAGTACAAGTACGAGGTACAAGTATTGTTAGTGGATCATCGGACCTTCTCTATTTGTCCTGTTGAAGATAACTTACATCCGTTAATACATACATCAACATAGCACAACAACTAAAGATTTTACGGTGAGTTTAGCGCGTTGTCTACCTTAAATGCATACTCTGGATGTTAAATGAATAAAGTCAATGTCGGCGAATTCATCCACTGTAATAAAGATATTGAGAACATGTGCTGTCCACTGCCATTGTCTTTTAAATCAAGACTTATTTAAAGCGTGAATCTAACAATAACAACGTAAGGGAGCCAGTCTGTCATTAATGGGTTCATTTATCCTTGACCTCCTGACTGTTCATTTCCATCTTTATTAACGTTACATGGCTAACGTTAACGTTACTTAAAAAAAAAAAAAAAAATCATACCAACCATTGAAATGCTCATCACAATGTATCATGTGAAAATTACTATTTATCTGAAATTCAAGTTACGTTTTGTATGGACTAGGTAAGTAACATAATCTGTACCATATGCTGTGTACCTTGAAAAATAATAATAATAATAATAATAATACTTATTATAAAGAACACTCATGATACGAAGAATCCAGTCATATCAGCTGCGAAATAAAAATGATCTTTGTTTTAATCAAAGTTTTATTTTACATTGAGCGAGTCGCTTCATGTGGGCCAACATGTTGATCATGACCAGAATTTGGAGGCCTGTTTCAAAGAACTTGTTATATGTTCTTGCAGGTTATTTGGGGTGCTTCTTGCTCTGCAGTGATGACGTCACTGGTAAGTGCCTCAGCATCTAGTTGTAATCATGTCCAACACCAGTCAGATTTGGCAGAATGCAAATTGTGTCATTTTAGAAGTAATGTATACATTTTTATCTATAATATCATCAAACTGTACAGTTCAGCAGAAGGCTACACACTCTTAGAAGTATAATTGTCTCAGCCCTAAGAGACTGTTCTTGTTTGCAGGGGAGCAGCAGTTCCTCCACAACGGAGTATGTAGTACGAGTTCCTAAGTAAGATTTAAATTATTTAAATTATATTTTATATAATTTCAACTACAGTGATCTTTGTAAAAAAGAAAAAAAAAAGAAAGAAGGGTTTGATATACGATCTCAGGTCTTCTTACTTTGCCCAACAGAAACACCAGTAAGAAATACAACTTAATGGCTTTCAATGCTGGTGATAAAGTCAGTTGTTCTACATGGACACAGGTAATCTAGCTTTGGCCATATTTTCTTTCCTGTCTTTTTCCATTTGTTTTCTCTTTTTTAAATTGTATATCTATCCATCCATCCATCATGTTTAGGCTCGTATGGAGCGGGACATGAGCAATAGGCGTATATATGGTGAGGAGGAGACTCAGGATGGGGCGGCAGGCAGTGAGTTTGGAAAGAAACAGAGAGAGGAGTCAAGGAGAAAGAAGTATGGCATCGTTACGAAGGAGTTCAAGGTGGAGGACCAGCCCTGGATCCTTAAAGTTAATGGCAAGGCAGGAAGAAGGTACACGTCTCTGCTTTTATTCTTTTCGTCTAGTTGCCACTTTCTTGAGTAATTCCTGAGTGTTTAGCTACACGTTCTTAGAATGATTATGCTTAATAAGCAAATAATTGCTGTTCTGTCACCTTATTTGATGTTAAGGTCCTATAATTTCCACAATGTGGAAAACATGGACGGAATCGTGGAATCCAGTTATAAAAATAGAATTTAAATAGAATTTTGTGGAAGTTGGCAAAATTTGGATGAATAAATCAAAAGTAGGGCTGTACACTTAATAAAATGACAATTATGGACTAGTGTCTATGAATATTATACTGCAAAAAGACTGCAGTTTTTCCCATACATTGATTTATGTGTGGCGGCCCGCCACAATATCAACATTGACTGCCACAAATAGATTTCAATGCTTCCCATTCATTAACTGGACTGTGACACCTGAAAATATATTTAAACTTATCATAATAAAATAAAAGGCCTAGTCTTTTGTGAGTACTATGAATTTAGACATACTTTGGGAGGGACATACATTTAGCAGGGAGGTATGCGATTTCAGATGCACCTTGTCTGTTTGCGCTGTGCAAAGAGAAGTTCGCACTTGGCTGATGCAATCAGACAGTGATCAGCTCTGTGTTTCAGTTCACTGTGTGTGAATGAATGCAGTGAACTCTATCTGTGTTGAGTTTAGCATTCATTTGGGAACGTAGAGAGCACCAGTTATGCATTATTATTTTCACATTTGCATAGTTGACGATTACATAATTTCACTAGATTTGGAAAGAGATGCATTTGTAGAGATGCAACTTGTTTTCCGCCAAAATAAAAGCTTGACTGCAGTTTTCATCAGAATAAAAGCTCACGGGTTTATCTCTTGCATGCATAGAAATTAGAACAAAACTAATTATGAAAGTTTCATTTATTTTTCAGTGAATTTGTTTTATGATGCTTAATTGCCTAGTTATCTCCAAAGCTCTCTCAATTTTGTTGTAGATCATTAAACCGTTACACTGCAGTCTCTTTAGCCCCTTTCACACAGAGATTCCGGAAAATACACGGATAAAGTGACACGGGATTTGACCTGGGTTTGTTTGATTTTGGTTCATTCACACTGCCAGTTCACACACAAGCCGTAAAAATCCCGTAAAGACATGTGACATCAATGTGATTGTAATGTCTCAGCAGCATCTTAAGTTTGCTTATGAGCTGCAATTTCTCTCTCGAGAAACCACGCTTGTGCATTTTGTTCTCTGATTTGATCATAAACTTGCGCATTACGTATTGTTTCACTCGCTGGCGAAAGATCCCGCGCTTCAGCGTCTTCACACGACACGGCATTATTACGGCTTTTGTTCACACAGCGCGCGTTCCGGGACTGAACACGGCAATGATCCCGGCATCAATCCCGGGTCGTGTTTGCGTTCACACAGAAGGCACTCTGGCAATTTGCCGGCAATTTCCCGGGTTCAAAGCGCTGTGTGAAAGGGGGCTTTTGAAATCAGTTTTGTGAAGTGCCTTCGTGTGCAAATGCTGCCTGCAGAGGTTAGGCAGAGGCAACAAGTCAGCTACCTACGTTTTCGGACGCAGCCACTATCTGAGGACATGAACACATAAACGTCATCTCCACTGCTGCTCAGAGAGTCACTCACTTGACCAGTATTTCACCATTTCATTTGATAACATTTACATTTAGTCATTTAGCAGACGCTTTTATCCAAAGCGACTTACAAAGTAGGACTAGATTAAGCGAGTCATGAAGAGGCAAAAAACAAAAAGCAGCGCAAGAAGTGCTCCAGATACAAAGTTCAGGCATTATTCAGAGTAGCATAAGCCCGATAAGCGAGGTTTAGAGGGAAAGGGGAGTTTTTTTTTTTTGGTTTTTTTTTAAATGAGGTTAAGTGCTCCCGGAAGAGATGGGTTTTCAGATGTTTTTTGAAGGTTGTCAGGGATTTTGCATTCCGGATGAGGGTGGGGAGAGCGTTCCACCAGCATGGAACTGTGAATGAGAATGTTCTGGAAAGTGATTTTGTGGCTTTCTGTGATGAAACCACGAGACGTCGCTCGTTGGATAAAACTGGCATCTGAGACCAAACTGTGTTTATATCTGCTCCGCTTGAATTCAGATTTCGGTGGGAGCCACGATGAATGTACTTAGGTCGCCGGAGAAGTTGTAGCGATCGCAAATGTACTTGCGAAACACCAGTGACCGGGGTCACAGAGTGACGGAGTTGTAAAAGTTCAGTGGCAGAGTATTTGAGCATGCTGCTCTCCGGAAGGTTGAAGTGAATAGTGCTGTAGACTCCAAGTAATGCCAGTAAAAAAATAAATAAAATACTGCAAGGCATAATAGCAGATATCAGCCGATTTAACATCAGCCAACAGCAAACACATCGAATAGTGCTGTGTCTTTTAAAAGATCATCTCCTTGGTACACATCTGAGTTGCGCAAATTGAAGGCGTTAGGCAGGCAACTGGAGCGGAAATATAAAAAATCTGGTCTGACAGTTCATAGATTGATGTTTGATCAACATCAGATTGAGTATCACAATGCTCTCAAAGCTGCAAAAGGGGCATATTATTCTACTATTATTAGTAGCAACATTTCAAATCCCCGTGTTCTGTTTAGAATAGTCAATAATCT
Organism: Scardinius erythrophthalmus; assembly: GCF_964197995.2. Taxonomy (NCBI): domain Eukaryota; kingdom Metazoa; phylum Chordata; class Actinopteri; order Cypriniformes; family Leuciscidae; genus Scardinius; species Scardinius erythrophthalmus. The sequence goes on from NC_138221.1 coordinate 44,243,407, forward strand.
AACTAAACCACCCAGTGACTTTAACTATTCCACCATTGAGCAGTGTAATGAATTTCTCAATTTTTTTTCAACTAAAATTGAGAATATTCATAATGTTATTTCCTGTGAGGATGCTCCTGAGCTTGCTGAGGTGCATCCTCCTAATCTCTCTAGTCCAGCTTTTTCAAGTTTTAATGCTGTTGACTTTGATTCAATCTCTAAACTTGTCTTGTCAATGAACTCCACTACTTGCATACTTGATCCACTACCTACAACTGTTTTAAAACATTGTCTTCCTGTCATTTTACCACACATCACTGTTATTGTTAATGCTTCACTCAATACAGGGATTGTCTCTTCTGCTTTAAAAATGGCTGCGATTACACCAGTTCTTAAAAAAGCTGGGAGTGACATCACCGATATGTCAAATTATCGACCGATCTCTAATTTACCTTTTCTGGCAAAAGTGCTCGAGCGTGTGGTTGCTGGCCAACTTCATATTCATCTCCGTACAAATAGCCTTTTAGAAAAATTTCAATCCGGGTTTAGATCTGGACACAGTACAGAGACTGCTCTTGTCAGGGTTCTGAATGATCTCCTCGTTATAGCTGACTCTGGGGCTTGTGGCATTTTGGTCATGCTAGACCTTACTGCTGCATTTGATACCATATGTCACGGTATATTATTGGACAGACTGCAAAAGTGGACTGGTCTGTCTGGAACTGTTTTGAACTGGTTCAGATCTTACCTCTCAGATCGCTCCCAATTTGTCTACCTGGGTTCTAACAGGTCTCAAACTATTCCTTTGTGTCAGGGTGTCCCTCAGGGGTCAGTTTTGGGTCCTGTTTTATTCAGTATCTATATGCTGCCTCTCTGGCAGATCATTCAGAAGTATGGCCTAAGCTATCATTGTTACGCAGATGACACCCAGATTTATATCAGCTCTCAACCTGATTTTAATTCTTCCTCTTCGAAACTGTCTGATTGTTTGCTGGAAATCAAAGGGTGGATGAAACTCAATTTTTTAAAACTAAACTGCTCCAAAACGGAAGTCTTATTAATTGGAACTTCAGTGAATGTTGGTAAATGTAAGGATTTTAGAATCTCAGTTGACAATACCCAGCTGTCCCCTTCTGACCAGGTTCGTAATCTGGGTGTGATCTTTGATGCCCAGCTTACTTTTAATTCACATTTTAAAAATATAACGAAGGTGGCTTTTTTTCACCTGAGGAACATAGCACGTATCAGACCGTTTCTCTCTAGGCCTGATGCAGAGAGGCTTATCCATGCCTTTATCACATCGAGACTTGATTATTGTAATTCTCTTTTTGTGGGTCTACCAGCAAACTCTATTAAGAGGTTGCAATATATCCAAAACTCGGCCGCACGCGTCTTGACTCACACATCCTCACGCCATCACATTACACCAGTGCTCCAGCAATTGCATTGGCTTCCAGTTCAGTCACGTATTGATTTTAAAATTCTGATTTTAACTTATAAAGCTGTACATGGGTTGGCTCCGGATTACATCTGTGATTTGGTTACACCATCCATTCCTGCTCGTTCTCTCCGCTCTGCTGTCTCTCTCTGTCTGTTTCAGCCTCGTTTTAAATGAAAAACTATGGGGGGAAGAGCCTTTTCCTGTATTGCGCCAAAGTTATGGAATACTTTACCTGCACCCATCAGAAATGCTCCTTCGGTGGATTGTTTTAAGAAACTTCTTAAGACTCATCTTTTTACTACTGCTTTTAATTTATAAATTATTATTATTTTTTTTTTTTTTTTTTTTTTTTTTACACTTGTTCTGATGCAGTGTTGATTGTTTGATTATTTTGCTTTGTATCCTGTAGCGCTTTGAGTTTGAGAAAGGCGCATTATAAAATAAATTTATTATTATTATATTATTATCAGATACACACATAAACTCAAAGGTTTTCACTACAACCCAACACAATATGTTTGGTTTAACTTGAAGAAATTGATGTAACTTTTGGCCCTCTAGCAGTTAAAAAAAAACAAAACTGCATGCATTTTGCAGAAAAATATTGTTTTGTTTGTGCTTTGGCTCTGCATGACTGCAGATGAATGGGTTCTTTCTCATTACTAAAAAAAGAGAGAGACATTATCCTACTACTCATAAAACATTCATTACCAGGCTTAAGAGATATAACCAGTTTAGATGGAAAGGATCTCAAGATGACTAGCTGAAGACATACTGTAACTATAACCATTAATGGACACGGACAGAACTTCCTCGAAAATAAGTTTCAGCACAGCGCTACGACATCAACCATAATAAAATGACCCTTCACAATAGATAATGCTTTACAATGAACTCTGTTAGAGAGCAACATGGCAATTTGTGTCTGTCGCTTTTACAACATTTCAAATCCCTCAGTTCTCGCCATCTCCGAAAAGCCAAGTCAGTAGCGATTCTCATTTTATCACAAGCTCTGTCGCGTTCTCTTTTTGCCAGCAGACTCTACTCTGCTCAGTGTTTTTTTCTTTTTAAACGTGTGATCCCAATATGTACGCCATTTCCCATGAAAGCCATCCTGTCGGATCTAAAATATAAACACTTATAACAGGCTTACCATAGTGAATCAGGGTAAGACAAAAACATAAATAGTACATAGTGTACCTTTAAGGAATACCACAACATTATTCATCCATACTTTGATAAACCTCTGTTGTGTAGCATTTTGTTTGAAAGGAATTGTTCGTTTCACTTGATTACATTTTAAAAGATTCATTAATTTGTTAGTGTTATGCATTTATTTGATTACCACAATTTTTGATAACATATTTTTATGAAGTAGTAAAACAGAATCCAGACAAATGAAAACAAACAACACAGAATATCAGAAAGAAATCATTTTAACAGATTAAAGTTTTATGAATTTCGTTGATTAGATATCCCTTTTGATTATTATAGTTTCATTAAACCATTAATATGGAAAGCAGAAAGATTTAAACAGAAAACATGAAATTTGGGAAGAAATGAAACAGCATCCATACGGCCAAGTGTGTTTATTCATAGCTTGAATTGTGTTTGTGTTGCATTGCCTTTGGACAACACCTCATGTTCCCCTCTACCACTCAGATTCAAGGGTCTGAAAAAAGGCGGAGTCACAGAGAACGCGTCCTACTACATCTTCACGCAGTGTGCCGATGGTGCATTTGAGGCGTTTCCTGTGCACGCCTGGTATAACTTCACACCGCAGGCCAAACACCGCACACTCACAGCCGAGGAGGCAGAGGAAGAGTGGGGCAGGTGAGGGCAGGTTGAGTGGTTGCGTTCATGGGAATAACCCTGATGGCACTCCTAGACAGCAAGTTTGTGATAACTGTAAATGTGTCTAAAGCTCAAACATCACATCTACTTATTTTTGCATGTAGGAGGAACAAAGTGGTGAACCACTTCAGCATCATGCTCCAGCGACGTTTCCGAGAACAGGAGCGAGGAGACGAGGATGAGGAGGAAGGAGAAAAAGGAGGGAAGAAAAAGAAGAAGAAGAAGGGAGGCAGGGGTGGAGACCTGCGCATACATGACCTCGAGGATGACTTGGAAATGAGCAGCGATGAGAGCGACGGCAGCAACGGAGAAGGTGAGCAAGGGGTCTGAGAGGAAGAGGAGTGTCACATGTAGGACTTTCTGAACTAAATGTCTTCTTTCAATGCAGATGATGAAGCCAAGTCGAAAGGTAAAAAGGACAAAGGCCCCAAAGGCAAGGGAAAGAAGAAGAAAAAGGGCAGCGACTTTGAAGGATTCGAGGATAGTGATGATGGCGACTTTGAGGGCTTGGAGGTGGACTACATGTCTGATGAGAGCAGGTGACTCCAATGATGCACAGTTACTGTTGCCACATGCAAACAGCCCTCTTTTCATGGTCACTGCAGTCTAATCATTCTCATCTTCCTTTCTTTGCTCTAGTTCTGAAGAAGAGGAGCAAGAGAAGACCAAGCCCAATAAGGGAGAGGATGTCCCTAAAGGTTGGTGACTAAAGGGGTTTTCCCCCTTTGTTTGCAGGAATGTACTTTCATCTAATGCATATATTTGATTTGAGGCAACTCTGTGACACTCTAATGGCTTTCTTTCAGGAATTGATGAAATGTCTGAAAGTGAGGAGGAGAGTGAGGAAGAAAACAAGAATGAGGAAGATGCCAAGGAGGAAGAAGAGGAGGAAGATGGAAAGAAGACACCAGTGCAGGTGGAAAAAAAGAAAAAGAAAGGTAAAAAAATCACTCAAATTGACAATTTATTCATTGTATTTCACAGTGATGATGATTACATTTATTGAAGTCTAGTTGTGCCACGTAAAAATGAAAATAAAAGACTCATATTTTTTTTAAATTACAGACGCATTTAAAATGTTTAATTTAATGTGTAAAAATGTGTAACAGTAAAATAATAAACCACCTTAAAGCTGACCAAAAATAGACATTCATAACTGTTTAAGTAATGTTTCAAATTTTAGATAAATGCAATAGTAATGCATGAAATAATTTCAAATGCAACTTATAAAATGCTTTTAAAAAAGCATTACCAAATAGCTTTTCTTAGTGATTTATTTCTGTTTTTGAATAAATATTTCAATCATATTTTTTAAGTGTTACTCTTAAAGGGATAGTTTACCCAAAAATGAAACTTCTGTCATAGTTTACTCACCCTCAAGTTGTTCCAAACCTGTATAAGTTTCTTTGTTCTGCTGCACGAGGTGAGTAAACGATGATAGAATTTTCATTTTTGGGTGAATTTTCCCTTTAAGGCCCATTTACATAAAGGACAATAACTATAACGATAACAATAAAGTTCAACCTTTTTTTCGAAATGTAAAAGAATGGCAGAGCACACACCACAACTTTAATAATGATGACATAGAAGTGATATTGTTCCAGAATGATTTTTTTTCTATCTGATGAATGATAAAAACATTGTCAACAAATCAGAATCCATCCTGCTTTAAAAAGCATTTAAACAGCAGACGACAAACTGCAGTGTGCACTTAGAACAAACAAGGTTACCGTTTGCTTGTGTGGATGTTAAAATAGTTATCGTTATTGGTACCTTTATAGGTATTGTTCTTGGTATTAGTATTACTATTAGTATTGTTGTCTTTTCATTTTGTAAAAATCATTGTGTGTGTTGTTTTAGACAGCAGTGGCGAGTCAGACAGCTCCGAGGACAGTGATATTGAAGGAGAGGCAGCTTCAGCACTGTTCATGGTGGTAATGGCCTATATTTGCGTGTATGTGCGTGTGTTTGGGAAAGATAATCGAATGAGAGGGAGCGAGTGAGAGAAGCTGTTGTTGATTTTCTGATGGGTTTTCATGTGGATTTGTGGTACAGTGCTCTCTTGTTGTCTCCCCTCTCACAGAAGAAGCGCACCCCTCCTAAGCGAGGGGGTGGGCGAGGATCTGCAGGTAGTTCAAGAACAGGAAGTCGACCTGGCACACCTTCTATCGACAACGCTGCCACTTCAAACACTCTGCGTGCCGCTGCCAGCAAACTGGAACAAGGTACACTCAAAGAAACTTCATTTCAATTAAATGAATTACATGATATGATGATTAGTTAATTGATTTATTCATATATATATATATATATATATATATATATATATATATATATATATATATATATATATATATATATATATATATACATACATACATATATAAAATTGTTGAGAAAAGTAAAAAGAATTCAGTTACTTTAAATTATTATATTACACATTTTTTATTATATTTTTGTATTTATTTATTTGGTTTAATGCTGTTATTATTGTTGTTATTACTTTTTATCACACTTTGCAGTTAAGAGGATACTCAACCCAAAAATGAAAAATTTTCCTTGTACACACTAATACGTTTTCGTTTGAACGTGCATATTTTTCTCTTAGTTTTAGCCTCTGTCCCAGATATACATGACTTTCTTTATTCAGATAAACACAAACAAAGATTTTTGTCCCTACAACGCAAGTGCACTAAACCTCCAAAGTGTATGCGACGAATAAAATACATTTTTTTTTTTTTTAACTGAAGCATCACTTCCAGCCGATTGTCATGCGATTTCACGCTTGACATAAATGTCAGCATGTTGTGGCGTGTTGTGAATCTCACACAAGAAGTGCCGCGGAAGCACAGGACCGTTAGTCTTGAGCAGGTTTCACAATGAGCTTGCACATTTATTTTTCTAAAAACCTATAGTTTCTGTCTATCTGAAGAGAGAAAGTCATATACATCTGGGACTGCATGAGGGAGAGTAAATGATGAGAGAATTAATTTTTCCCTTCAAAATTCCCTTAATGCATTAATACACCATTACGTTATATTATCTGCCTAGTATCTTATTTCATCTTGTCTGTGTCTCTGCACTGCTAAGGTTTAGGCCAAGTTTTTAATTTTTACGCTCCTCTGTCTTAGGTAAGCGGCAGACGACAGTACCGAGCTCAGAGACTCCGGCTGCGAAGAGATTAAAGATGGAGCCCAGCCCTCAGAGCTCTTCAGGGAAGAGCACACCCCAACCAGTATCAGGGAAATCCACCCCCAGCTCCAGGTACTTTTTTCTTTTTCTCAAAATGGGCTTTCGCACCAGAGGAACCTTTTCATAGTTCCTAGAAATAATGGTGGAAGTTCACGGATTTTGCCATGTTTGCACCGCAGGAACTAGGTTTAAGATTTTAGTTTAAGGAATTCATTTTGGAGGAACTAATTTAGCTCCTTCTTTAGAGTCTGTTCTAAACCAGCACTATAGGAACTACCAGTGACATTAGTGTACGCTGAGTGGCCGAACGCCACTGTAAAAGCTGTTTACACGCACAGATTATAGCCTATATATTTACTCCACACACTAACTCTACGAACATGGAAAACCGTGATAGATGGGCCTCTTAACCTTAATGCTGAGGAGAAATTCCAACGCAACTTTGAGGGGACCAAGCCAAACATGATTATGTATTTCTGCTCAGCCAGCAACACTGGACATCTACCACATGGCAAACACTAGTACCTTTTCATATACTGTCTACTTTCTATGTATAACAGTTCTATCTAATGTATTAGCCAGGACTGTTAGACAGATCGTAAACTAATGAACACGGAGAATGCGAGCACTGTGCTCAGGCTTCAGCGCCGTCAAAATAAAGGTCCGTCGCGCCATCAAAATAAAAGTCACAACAATGTGGTGCGAATGCAACCAGGAAAATGTTCCTAAGGGAACCATCAGTTCTTGGGGAACCAACCTGGTCGCTAGTTCCTAGAACTTTCCAGTGCGAAAGCCCCTTATGTCAGCTTGAAACATAATTTGATTTATAGTCTTTTCTTACCAATTGTTATGTATATCCAAGTTAAACGGCTTCTCAAACAAGAAATAAATGTAGGCTGGGGCATGATTTTGTCCATTGGAAATTGATTGGATCGCTGGATGGTTGTGTGTGCTGTGACGTCATGCGAGTGACGGGTTGTTTCACCATTGCACCAGTAAATGGATCATCAGTGAAGAGATGTCACTGGAAGAGGGATGGGAACTTATTTTGATGAAAGATTCGGAGGGCACATTCATTTTGTTTCATGGTGAATTTAAACATTCCCTAGAGAGACTCTCCAGATTTAGACAATCTTCAGTTCACTTTTTCCCCAGCTATGGGTCCCATCTTTTCTCCTTTATCCTGCTGTGCAGTCCATTTCCTCTATTCAATGAAACTTGGACCCAGTTACACTTACATTAAACCACGCAGTGCTGTAGTAACAGTAACAGTATGCCACTGTGTGTGTATTACACCCATAATTCAGTTTATGCTAAATCTCAACACATCACACATCTCCAACATATTGCATTCCTGTTTTTCCCTCCGAATTGCAGACAAGTTCTACCATAGTCACAAACCATATTATGTCTTGCTTATTTCATCATGCATAAATAAAATCCATTCTTCCATCTCCCCCTTAGTGATGTGCAGCTGACAGAGGATGCCGTGCGCAGGTATCTCATCAGGAAGCCCATGACCACTAAAGACCTGCTGAAGAAGTTCCAGACTAAGCGCACAGGCCTCAGCAGCGAGCAGACAGTCAACGTGCTTGCCCAGATCTTGAAAAGACTTAACCCAGAGAGGAAGAACATCAATGAGAAGATGCACTTCTACCTCACTGAGTGAACCCAACCGAGGAGAGAGTGAAACACTGAGCGCCCACCACCAGCAGCCTCTCCTTTTAGAATACAGCTTATTTAGTTCAAGACCTATTTGGTCCGAAACTTCCTGATTTTTTTGCTGTCATTTTGCTTTTCATCATCCAGCATTTATTAACAGTAGTTCTTAAATACTGTTAATTGAGTTACAGAAGAGAGCGCTGGAGGTCTAAAGAGTAAAACGACAAAGAAAATGGTGATAAGGAAGATAGGAGTATGTTTTTGTATATTATAACGGATATTGGAAAGATGTGTTTGTAAATTTCACATGCCTCTTAATGACAAGTTTAGTATCAGAGAGACACTGGGTAACACCCTTCTTTCAAGATTCTTTTCAAGAAAACTGATGAATTTTGAGAGGGACTTTATCCAGAGAATGCAGCTGCATTTGTGGCTTTTATTGCACATTCATTTCTTATTTCATTTGTCTGCTTTTTTTTTAAACTGCACTGTTTAAAAGCTGTAAATGTTACAACTTTTGCAGTTTTTTTTTTCTCCTTGGTAGTATATTAAATTTGTTTAGAATGAATACCAGAGTTTGTGCTTATTTGTTATATATGCAATATTCTATGCAATAGTAATTTTTTATTTGAAGAAAGCCACAATAGTGGGTAGCAGAAAATATTTATTCATATACATTATAAATAGAAGCAGTTCCAATGATTTTCCTTTTCTCATTTTACATTATAAATTTCATAAATCATATCCCTCCCCTTCATAATACTCCAGAGGTATTTAAACCACATTTCAGTGAGCTGAATGTTACCAAGTAATGCTACCAGTTGTTTCCATGTTTTATTTGTGGTTATTCCTGGAAAAATGCATCTGATTGGTGTATTTTTAGAGCCATATGAGAGTATCTGAAAGGTGAAAAATGTGTCGACTTCTAGACCAGTGAGCCACAGTGTTTCCAAGACAGGTGCTATGGTCAGTCCAGTCTTAATTCCTTTACACAGGCAGGTTTCGACAGATCACAGAGATGCGGCGATGACGTGGAATTTTGTGTCCTGAGAAAAAGGAATCTTGATCTTTCAGGATTTCATGGGTGAATTTAAAACGAGCATCATCCCTGTTGATATAAACAAAGTGTTTTCCAATTTTTTAAATAGTGTTCACATTTTGTGGTAAACAAAATGCAATTTAGTTGTTCTGTGGCTGCAAATTATGTAAATAACAAGAAAAAATGAAATATGTTGGGTAATTACCTTAATATATAAAGTGAGCGCCGGCTCAGAAGCAAGTCCACCCAATCTGTGGAATTATTTTCTGGGACCAGACGCATAATACTATCGGACAACAGGCTCAGCCCTGCAATAATGCTTCCGCAGAACTGACAAGAGAAAGCAACATTCAAGGAGAACAGAAATAATGTACAAATAACTTAACTGTGGAGAACGATACTGTACAAATAACTCAGAGGCAGACCTTCACGCTGTCAATGTGGGGTTTGATATAGCCCTCTTTGTCCAGGTCCAGAACATGAATCGGCCCAAGCAGTGGACTGCCTTCAGGAAATGCAACTACTCTCACCCGCCTCAAGATGCTTTCACACTTAACTCCCCACTGCAGCCGTTCTGTTTCTCTGTAGCCGTGGATAGCCTGAGTGGGAAAGAGATTAAGGTGATGCACAGCCTGATGCGTGTTCAAATCTTGGAGGGCCACGTTCCTGACTTTCTTTCAGACATGCTTGATTCATAATGTCTCTGATGTAAGAGCATTTGACCAAGGAATTGGAAGATGGGGTGAAAGTAGTTAATAGCCAAACAGCAGAAATGTTACAAATACAGCATACTAGAAATATGTTTACAACATTATTTGGTATTAGCAACACGAGTTGCATTTAATAAATAGGTATATTTTTTATTATGTGTAAAAACATTTTCATTCCAGACATGTCAATTAATTTGTGTTGTTTAATGTATATGCAAATTGTTTAAGATTTTAAAAATTTTTTTTAACAAATTTAACTAGTCCACATGAAATACGTAATACACGAAAAACGAAATAAAGTCTCGCCTATGTTTTTCTATGGCAGTATTTTTATATTTATTTTTGGTGGGGGCCTAGGTGGTTGAATTGAGTTGCATTACCACAGAAACGATTGTTTCCAAGCAGGTTTCCCAAACATCTGTAGCCCCGCCCCAAACTCACGGCACTGGAAGAGAGCCGACTGATTGGTCTTTCTTATTGGCCAACGCGCGGTTCGCGCTCAAATTCTATATTGGCAGCTTTCAGGGCTTTTCCTACACATAATTATTTCAACGTTTTCAAGAAGCAAGTTGTGGGTTCACTTGAAAAGTAGCCTACAGGTAGGTCGTAACTAAACTCAAGAAGCATAACCCATGGCCTACTACCAGTAGTTAGTTCTAACGTTAAGTAGCAATCATAAACAACTGTTACAATACGAGTACGTTTTGTTATGAAATGACGTTGGACGCCAGTATGGTCAGTGTGTACACAATATAGCTAGAAACACGTATACGTGTTACTTACATCGTCCCAGTGGTCAAATTCATATCGCTTTTTTCTAAGGCCTGGTTCTACTTCTTTAAAAATTGCATTCTCCTCTTCTTCGCTGATGAAGTTCTGCCTAACTTCAACTTGTCCGCGCACTGCGGACAGAATTTCCTGAGACGATCCACACAACCATTTACACTCCTCTTTGCACTCGGGCCCTTTGCGTAGTGCCGAGTTAGGGCCTGCTCACATATCGCGTCTTTTGCGCGCGCAAGTTCGTTATTTCAAATGTAGCCGCGCGGTATGCGCGCTCATAATGGAAGCGACGCGGTCGCGGTGCGACGCGCTCGTTTTTTCCAAGCGCGTCCGCGCCGCATCGAGATAAAAACATCTCAACTTTTCAGAATGCCGCAAGCGCACCGCAGGTCACGTGACAAGAACCAAGCTGAAGTTGGCCCCCCACCCAACGCAAAACGTCGTCAAACTATGCTCAATCGTTTGTGCTCCGTTTGTGCTGGTTTGTGCTGTAAAAATTTTCGTTTGTGCTGTTTCGGTTTTTTAGATATTAAAAGAATATTTTTAGGTCATTCTGAGGTCACATAGCCCCCCCATATGTTCCAAATTCACCCAAAATAGTCTCGTTCGTTTGTGCTTCGTTTGTGCTGGTTTGTGCCGGTAAAATTTTCGTTTGTGCTGCTTCGGGTTTTAAAATATCAGAAATTGAATTATAGACGATGACGTCACCAGCCCCCCCACATGCTCCAAATTCACCCAAAATAGACGCAATCGTTTGTGCTCCGTTTGTGCTGGTTTGTGCTGTAAAAAGTTTCGTTTGTGCTGCTTCGGTTTTTTAGATATTAAAATAATATTAGGTGGTCATTCTGAGGTCACTCAGCCCCCCACATGCTCCAAATTCACCCAAAATAGTCTCGTTCGTTTGTGCTTCGTTTGTGCTGGTTTGTGCCGGTAAAATTTTCGTTTGTGCTGCTTCGGGTTTTAAAATATTATACATTCAATTATTTTTGATGACGTCACCAGCCCCCCCACATGCTTCAAATTCACCCAAAATAGTCTCGTTCGTTTGTGCTTCGTTTGTGCAGGTTTGTGCTGTAAAAAGTTTCGTTTGTGCTGCTTCGGTTTTTTAGATATTAAAATAATATTTTTAGGTCGTTCTGAGGTCACTCAGCCCCCCATATGTTCCAAATTCACCCAAACTAGTCTCATTCGTTTGTGCTTCGTTTGTGCTGGTTTGTGCCGGTAAAATTTTCGTTTGTGCTGCGTTGGGTTTTAAAATATCAGAAATTGAATTATAGACGATGACGTCACCAGCCCCCCCACATGCTCCAAATTCACCCAAAATAGTCTCGTTCGTTTGTGCTTCGTTTGTGCTGTTTTGTGCCGGTACAATTTTCGTTTGTGCTGCATCGGCCTTTAAAAAAATATATATAATATAATATAATATAATATAATATAATATAATATAATATAATATACATATATATATTTTTTTACAGTAGCTAGTTGAAGTAACAAGGTAAGACCGAAACGGATTAAATTAATCAAAAGGGGAAAAAATATCAAAAATTAAATTTTCCACAAAAAATATTAAACATAAAAAACAAAAACAAACAAAAAAAAAAACATACGCAATATGTAAAAAATATAATACAAAATACAATACAAAATAAGAGCCTTTCTTAAATGAGCAGTGAGCACCAATAATAATTGAGCACAACATCAACATCTTATGATTTCTAAAGAATAATGTGACGTTAAAAACTGGAGTAATGATACAGAAAATTCAGCTTTGACATTACAGGAATAAATTACATTTGAATTATATTAAATTTGAATTATATTAACATTAAAATATTAATTTTATGAAAATATATAATCTATTTATAGGCTAATCATTTTTCACAATATCAGCAGCACTTCCAAACTGTAATACATTATAGATTACTTTGTTACTTTTATTTAAAGGAAATTATTTAGAGTACCTTACAATAAAGGCCGTCTCAGAATTGTAATGCATTAGCTACTCCAGTTACTTTCACCAAAATAACTACAGAAGTAGAACTTAACATTTCTAAAACAAACGACTAGGGCTGTGTAACAATATGCAATATGAAACCAAAATCCCGACGCTCCATCCACGGTCCTGTGTTGCGGTGTGAGAAGGCAGAATCGCGACACACCCCTTCCAACTCCTGAGTCCAGATCCAATGCTACCACATCTTCATATAACTATTATTTGAAGTTAACATTATAAAATACATAGACTTACACCACAAAAACAGTTGAGGATAAATTCTTTAAAATTGGTCAATTCCAGCGTTATGGACGTGACATTTGCAAGTCAAAACTTGAAGTATAAATTATCAGAATAAATTAATACCAATATATTGAAACTGTCTGTTATATATCCATAGGCTTCTCCCTTAATAAAGGAGTCCAGACATTAAAAAAATATCAGTCTACTCATGCGTTTTATATTTAATATGAGGGAAATAGCATGTGCGTTACATTTTTTTTTTTTAGTAATTCTGCGCAAACCAAAAGTAGCCTAATACTAGCCTACCCACCGGATGAAGAAGCGTTGTCTCTCCGCAGAACATAAATTATTCATTTTATTTAATTTTTCGTGTTTGCATTTATGAGGAAAAAACAATGTAACGGACGGAGAACTTCGTTACGGACTGACCACTCTGAAAACGACACTAAAAGACCTCAAACAGAAAGCACAAAGCCTTTCTTTAAGGTGAAATTCGTTTTGTATTAATTTTATCTTAATTTTAATCATTGTTTCATCTACCAAATGCCAGGATTTAATAGGCAAAATAAAATGTTAATAGGCCTATATCAGACAACAGATAATCAGGACATAGAGGCGCCGGCGCCTGAACTGCAGTTGGTCTCATAAATGAACCGAAACTCAGCGCCTAGACCTACTTGCATCACAGACATGTCTACTTTTAAACAGAACAATTCAAAACGAAAGAAAACAGACTGCTCTCTGCTTATGTATGAAATGTGCATTTCTCTGTGGTGCGTTCATGAAGATGCAGGCTGGTTGAAGTCATTTAATGGGCTGGTGAAATCACCGTCTATAATTCGCTTTCATTCACTGTCTAATATTTTAAAGACCGATGCAGCACAAACGAAAATTGTACCGGCACAAAACAGCACAAACGAAGCACAAACGAACGAGACTATTTTGGGTGAATTTGGAGCATGTGGGGGGGCTGGTGACGTCATCGTCTATAATTCAATTTCTGATATTTTAAAACCCAACGCAGCACAAACGAAAATTTTACCGGCACAAACCAGCACAAACGAAGCACAAACGAATGAGACTAGTTTGGGTGAATTTGGAACATATGGGGGGCTGAGTGACCTCAGAACGACCTAAAAATATTATTTTAATATCTAAAAAACCGAAGCAGCACAAACGAAACTTTTTACAGCACAAACCTGCACAAACGAAGCACAAACGAACGAGACTATTTTGGGTGAATTTGAAGCATGTGGGGGGGCTGGTGACGTCATCAAAAATAATTGAATGTATAATATTTTAAAACCCGAAGCAGCACAAACGAAAATTTTACCGGCACAAACCAGCACAAACGAAGCACAAACGAACGAGACTATTTTGGGTGAATTTGGAGCATGTGGGGGGCTGAGTGACCTCAGAATGACCACCTAATATTATTTTAATATCTAAAAAACCGAAGCAGCACAAACGAAACTTTTTACAGCACAAACCAGCACAAACGGAGCACAAACGATTGCGTCTATTTTGGGTGAATTTGGAGCATGTGGGGGGGCTGGTGACGTCATCGTCTATAATTCAATTTCTGATATTTTAAAACCCGAAGCAGCACAAACGAAAATTTTACCGGCACAAACCAGCACAAACGAAGCACAAACGAACGAGACTATTTTGGGTGAATTTGGAACATATGGGGGGGCTATGTGACCTCAGAATGACCTAAAAATATTCTTTTAATATCTAAAAAACCGAAACAGCACAAACGAAACTTTTTACAGCACAAACCAGCACAAACGGAGCACAAACGATTGCGTCTATTTTGGGTGAATTTGGAGCATGTGGGGGGGCTGGTGACGTCATCGTCTATAATTCAATTTCTGATATTTTAAAACCCGAAGCAGCACAAACGAAAATTTTACCGGCACAAACCAGCACAAACGAAGCACAAACGAACGAGACTATTTTGGGTGAATTTGGAACATATGGGGGGGCTATGTGACCTCAGAATGACCTAAAAATATTCTTTTAATATCTAAAAAACCGAAACAGCACAAACGAAAATTTTTACAGCACAAACCAGCACAAACGGAGCACAAACGATTGAGCATAGTTTGACGACGTTTTGCGTTGGGTGGGGGGCCAACTTCACGCAGGTACGACACCTGCCTCCGGAGCGCAACCACCCGAGCGCTTTGGAAAAAGGAGAACGCGGCGCGCCTAGCGTTTTCGACGCGTTTTTATGCGCGATATGTGAGCGCGGCCTTATCCGTTGAAAACCTGTACAATAAGGGGCATTGGAGAGATTTCCTCTGTACTTGTTTACCTACTCTAATTAGCAGTGTCATACTGTCGAGGACGCATTAAAACAGACAATATCCACAATTTCAGCGTACTGGTGTCTACTGTCAATGACAAGGCGCCATTTTTAATTCGCTAAGAATTCTGGGACTTGAAGTATTTCACTCAATCCTCTTCATTCGAGCAGTAGTCTAGCATTATATTGTGCTCAACGACGAAATGGGAAATTGTAAACGTAAGCAGCAATTGTAATCCAGTAAAAATGCTCATTTTAATGAGAAGTTAAGTTACACAACTAAACAAAAATAATTTTAGTTTTACAAATTTATTTCGTTAGTTTTAGAACCGTGCTATTTATTTTGCAAATGGAGCTGCTTGCAGCTACATACCTAAACGAGTTTCATTTGCGCAATGCAGTTTTCATCGAGTCAAGACAACTTGATACTAATCTAATTTCTAATTGCAATGCCGCTTTTGAACACTAGGGGGCACCATATGACTGTTGCTAGCTGTGATGAATACAGGGGAAAACCTGTAATTTTTAAATTGATGCCAAGGTATCAAACATGTAAGTACGGAGCAAAATATAAAAAGTACATAATAAAATAGCAATAAAAGCAAAACATCAGTTAAAAATACACAATACTTAGAACGTCAACAAGAGGTGACTTCACCCAACATCGCTTATAGCACCTTAAACATTTTCAAGTATAGCCTATGCTTTAGCCGGGTAAAATCTATGTAATAATTTGAATGAGATTTCTTGGTAACACTTTATTTTACAGTGTCCTTGTTACGTGTTACATGTACTTACCATAGTAATAACAGTAACTTGTGCATAATTACATGCAACTAACCCTAAACCAAATCCCAATCCTACTTTAACCTTTAGTAAATTCATGTAGTTAATTATTATTACTCACTACTTAAATGTATAATTACATTGTAACAATGACACCTTAAAATAAAGTGTAAGCGATTTCTTTAACCTTGTTAGTTATTATGTATTTCAAAGGCACAGTCCATACTTTTTTCCAATTAATATAGTCAACAAAGTTCTCCCAATATGACACCACATGTGGAATTGTTACAAGCTCCTTATTGGAAAAGAGACCTAATTTTAACCCACCTTAAAATCTTTAAGTTAATCAGATCCAGTTTCTTGTACTGGCCTCCCCCTGCTGGCTATTCAATATTTCTGTGGAATATATTGTTGTCCAAAAGTGTCAGAATACAATCCAAGTCAATTTCTAAAGTGCCCCCCCCCCCCTTCAGTTTATGTCACTGTTCTTTTAGACGTTTAGCTTTTTTGAGTCTCTCTCTCTCCCTCCCTCACACACACACACACACACACCACATTGACTGGTTTCTCTCATCAATTAGCCCACAAGACTGTAATGATGGTAATTATTTGTAATTGTAATGGTCAGGCAGTGCTGTTTGTGGCAGTGAGAGGGCATTAAACAGTCTGTAGGTAAGTGAGATTTACAGGCAGTAAGACGTTGAGTGCTGATACATGGCTCTGTGGAAATGTGCAGTAAATTCAAGCTGTATCCACTACAGCAAAGATTAGAAGATTGCAAAGCCAGGAATAACTCAGAACATATAACCTCATAGAGTAGAGCGTGTTTCTGTAGCAGTTATGTTCTGGTTTACATTACAAATTAGTTGTGACATTTTCTACATTTACATAAACATAATATACCCATTAAGCTCCACCCCCTTTAGTTGCTCTAGCTTTACAGAACATCCTATAGAAACTGGAAATTCGTTTTTTTGCAGTCTCTGCTGTTTTAAATCACCTTGCTGCTATAATTGAGACAACCACTTCTCAGTCAACTGAAAAGAGGAAAAGCCTATTTTGAAAGTGACTATAAGTTATATATTGGGGAACACAACTGTTCATAATGTTTCTATGATGGAAACAATGTTTTGCCATATTTTTGGTAGATCCTCCAAAACAGATCGTCCATAGATTTACATTAGAAAAAAGCAGAAGCTTGTCTGAGAAAATGGTGGCTGGCAAAAGTTCTTGGGTAGTATTGGTCAGTAACATTTTTAAGGTGAGGCTTAGAGAAGGGTCACTTCTCAAGGAGAAATCAACTCCAGACATTCACATACACACACGTGCAGACAAACACTGCAACATATTTATCTCACTTCCTGAGAGGTCTGTCTGGCTGCCATCCAAGCCTGTCCTCCTGCAAGAGCCTTCTCTCAATGGGCTTCGTGACTGACAGCAGCCGATCTAAAGAACACGGGAAACAATTTAAGCCTCCAAGATTCAGAGAGCTTGTCAAGTGACTATATATATATTGCTCAAATGATTGTAATGTAAATGTAGTTTGATTTCCTGCTGGAGAGGTACAAGTCATAGAGAGGGTGCAGGGAGAGGCCTTGCTCACACAAATGCATACTAACTTTTTGAAGAATGTTGATAACCAAATAGTCCATTGTGTGGACAAAAAACACTGAGACATTTCTCAAAATATCTTTTATGTTCAACAGAAAAATAATAATAATTATTATTTTTGGAATGACATGAGGGTGAGAAAATGATATTATTGATATTGATTTCTAGGTGAACCATCCCTTTAAGTGGATGGGAATCATGATGTATCAGACATTATTGGCTTTGAGTGGAAAAGAGACACTGAGCTTGGGAATCGAGTGAGAGGAAGTAGATCATAAAGAAAGGTATGACAGTTGAGTGAAAACATATATTGTGATGTCTTCAGTTCTGTCCTTTAGTGAAGATGCTGGCCTACATAACACTTGAAGCAGTTTACAGATCAGCAAAGACTTCCCAAATGTACTGGCCTTTTTTGGTGGTTTTACTTTTTATTTTAATTGCACAATAGTTCCTTACAGATTGTCAAACGTCATGCTATCATGTTAACCCAGAAACGTGTCTGTTGCTTATCTCCTGTTGGTGCTTTACATGAGACTATATGTTAGCAGAAGGGGGTAAAGGCAAAGAAAAGAGAGGTGGATGAAATTTTTGTCAGGGGCTTTGGGGCTTTTAATAATTCTACGCTGTTTAAAAATGTATTATACCTGCATCAGGCTCTTCCCAAATAAAACACGCTGCTCAAAGGACGATGGCCCACTTTACGCTCACACAGTCTCAGCATCACATCTACATGGCAACATATTCATCTTTGTCTCTTACCTATAGCAAAAAGTATCTATTATTTGCGTTTTCATTTTGATAGCATAAAATTGTGTTTATGAGCTTCTCTAGTGGTCTGGTCTGTTTATAAACTTACTAAGCAATCATGTCTGCAACATTCTTATTTTCTCTTGTAGGCCTACATGTTTATTGCATCTGACACAGTACCATATTATGGTGTGGCTTGTTCCACTGACCAGCAGGATATATATCTGGAAGATTAAGGTTAAATAAGGAGCAGAGAATCTGGTATACATGCGGTTTATGAATTATTCAACTTTATGAGTCACTGAGTTTATCTTCTGCTGCACAGAACAGCATTACACACAGCAGCATTACTTCAGAATTCTTGATCGGCCCTGTGTTTGTATGTGCTCGTTTTAAACATCTCTTTGTCACCAATATATGCAGTCACACATTTACACTTTGTTGTGAGATTTACATGTGACAGTTTTATGAACACTTGAATTCTGATTGATTTAATGACAATTTTTACACCACGTTTTCTCTGAATCTGAGCATAGTTGACCAAACGAATCTGTCAAAGAACGAATCATAGTTTAAGAGACCCAGATTCATTCATAACTCAATTTTGGCAAAATACATATTTGTTTTGTCTTTGTCGAGCAGTGTAGTGAGATATCTTATTGACTTCTCTCTTTTTCTGTCTCTCTTTGGTTGACTGTGTGCTTTGTGTGTGCTGCTGTGTTAGATTAGTGTTGCATGCTTTAATAATGCACTAAGGGAGGGGTGTTTCTGCTTGGCAGCAGGAGAGAGGCTCTGACATTCAAAAACAGTCGCCTTGCGAACCCCAGCTGTGTGACAAGGCTGACACAACAGGGCTACAGCACACATCACAGCATACAGCACCGCCATACAATCAACCCCATTCATAATCAATACATTATCCCTTGGTTTCACAGAAAAGACTATTCCCAGACTAAAATGCATGTTTGAGCTGTCTTAACTGAAAGCAACTTGCACTGACGTAATATTAAAATATGTCAGTGCCATTGTTTTGTCTCAAGATGCACACCAGTAATGTTTTTTTTTTTCTAAGGCATGTTTAGAAAAGCTGCTTAGTCTCCTAATTGAACTAAGGCCTAGTCCTGGCTTAATCTAAACCCTGTCTGTGCAACCGGGCCAAACATTCACAATATCAAGAGGCAATTCATTCGGAAGTGTTAATGCAAGAATAAATTAATTAGATATGCATATACACATATTTATCTTCTAAATGGCAAAAAGGGCCCACTAAAAGATACTGTTGTTTTAAATGTTTTAGCAATGTGCAAAATTCCTGTAGAGGATTTGATCAAGACAAATCCTGCTCATCATCATGTCTTAGAACTGACAGCTGCAGTTAGAAGCTGCTAGACTGTGTACAGTCACTAAATTGGCAGCTTTGATTCAGAAATATAATGAGTCCTGGTTTGTTGTTTTGTGATTGATTCCTTTATAGAGATGTAGCCTTTATATAGCATGTTTTTTTTTTCTGTCCAGTTTGATTAATGAATTTAGGCCACAGTTTGGAGCTCTGACTCACCAATTCTTAAAGTTGTTAATTTGGAATAGTTTAAGGGTCATTTTACAAAGCATTAAATTAGCATGTTGCACAAAATAAAGGTATAAATTATAATCTGTCTACACATTGATCTGCATCAATTGTTAAAATTTTAGTAATTTGTTGAAAATCGACCACTCTTTTGTTTTATCTCATTTTTAATAGGCTACAAGTTTGTTATTGCAGGACTTATATGAATGTTATATATATATATATATATATATATATATATATATATATATATATATATATATATAATTTGTATTATAATAATTTTGTATTATCATAATTTATTTTATTTATGGATTCATATTTTTTTTAAATAATCAGTTTGACACTTATAGCTGTGTGTCATGATTCAGCACCATGGATAGCTACATTGACGGGCGACTTCGAGGCACTTCTGTCATTAGATCGGTGCTCTGTGCGTTTAGTGAAAGATAAACACTTTGTTTGGTATTTCATTACCTACCCCCCCCCCCCCCCCCCACACACACACACACACACACACACACCCCCACACACACACAAAATATGAAAACAGAAGATACTGCAAATTTCACAATTTCTTTTAATAAAAACAGCAGATAAAAGAGACACCTTATTATTTACGTTTCAGTTGTGTTTTCAAATAGTTTTTAAATAACAACAAAAGTTATATTAGTATTGTGCACACACACTGTGTAAGGCCTGTACACTCACTTTACTGCCGCTTAGTCTGACTGTTCAGAGATACATGATAAAATTGTCTGTCAGCCGCTGTTGATCTGTTGACTGGAGGCTGGTGCCTGCTGGAGCTCTTGACCCCCCCGGGCTCTTCTGAATCAGGACCGACGCTAAACGCATCACATACGGTTGATCACAGGCGTGCTGGTTCAGACAGCGAACAGCCTGCTGCACAAGATCAAGGGATGAGCAGAGATCCAGACCAGGGGTGCGTTTCCCGAAAGCATCGTTGGCCAACCATGGTCGCAAGTTCCGTCGTTACCAATAGAGTTCAATGGACATTGCGATGAACTTGCGACCATAGTTGGCCAACGATGCTTTCGGGAAACGCACCCCAGAGCAGCAGAGTCTCTCCCGTGAAGTTCACTTTTTTTCTTTTTCGCAGCAGTAGCAGGCTGTGTGATATTGTGGTATTTCTTGCTTTATTTCTGGACCGTTTTTAACGCTTTAAGGTTGACAAGTGTCAACCTTAACATTGGGATAGAATTGGGCATTTAGGAGGACCAGTGATGTAAATACAGTACTCTTCTGCTTACCTCTTCCTGTGATATCTAATAGGTACATGGGCGCTGTAAGGTCGCGCGGGTCTATTGATTTTTGCACTCGCAAAACAACCGCGCCCTAAACGGTTTACTCTAAACCGAATTAACCCGCTTTTTTTAAACGCGCGGATGTAGCCTACTAAACATTTAACCATGTGCATAGTAGGCATATGCATATGCATGTAGCCCTACTACTTCCATACTGCATGCTTTTAGTATTTACAGTAACAAATTTGCATGTATCAAATAAGATGGTATAATAACATTCTACAATTAGTGACACAGGCTACACTTTGAAGCTTTCAAAGTCTCTAAAATGCCATCCCGTATGCTAGTAACATCTATTTTGTTACGGTAATTTTGTGTAAAGCAGCCTACTGATGTAAAATTCACAGCTGCCATTTTTTTGGCAATATTATATCTTTTTTATTATTATTCATTTATAAAATTAATTTATTTTATTAAATATGGTGGGTGGGTGAGTTGAAGAGGGAGAGTTGTCAGCTGTACTGATGGGAAATCTCCTTCTATTAATTCCGAAATGTCTGCGTCCAAGATTAGCCTGTCGGTCCTCGCCCTGCGTGTCCTCGCAAAGCGCATCCGTTCCCGAGAGACGCACGTTTGAATGCGCAGCTGTCTCCCGGCGCTCACATCCCGACCACTTGCACAAACAGCCCATAACCTGACAACGCGCTGTCAGTTTTGTTACGTTCCGTTATCAAAGCTGCACAATCGCTCTTTTCATGTGGTAAAGGCAGGTGAGCTGAGAACACATTCAGTAGTGGCTGAAGGTACAGGTACGGACTGGAGTTGGGAGGATAAATTAGTCAGTGGGGTGCGTGCGCGTGCGTGCGTCATGCGCTGCAAGAAGAACTGGCCAGAGCGCTAAATTGATCAGTGGCACATTATAGCTTTAGCTTGCCAGCTGATCGGAGCTAACTGTTTCGTTCGGCTTGTGTTTCACAAGCTGATATCCTGCGAGCCCCCACCCCACATTCGTTCTCAGCTGCCTCCTCCCCCTCTTTTTTGTCCTCAGGGGCGCTTGACGGAGAGTAACGAGGCTAACAGACAGCTCAACATTGGCAGAAATAAGAAATAGAGGGATCCGAGTCTTCTCACGAACGGATTGCCTTCGGGGAAGATGAGCAGATCCTACGCGGCCCAGAGCCCAGTGCCGAGAAGCAAGAGCGGCTATGGGGACCCGAAGATGTCGCCGTTGTCCCCTCGCGATTGATGCTTCTACTGTCTGTCAATGTGTCCCTTCATTGGATTTTACGACGGTTGGATTGGTTCTTTTACACTTAAAATGCCAGTAATGGCTCTGGCGAAAAGGATGACACCTTACTAGTGAGCACAGGGGGAAAAAAAAAAATCAATCGATACTTGTGATGATCTATTTTTGCATCCGAACAATGTGTCGTAAAGAAGAGGAAACCAGAATTAATATCGGATCTCGTGCATCTATCTGTAGCAGAGATGCAAATCCATGCGAGTAAACGTGAGCGCGAGGTGACCGAAGGCAGATTATAGCTACTGTGCCAAATATTGCGGATGTTGCGAAATAAATAAATAATCATGTTTTTATCCTATTTCCCTCTGTTTTAAATAGATATCCATACTGTGATAATCAGAATGAACAGTTAAAACTGAACTAAAACGATTGTTTTAAATGTTTTCATTTCTGTTCACTTGATTATCACAGCTAGATCGTATAGCCTAAATGATTGTAGCTATGATAATTACAACCTGAATTTTCAAGGAAAATCACGGGAGAGAGTCCGCTCTGGAAAATGAGGATGGAGCCACAGAAAACGAGAGATGTACTCAAGAATGACATGGCCGTGGAAATATGTTGATTTAGGACATACAATGAGGTGATGATGGACCATTTTGTGTGCTGAAGTGTGAAACGAACCTGAACTGCAAAATATAAGGCACGCTAATTTGCTCCATTTTGTTTGTTTGTTTTTTGTTCGTTTTATTTTTCGTTTTTGCCTAAAATTTAACCATCAGCTCCTGGAGTCTACCGCGTCACATATACACGCCAGGAAGACAAATGTGTACTCCAGTTATACACGTATTAAGTTTTGAAGCAGATGGGATGTAATGTGGTCTGGTCGCGTTGAATATTCGCCCCCTTTTTTCCTGCTTCGTGAAGACTGGCATTTGGAGTCTATAGAATGGCTCGGTTCGGAGATGAGGTGCCGTCCAGGTATGGCGGAGGACCGGGACACGCTCAAGGGGGACCCGGCCGCGGCGGCAGCAGGCAGGGTGGCCCGCCGGGTCAGAGAATGTACAAGCAGTCAATGGCCCAGCGAGCCAGAACTATGGCCCTGTACAACCCTATACCGGTGCGACAAAACTGCTTCACTGTCAACCGATCTCTGTTCATCTTCAGCGAGGACAACTTTGTGAGAAAATACGCCAAAAAGATCACCGAATGGCCATATCCTTTTAAACCCAGTAAGTGAGTACCTTGGGGCCTCCAGTTGCAGGTATAGTGCACTTGAGTATGGCATATGTAAGGTCACTTGAACATGCCAAAACACGATAACGATGATTCACATTACTGCAGGTTTAATGATGGCTGTGTATAAAAAATAAATGCGCGGGAGGTCAGTCATGATTTTAGTGGGACTTTTCATTTGAGTGTTTTCAGCTATTCATTTGTCAAGCTATTTCGGTGTACGAGGTGGATTGAGTCTATATCTGGTGTGTGTTCGCCGAGTTACGCACGGGTGTGAGGTGAGCTTTGCTGTGTGACGATAGCGGGCGGCGCTGTGGCTCGCGGAGGCTTGCTGATGTCAGCATGTATAGTCTCTCCGCTCGGTCTCGTTCGAGAGAAAGCGATGGTGAAAAGGGAGAGGTGAGGGGAGGGGGAAAGCCACCATTTCCCATATTCTAAGAGCTCCAGGAGGATACGGGATATGTATGTACTTGCATTTTTCATAGCCTCGTTTTTAAAGACAAAAAGCAAAGGTTTAGTCTGCAGAGAAGAGGAAGTTGTTTAAGCGATAACACAAGCAGTTATACAAGGCCACAGGTAATCAAAGCAGTGCTGACGTTCAATACACCATGACTGTGATCGTGACATTGTTTTTATACAACAGCTAGGAAACATGAAGCATACTTTATAATGAGGAACTACTGTTTCAGACAAAAATAGGCTAGTTATCTCATTATTAGTTTATGCCAACACATAGTTCCAAAAAAATCAGGCTTTGTGTCATCTGTGACATGACATGACTACTTCCAAAATCCCATACTGTATGTACTGCATTTAATGAATAACTTTTTTTACTGATAAAGTATGATTTATATATGCATGTGTCATGACATCAACCACATTTACAATTGTGGCAACTTTTCTCCCATGGCCCTAAGAGACAAGTAAAGTGTCTAGAAATGTTATATATATATATATATATATATATATATATATATATATATATATATATATATATATATATATATATAATATTTTTTTTATATATATTTATTTATAAAAATGTTCACCCCAGTGTTTTATTAACACAAATTAGGACATACTTGTTTTCGTATACTAAGACTGTTACATAAAGCCTGCACCTTAGGAATGCTTTATGTACGAAGTTTTGAGTTCTGTGTGAGTTTTCCTGAAACATGCACTCGTTCATTAGTAGACCAGTTTTATAATTGTATACAATGTGTAGCCTATTTATTGTTGAAAATGAAAAACTATGCCCTGTATACCTAAGTCTATTGTCATCATGTGCTCATGACGCCCTTTTGGAAGGGATTTGGCAAACTTGTTCAAAAGCAGGGCATGTAAGATGCAATGAGCAGATGCATTGAATATGCAGTTTTGACTTGGTATGTCCTGAGAAGGCCATGTTTCACCCCAGATAGTTCACTGAAGCTTCCATCGAAGAGGGTCCACTTTATTGTTACATTAGATTGGATGCCCCAGTATAATGGCAGAACAACCCTATAAACACTAGTGTTTTATTTTTATAAATCTTTAGTTACTGGAAAAAGGCAGAAGCTGTTCACTCCCTGCCTTTTCTAATAGGTCTCTTAGGATTTAAAATCATTATATGTGCACAGAACTGCACCCACACACACTTCTCTTTTGACACTGTATTTTAAACTACCAGAGCTTTCAGTGACCTTTAACATTGCACTCGACCTGAAAGCCACTCTTTTTATAAGCCTCATTCTTCTGATTTATCTCACGGAAACATCTAATGAGGCCTTGTGATCCAAAGTCCTTAACTTCTCTGCTTTTTCAGAAGTGTTTTTCAGATGCCCACATAGTATAGCAACCTTTTTAATATTTAATATATGTATCTTAAGTCGCTGATAAAAACATTATGCATTTTAGAATTACAAAGTTGAAGAGTGTGCCGCATGTGAATGTAGATTAGATGAGAAGATCAATTTATGGTTACCAAGCATTGCATCCTTTCTTTCACTCCTCTCTGTAGAGATAATGGAACTCTAAAAAGACATTGTCTCAGCCTCTTTTCGTTTATGGGCCGCGTCTCTGCACTGTAAATGGAATGTAACCTTATAGCTGTATTTTCTAATTATAGTTTCATTGACAAATATGAAACTGCAGCCTATCTGGAGTGCAGATAAGTATGCTTATATATCCGATGAGACCTTTAATATGTGCTCAGTTGGTTGTCTTAAACATGTTAAAACATGCATCTAGTCATGAAACATTTTTGTACCAGTGGTCTCATTTTAGTAATAGAAGCGCATGAATGTTTTCAATCACAAATAAGTTGTCTGAATGTTCTGAACTCATAATTAAACCGTCAGATCTAGTTTACCACCAATAAATGACAGATAGAAACGAATGAGAAATTAATTATATAAAAGAAACTATAAATAGATGATTTGGAGAAGGCAGAAAGAGTGGTTGAGTGGACACCAGAGGGAGACAGACTGATAGAAAGAAGTTGTCTTGAGTCGTAAGCACTTGCAGTTTTCTTCCATGTGTAGAAGCAGTGATCTACATTCAGTCTGCAGAATTTCAATTATTTATTCCCCCTTTCTTTCCCTTTCTCTCTCAATTCCTCTTTCTCCCTCATTTTTTCTAGTGAACTACTGTTTGCTTGACTGGCATACAATTGTTTCAATGATGAAAAATAGCAGCATTCAAATCAAACTACTTGTGTGTTAGAAGGTGCTGACATATCCAGATCTACCACACGTGTTTCATAGAATCATGGTACAATCTGGCCGTTTTCTTCTCTTTTTGTCATTTTTTTTTTTTTTTGATAAAGATTATTTTTGATCAAGCACTGAAGTTATGTGTGCACACTACTTTGAATTGACAATCTGGTAAACACACACACACAAGCATGTGTTTTCATGTTTTCTGATACTGTACAGACTGTAGATTATTTCCAGTAACCCTACCAATCACAGAAAAGGTTTTTGCATTTTCACATTTTCAAAAAACATCACTTTAGTATGATTTATAAGCTGTTTTCATCATGGGGATAGAAAAAAAAATGACCCCACAAGGACAAGAATTTCAGATTTTCAGACATTTTGTCCCCATAACTTGGGTTTACCAGGACCACACACACATTTTCTAACATATCAAACCTATTTTATTTATTTTTTATCACAAGCATGTCCCTTGCTCTCTCCTTTTCTGAGGTTCTCGTCAGGGTAAAAAATAGCGGTGGACTGAAAGATAAGTTCTCAATGGCATGTTCTCCTTCCCTCCTGCTTTTCTGCCTCCTTGGAGTCGGTCCTCTGTTGTATGCATACAGATGGGCCACAGACAGGCATCGCTGTCTAACCGCAACTCCAATGCCACTTTGGAGGAGAAATGGGGACTGTAGTGTCTTTAAAATAAAACTGTGATAGAAAACAGGACGGGCCTCTTAGACCACTGAATATGCAGTTTTTAGTGCAAGCATGTCATATTTGCTAAAAAAAAATTCTTATGTCTATTCTGCAGAATCTGGAGAATTATAAGCAGCTTATTTAAAGTAGTTATGTATTATGCTGGATTATAATATTGACACTTCCGGGCAGTTTATGTTTATTAATTCTAACTCTTTTTAATAACTTGTGTGTCTTATGTGTTTTTATTATATTTGTGTATTTGCACAAATGTGTACAATACAATACAACTATTTAGTTACCAACATTCTACAGTTGTGAAACACAAACAGTGTGGTTACAGTAATTGTTATTTGCGGTATTATGTTGTACGTAGACTGTATGTATACTGCACATATGTGTATGTCTTATCTGGACATGTGTGATCTAATATGAAAGAGATATTCAGAGAACTGAAGGAAAAAAGGAG
Organism: Scardinius erythrophthalmus; assembly: GCF_964197995.2. NCBI lineage: Eukaryota > Metazoa > Chordata > Actinopteri > Cypriniformes > Leuciscidae > Scardinius > Scardinius erythrophthalmus. The sequence continues at coordinate 44,270,921 of NC_138221.1, forward strand.
AAAGGCTTTAAAAAGTGTAGAGACACTGACTTAAAAAAAAGGATGAAAGGAAGTCGGTTGGAATACATTTAGGAATAACAGAGTGACAGGGAGAGAGACTGCCTGCCTGACTGTAAATTATTTAGGATGCAGGCATAGTTGCACACACCTAAATGCAAATATGCCACAAGGCAACAGTAAAGCTTATGGTTTTCACTTAAAATTGTGACAAACACTTTAATTAAATTTTATAACACACATCACATAATTAGATCATTAACACAGGCTTCATTGGATGTTTCAGATCTTCTTCTCCCCTGGTTCATTGCATCACAACATGTTCCTGTGTGTCTTAACACTGTGTATGGTGGGATATGACGATAAGATTGTCCCTTCATTTTAGGTCCTCTCTTCCATCTGGGCAGCAGGGAGTTAAATGTGTCATCCTACATTCATTCACACAACTGTCACTGTCTCTGTCTCTGCCAGTCACCCCCTCTCTCTCTGTGTTTAGGCAGAGAATAATTGGATTGGGTAAGGATTCAGTCATTTATAATGTGTTTGAAGGGAATTAATCTCATACAGTTAAAAGTACTGGTATTAGTTAAAAGTACTGGTAATAATACATAGATTCTGGCACATTTTGGTGCATAGTGATATGCTTTAGGGAGTTTCAGTATGAACCCAATTTTTTTTTTAAGTTTTTTTTTTAGTTCATCCAAAAAGGAAAACTCTGTCATCATTTACTCACCTTCATGTCGTTTCAAACCCATCAGAATTTTGTTCATTTTTGATTCATATGGATTACGTTTACAGTGTACAGTTTTTATGAAGTTGGAATTGGTTAGTTACATAGGCTTTCAGCGGAGAGACAGACATCTCTCAGGTTTCATTAAAATATCTTCATTTGTGTTTCGAAGATTAACAAAATTCTTATGGGTTTGGAACAACATGCATGAAGGTGAATAATTGGTGACAGAATTTTCATTTTTTGGTGAACTAACTCTTTAATGTTTAGGAATTGATGAAATCTATTCTACAGATTGCTAGATAGGGTGTTTTAAACTTTGTGATGCCTAAATAAAATGTATGTGTTAAAAGTATATTAAAAGTTTGTGATCAGTCTTTTTTTTTTTTTGAAATTAACCCATTCAGCAAAGATGCATTAAATTGATTAAAAGTGACATTCAATTTATAGTGTTATAAAAGATTTCTGATTAAAATAAATGCTGTTCTTTTGAATGTTCAATTCTATTCAGAAATGTCTCCTGAGCAGCAAATCATCACATTAGAATGATTTCTGAAGGATCATGTGACTCTGAAGACTGGAGCATTGATGCTGAAAATTCAGCTTGGCAAAATATATGAACATCTAAAACCATTAGATTTTAGATTGTATTTTTTAACAAATGCAGCCTTATTGAGCAGAAGAGACTTGTTTAAAAAAACTTTGTGTTACCACTGTTGTTTTAAACTGCTCACATTTTGATTTCTACTGTGCTTCACACAAAGGTGGATAGAAACGTCTAGTGAGAAGGTGTGCAACAACATTTCTGAAAATTAATGTCTACATGTGAAATTTGAAATGGCATTCAAATCACATTTTGGCATGAGACCTTTTGTTTTCAAATTATAAGAGCACCAGTCTTGTTGTTTCAGCTAAGCAATGCGTGTATATGTGCATGTTTGTGTTTGCCTTCCAGGCCTAATCTGGTGGTTTCATACCTTCTAATGTCTGGGTCTAAATGAGTGTAGTCACCCGTAGTGTTGCAGCCTCACACTGCTCAGCTGCTGCCGCAGACCGGCAGACGAGGCTACAAAACCAACTAGTTAAAACGCTTTCATTCCTCCAGGTGCACAAGGCTGTAATCTAGAGAAATACGGAATTCTTTACCTGTCTGCCTTTGCTTACTCACCCTCATACTATGTAAGGACTGAGGCGTTTCAGTGAAAAGCATGCAAGTGGTCCATACGATTTCTGAAGCCTTCTGAAATCATTTGATGCCTTTGTGTAAGGAACAGACATTTTAAACAATTTTTATATAATATAATATATTATATAATACTTTTATTGTGCTTTTGTGTCCTTTTTGAAGCTTGAAAGTTTCAGTCAAATTCACTGTAATTGCATGGAAAAGGAGCAACCAGTAAAAATCTTCTTCTTTTTTTCCATAGAAGAAAGTCAGTCATACAGATCTGGAATAACATTGACTTTCCCTTTAATTAATTTTTCAAAATGACATTTGCCTTTGTGTTGATATGTACAGCATGTCAATGTACAATGTAGCAGGTGTGTATAGTCAGTTGTTTTATTGGCATTGCTTGCGTCTTAGGCTAGCATTGCTCTTCACTACCCACTCATGTTTTTTCCTCTTTCTCTCTGGTTCTGTATCTTGTGTTCTTGTAGTGAATTATTCAGTTCTGTGGCTGGGTGGTATGTGTGTGTGATGCTGACTTGGGAGAAATCTATTTTGGGTGCAGAGTGAGGAAAAAAAATGTGGTGGCTTGAATTTTCATGTTGGTGCTCGTGTCACATGTTGCTACTGCTATTGCTGTTGCCACTCTCTCTCTCTCACACACACACACACACACACACACCCAGGGTTCTCAAGTCTCACGCATTGGCCGTGAGACACACGCATTTCAACCAGTTCACACGCTCACACGCCACACCGTGTATTTCTCACGCTAAAAAGGCAATGTCAACCAAGTTGTCCTGCAAGCTTTATAACGTTGTATACGAGGCGCGGGCACACAAAGTGAAGTTTCCTGCCGCCAGCACGTATCTCGGCCAGATTGCGTTCGTTAATAGGCAACATAGATGCGCGAACACACGGAAGTTGACGGAACATTCTCGGCCGCCGTACGTTCGTTACTAGGTAACCAACAACATCGCGCGAACACACGTCGTGATGATGGAGAAGGTAAGTTGGAAGAAAGCTCGTCTAACATCTTTAGGCTAGAACATATTTAATATATAGCCCATCGTATACATTATTATTGATGCAGTCAAAAAGTCTACAACTACTTTGCAACCAGGCCAGAAGCTTTGGCTCAGTTTGGCTAGCTTACGTTTTCTGAAACAAAGGGGAAATGTTAGTGGGTATGGGAAGGAATGAAGATGTATTTTATTTTAAATAAATTTAAATGTATTTATTTTATTTTAAATTATATATTATACTGTATTAATCTTTCTAGTTACATTAAGGCTACATGTATTAAAGCAGAGTGCTCTGGGTAATATTTTATATCCTGTCAAAACATACATTAATCATTGCCATTGCATTTGTATTTTTCAAACACTTAAAACACAAAACACATTTCATAAGCTGGAGTGTACTCTTGTGTACACACACAAACACACACACACACCTTAATAATACTCTAATATGTCATTTGTTCACAATGTCCCACCACACAATAAATCATTATACCATTTCGACTAGACACATTCAAAATGCAAAAATATTTGTTTTTCAAAAACTGTTTGGAGAAATTTGTTATATTTTTGTAATTTTTGTATAACTTATTTGTAGTTTTGAAATATAACATTAAAAAGTATATTTGATGTGATGAATTGCTCTGTCATTTATCAGATTTACCAATTGTTATAATTTCAATTTGTGCTGGTTAATTTGGGTAAAATTGGGGGGCGGGGACAGATGGGGGTGTGGCTCCATTATGGCTCCTCCCCCAACTGCATGTGATCTCACTCCAAGCTTTTGATAAAACTTGAGAACCCTGCACACCCCTTTACCTAATACCTTCCCTCTACCAGAAACACACAAAAACATAATACTGATACCACCACTCTCCACAATGCTGCTATATATATATATATATATATATATATATATATATATATATATATATATATATATATATATATATATATATATATACAGTGAGGAAAATAAGTATTTGAACACCCTGCTATTTTGCAAGTTCTCCCACTTGGAAATCATGGAGGGGTCTGAAATTGTCATCGACATAACCTAAAAAAAAGAATCCAGAAATCACAATGTATGATTTTTAAATTATTTATTTGTATGATACAGCTGCAAATAAGTATTTGAACACCTGTCTATCAGCTAGAATTCTGACCCTCAAAGACCTGTTAGTCTGCCTTTAAAATGTCCTCCTCCACTCCATTTATTATCCTAAATTAGATGCACCTGTTTGAGGTCGTTAGCTGCATAAAGACACCTGTCCACCCCATACAATCAGTAAGAATCCAACTACTAACATGGCCAAGACCAAAGAGCTGTCCAAAGACACTAGAGACAAAATTGTACACCTCCACAAGGCTGGAAAGGGCTACGGGGAAATTGCCAAGCGGCTTGGTGAAAAAAGGTCCACTGTTGGAGCAATCATTAGAAAATGGAAGAAGCTAAACATGACTGTCAATCTCCCTCGGACTGGGGCTCCATGCAAGATCTCACCTCGTGGGGTCTCAATGATCCTAAGAAAGGTGAGAAATCAGCCCAGAACTACACGGGAGGAGCTGGTCAATGACCTGAAAAGAGCTGGGACCACCGTTTCCAAGGTTACTGTTGGTAATACACTAAGACGTCATGGTTTGAAATCATGCATGGCACGGAAGGTTCCCCTGCTTAAACCAGCACGTGTCAAGGCCCGTCTTAAGTTTGCCAATGACCATTTGGATGATCCAGAGGAGTCATGGGAGAAAGTCATGTGGTCAGATGAGACCAAAATAGAACTTTTTGGTCATAATTCCACTAAACGTGTTTGGAGGAAGAAGAATGATGAGTACCATCCCAAGAACACCATCCCTACTGTGAAGCATGGGGGTGGTAGCATCATGCTTTGGGGGTGTTTTTCTGCACATGGGACAGGGCGACTGCACTGTATTAAGGAGAGGATGACCGGGGCCACGTATTGCGAGATTTTGGGGAACAACCTCCTTCCCTCAGTTAGAGCATTGAAGATGGGTCGAGGCTGGGTCTTCCAACATGACAATGACCTGAAGCACACAGCCAGGATAACCAAGGAGTGGCTCTGTAAGAAGCATATCAAGGTTCTGGCGTGGCCTAGCCAGTCTCCAGACCTAAACCCAATAGCAAATCTTTGGAGGGAGCTCAAACTCCGTGTTTCTCAGCGACAGCCCAGAAACCTGACTGATCTAGAAAAGATCTGTGTGGAGGAGTGGGCCAAAATCCCTCCTGCAGTGTGTGCAAACCTGGTGAAAAACTACAGGAAACATTTGACCTCTGTAATTGCAAACAAAGGTTTCTGTACCAAATATTAACATTGATTTTCTCAGGTGTTCAAATACTTATTTGCAGCTGTATCATACAAATAAATAGTTAAAAAATCATACATTGTGGTTTCTGGATTTTTTTTTTAGATTATGTCTCTCACAGTGGACATGCACCTACGATGACAATTTCAGACCCCTCCATGATTTCTAAGTGGGAGAACTTGCAAAATAGCAGGGTGTTCAAATACTTATTTTCCTCACTGTATATATATATGTATATATATATATATATATATATATATATATATATATATATATATATATATATATATAATAGCAGAGTAAGGGCCGCAGTAGTATCTGCACGCTGCTATAGCTTCTCAAGTTGTTGTAAAATATGTTATTTATACAAGCCTCATTTATTATATTATAATTATTATATTATATTATATTATACACTACTGTTCAGAATGTGGGGTTGGGGATTTTTTTTGAGGTCTCATGCTCACCTGGGCTGCATTTATTTGATCAATAATAATACAGTAAAAACAGAAATATTGCAAAATATTATTACAATGTAAAATAACTGTTTTATTTTAAAGGGGTCATATAATGGTACATGCACTTTTACAAGTTGATTGTACTGAAATGTGTGTTGGCAGTGCCTGTACACAACCATCATAAAATGATAAAAATCCATCCAGTGTTTTTTTTTTAATCTTCTTATATGTTTCCCCCTCTCTCAAATCAAGCTGTTCGATTTTGTGACGTCACAAAATCGACGCCCCTCCCACGATTCTTGATTGACAGCAGCGTTTCAACACAGACCCGCCCTCGCTCCTGAGCGAGCTGTCAATCATAGCCCGCGCGGACCGGCGCGTCATTGCTAATAGCTGGAGAACTGAGCAGAATGGCGTCTAAGCGATTGTGGTGTTCTGTTCTTGGGTATAATAACGAACACAGCAGTCATATTGATGTTTCTAAATCCGAACCGCCGAAGACGCAGTGGCTGAGTTTGTTTTCGAAGGGAATATTCCCCACGATCAATGTCAATGCTTTCATGTTTGCGCGAATCATTTCACACACCAGACTGCTTTACAAACGAGGGTCAGTATAAAGCTGGTTTTGCTAAGAAGCTGCTCCTGAAAAAAGGATCGGTACCAACTTCGTGTTCCTGTTGCACCTCCAGAAGAACTGAAGTGAGTGTAACGTTTTATTGACCTTTATATTAATCTTTAGATCTTTAATCTTTGCAAATCGCTTGCACGCTTCACGATGAATGCGGCTATTTTTACACTCAGGGTACATTATGGCATGCTTTCTATGTACGACGTTCTCAATATAATTCATAATCCCACGTTTATAATGAACGACGCGTTATGGTTATTGTGTTTTTGTGTTAACAAACGGTGTACGCACAGAACAGAGGGGCGGGGTCAAGTCAAGTTATCTTCATTTATATAGTGCTTTTAACAATGTAGATTGTTTCAAAGCAGCTTTACAGAGATAAGCGTATAATTTAAGGTAACAGAGATTGTTTTGGCTTTATAGCAGAGTTAAGTTATTTCCATCTAAAGTTAGTTTTAATTGATTTGCTTCTGTCGCAATGATCATTTGTTATTAAATTAGGGGCCGCTAAGACGACACCATTCTCTCTACACAGACTTTAAACGCGAACCTGTGAGAAACGCTGATGGCGTTCACATGCGCATTTAGAATTGGTTCTATAGTTATGTGCGGTTGAATATACTCAGGTTTGGAATTCCCTACAAGCCAAGCCTAAACAAAATACTTGTCTTTCCTTATAAATTTTGATAAGGAATTATATTTTATTTGTTGCTTTGGGGTAGGACCGCGAGACGAATTTTCCCGACAACGCCTTATCTGTATAGTGGTAGAGGGATCCTCCATAGGGAGAGACTAGTTGGCACTTCAGCACTGCGTTGTCATCGGTCCAGGCGAAGGTCCTTCGTCAGATCTGGATACGGCCTGGATCCGGCAGGCTGCAGGAAAACCTCGGGATAAACACAGACACTAAAATTAGCGTAGATGCCATTCTTCTCATGATGTAACGAGTACATCAGGATTTTTGGGAAGTGTTTCCGGTTCCGGCTGACCTACTATATGCAGCCTAACATTAAATTATAGAAGTCTATAATGTATTATGTGAATGCTAGGTCAAAGAGATGTGTCTTTAATCTGGCTTTGAACTGACAGAGTGTGTCTGCTTCCCGGACAATGGTAGGAAGACTGTTCCAGAGTTTTGGTGCTAAATAGGAAAAGGATCTACCGCCAGCAGTCGATTTTGATATTCTAGGTATTATCAACTGGCCGGAATTTTGAGATCGTAATAGACGTGAAGGACTATAATGCGTTAAGAGCTCGCTCAAGTACTGCGGAGCTAAACCATTCAGTGCTTTGTAAGTAATCAGCAATATTTTAAAATTGATGCGATGTTTAATAGGGAGCCAATGCAGTTTTGACAGAACTGGGCTAATATGGTCATACTTCCTGGTTCTGGTAAGAACTCGAGCTGCTGCGTTTTGAACTAGCTGTAGTTTGTTTATTAAGCGTGCAGGGCAACCACCCAGTAGAGCATTACAATAATCTAGCCTTGAGGTCATGAACGCATGAACCAATTGTTCCGCATTTGTCAATGAGAGCATATGACGTAATTTAGATATATTTTTAAGATGGAAAAATGCGGTTTTACAGATACTAGACACGTGACTTTCAAATGAAAGATTGGTATCAAAGAGCACACCCAGGTTCCTAACCGACGACGAAGACTTAACAGAGCAGCCATCGAGTGTTAGACAGTATTCTAGATTATTACGTGAGGAAGTTTTTTGTCCAATAATTAGAAACTCTGTTTTTTCAGAATTTAGAAGTAGGAAATTACAAGTCATCCAATTTTTTATATCCGCTATGCATTCCGTTAATTTTGTGAATTGATAAGTTTCGTTAGGTTTTAAAGAAATATAGAGCTGAGTATCATCGGCATAACAGTGAAAGCTAATGCCATGTTTCCTAATGATATCTCCTAAGGGTAGCATGTACAGAGTGAACAGCAGCGGTCCTAGTACTGAGCCTTGTGGTACGCCATACTGAACTTGTGATCGATGAGACATCTCATCATTTACTGCTACAAATTGATAACGGTCAGATAAGTATGATTTAAACCATGCTAGTGCATTTCCCGTAATGCCAACATAATGTTCTAATCTATTTAAAAGAACGTTGTGGTCGATGGTGTCAAATGCAGCACTAAGATCGAGTAACACTAATAGCGAGATACAACCACGATCGGATGATAAGAGCAAATCATTTGTGACTCTAACGAGAGCTGTTTCGGTACTATGGTACGGTCTAAATCCTGACTGGAAATCCTTGCAGATATCATTTCTTTCAAGAAAGGAACACAGTTGTGAGGATACTGCCTTTTCTAATATCTTTGACAGAAAAGGTAGATTTGAGATCGGCCTGTAATTGACTAATTCTGAAGGATCAAGTTGCGTTTTTTTAACAAGCGGTTTAATCATAGCCAGCTTAAAGTTTTTTGGTACGTATCCTGGAGACAAAGACGAATTAATGATATTAAGAAGAGGATCTATGACCTCTGGAAGCATCTCTTTCAGTAGCTTAGTCGGTATAGGGTCTAACATACATGTTGTAGATTTAGATGATTTAATGAGTTTAGTAAATTCTTCCTCTCCTATAACAACGAATGAATCAAATTTTTCCTCAGGCAGACTACAATGCACTGCCTGATGCGATACTGTAATAGACGGTTGCATAGTTATAATTTTGTCCCTGATATTATCAATCTTATAAGTGAAGAAGTTCATAAAGTCATTACTGCTGTGTTGCTTGGAAACTTCGGTGCTTGAAGCTTTATTTTTCGTTAGTTTAGCCACCGTTTCAAATAAATACCTAGGATTTTGTTTATTTTCTTCTAATAGAGTTGAAAAATAAGCAGATCTAGCAACTTTTAAAGCCTCTCTGTAAGTAATTGAGCTCTCTTTCCATGAAATACAAAATACCTCTAGTTTTGTTTTCTTCCAGTTGCGCTCCATTTTTCTGGCTGCTCTCTTAAGGGCCCGAGTGTGCTCGTTGTACCACGGCGTTGGACTATTTTCTTTAATCTTCTTTAAGCGCAACGGAGCAACTGTGTCTAAAGTGCTGGAAAAGAGAGAGTTAAAAGTTTCTGTTGTAATATCGAGTTCTTCTAAGCTATCTGAGATGCTGAGATGATGAAACTGATTAGGAAGATTATTAATAAAGCAATCTTTAGTAGCAGAAGTGATAGGTCTCACATATTTGTAACACGGAGTCGGCTTTGCAGCCTTGGCTAAATGCAAATTACACGAGACTAGGTAATGATCTGAGATGTCATCGCTCTGCTGCAGAATTTCAACGGCATCCACATCTATTCCGTGTGATAATATTAGATCTAGAGTATGATTACGACGATGAGTAGGTCCTGACATGTGTTGTCTAACTCCAATTGAATTTACAATGTCTTTAAATGCCAATCCCAATGCATCTTTTTCATTATCGATGTGTATATTAAAATCACCAACAATTAGTACTTTATCTGCAGTCAATATTAATTCTGATAGAAAGTCCGCAAATTCTTTGATAAAGTCTGTATGGTGCCCTGGTGGCCTGTATACAGTAGCCAGCACAAATCTCAAACGTGATTTATCGTTTACACTATATATTTTTACATTAAGCACCAATGCTTCAAAAGAATTATATTTAAAACTTGATTTCTTAGTGGTTTTGAAACTATTACTATAAATTACAGCAACACCACCCCCTTTGCGTTTCAGACGAGGCTCATGTTTATAACAGTAATCTTGCGGGGTTGATTCATTTAAAGTAATGTAATCGTTTGGTTTTAGCCAGGTTTCTGTCAAACACAGCACATCTAGGTTATTATCTGAAATCATATCGTTAACAACGAGTGCTTTTGAAGTAAGCGATCGAATATTCAGCAACCCAAGCTTTAGCATTTGCTCATCTGTAATATAGCTGTTTTTTATTTGTTGAACATCAATTAAATTTTTAACCTTAGTTGGGTTTAAACGTTTTTTGGATTTCCAAATTCGGGGAACAGACACAGTCTCTATATGATGATAGCTAGGTGAAAGAGGCTCTATGTGATGGGATTTATCTGACCTTGGTGACGTGAGGCCGCTAGCAGACAGTCGGTTTAGCCAGTCTGTCTGCTTCCTGACCTGAGCCCCAGATTGTCATGTTTGAGCTCTAAGACTATGAGCCATGTTACTAGAGAGAAGAGCAGCACCATCCCAGGAGGGATGAATACCATCTCTTTTCAACAGGTCAGGTTTGCCCCAAAAACTTTTCCAATTGTCTATGAATTCTATATTATTAAGCGGACACCACCGAGACAGCCAACCGTTAAGCGAACACAATCTACTAACCATCTCATCACTCCTGCGAACAGGAAGGGGGCCAGAGCAAATTACAGTCCTTGACATCGTACTTGCAAGTTCACACACCTCTTTAATATTAATTTTGGTGATCTCCGACTGGCGGAGTCGAACATCATTAGTGCCGACATGAATAATGATCTTAGAGAATTTACGATTAGCATTAGCCAGCACTTTTAAATTTGCTTTGATGTCAGGCGCTCTGGCTCCCGGCAAACATGTGACTATGGTGGTTGGTGTCTCTATTTTCACGTTCCGTGTAATAGAATCGCCAATAACTAGGGCACAATCATTCTCAGTGGGTGTTTCACTGAGCGGGGCAAATCGATTTGTTATGGTAATCGGAACAGAAGAGTGGTTTTTAGATCCGCGACTAGAGCGATCCCTCACTGTCACCCATTTGCCCGGCTGCACGGGCTCTACTTCAGCCGGAACCACGCCATGAAAAGTGTTCACTATTCTATGCGCATCCAAAACATCTAAAGCACTAGCACTCTTACTATCCTCAATTAAAGTTTGGATGCGTGTTTCTAAATCTGAAATCTTCTCTGTCAACCTAACTGTCTCCTTACATTTATCACATATAAATCCTATATTGTCGACAGAGAAGCCTATGCTAAACATGTGACATGAAGTGCAAGTGACAATAACAGGACAAGACATTACTCACCGTGTTTGTTGACTGATTCTTACTCACCTGAGCTTTTTATGAACTCAAAGGCGCGGACGCGCGAGAGAAAAATAAATAAATAAAATAGCTGAGCGCACGGGTGGCGCGTTAGCAGGCTAGCGAATTACTAGCGTTTTGTGCTAGTAGTACTAATAACAAAAGCTAGCGATGTCAGGTTAATCTGAGATGTTGGGTAAAATGTAGTAGTATAAACAACTAGAAATGGGGTGAGCAAAGCTCATTATCATTTAAAGACACATGCACTGAAACGGCGTGCTGAAAACAGAGCTGTTTTTGACCAGGTAAAATTAGTGTTTTCTTACAATACTAATGAGAATTTTTATTAAAGTATATTACAAACTTTTAATTTAGACCCTAAAGAATCATATTAGCTTGTACAAAAATGGCATTATATAACCCCTTAAAAAAGATTTTTTTTTTCTGCGATGTCAAAGCTGAATTTTCAGCTTCATTACTCCAGTCTTCAGTCATGATCCTTCAGAAATCATTATAATTTGCTGATTTGCTGCTCAAGAAACATTTCTTATTATTATCAAAAACAAGTTAAAGTTAAAGACTGTTGTGCTGCTTATGTTTTGGGGAACTGATATTTTTCTGAATATTTTGAATAGAAACTAAAAGAAAACATTGATTTGAAATACAAAGTCTTTACTCGTTTAGAAATGTAACTTCTTGAATTTAATGCATCCTTTAAATAACATATTAAATGTATATTTACAATATATTTTGTTTTATTTATTTATTTATTTAGTCTCCCAACACAGTCGGACAATAACAAGCTGTTTTTCATGTATTTGCTGTACTAGCCGTTGAGGTCAAAGGGGAAATATTTACTTTGAATAACCTCCCAATACATAAATTAACATGTTTGAGTGATTATTATAAGAAGGCTGATAAAGGCATTAAGGGAAAAGTGTTGCATAGTAATTCCTATAAAGATAATAGCCTACTGGACTTTTCAGTCATATGTTTATACTGCTTAAACACACACACACACACACACATAAATGGTGTGATTGCTAATCCTGTCCTAACAGACTGATTTCTGAGCACTAGGGGTATATAAGGGGTAAATGAGCGATTAAAGTGAGGGGACGAGTGTTAGCGCTTGTAACTACATGACTATCTTTCATAGCTGCATAAAGAGAAGGAAAAACGCTGCTGTTTCTAGTTAATAAATTATTCAGGCTGCAGCTCCAGATTGCAAGAGATAGAATTAGAAAAGCAAACAGCCTGGGACCTTACAGCCAGATGAGGAAATCAATACATATTTACATTTCACTGGCTGGGCTTCTCTGGTCGCTCTGAAGAGTGCTACGCCATCTATTACTGCTAATTACCACACTAGTGATTCTCTCACATATACACTCACTAACTGACTGACATGCCCACTGAGTCGCTCATGTACTCTATTAGTGGATTAGCGTGCAGTATAACTGTCTGTCTGATTGCTTCAACTCATTCGGCTTCTGTGTGTGCTAAGTTCTGATGTGTCTAGTCAGCCATTTTGATACCGCTGCTTGTGGTTGGTGGATTTTGTAGTTTGCAACTCTTCAATAAAAGCAAGTAGTGTTGGGGAATGCTTGATGAGCCAAATTTGACTTACTGTATATTTTAATTGCAAGGGAACATCTACAATTCTGCAATTTTTAGTTGCTGAAACTATTACAAAATGACAAATGCACAAAAGGAAATTTCACCCTATTTATTATTTGAAATGCATGTTATTGATTTTATTGTAAACGATTTATCTGTGCATGTTTCTTTTTTTTTTTATCTTTTAATTTTTAATCAATATGTCATAACACGTCGTCTGGTGACTTTTCTCTGTAGACTTATGCTGAACTTCTACATTCATTTAGTCTGCTTAAACCCCACCCCTGCAAGCTCACGTTTACCTGCCTTTCTTTTATTCAAGTGTAATGCCCAGATCTCGAAATGCAAACAACAGCTGATGCATAGAACCAACATTTTGACCTTTGGCCTACGTTTTAGCTTTTTTGATAATCCGTTATACTTGGATGTATGTCTGTATACATTGAATAACTTTTGCTGTTTAAAATCATGTAATCCTGGTTTGCGTGTCCTTGTGGTTTGTTTTGAAACAGATCTTGGGAAACTGTAATTTATTGTCTTTTTTATACTTTTTTTTTTTTTACTGCTAAATCGACAAGATAAAATGTAGATAAAAAAAATAGTGGCAGTGATGTATGGCTTTGTGGTGTGTTCCAATCAATAATGTATGGGACATCAATTAGTATTCTTAATTAGTATTTTTCTCCTGTGTTTCTGTCAGGGAACAGACTCGCAGAGAGATAGCAAGTACACAATCAAATCAGTTATTAACAAGTTTTGTGCACAAGGTGAGTATTTCAGCAAAAATCAACAGAGAAGACCATGAACAGTCCAAGGCCTTGTGAGTTGCACAACACACACACATATGCCAGTTTGTTGATGTATTCAAAGGATTAAGGATGTGGATCTTTCTCTTACGGGTCTAGTAGGCAAACACGAGGGAAACTGGAGAGGGAATCCAAGGAGATGGAGATGTGGAGAGAGTCATAGAGGTAAGTATCACAGGTAAGGTAATCATCCAGTACATCGGGTAGTCCTAGTCGTGGTCCAGACCATCATGAAGAGTGAGGTGCAGGTATTTATGGTGTGGAGCTAATGAGGGTAATTGATGGCAGGCGTGGGTGATGGTGGAGTGTGTACAGGTGGGAACCAGAAAGGATTCTGGGAAATGAAGTGCAAAGGTGACAGACAGCTGATCGTGACAGTACAACTCTATAGATTCAGGGATTTCAATCTCTGGAACTGACTTTGGGATTTCATTCTCTGGAACAGATTTTTGGATTACATTCTCAGGATAAGACTTGGGAAAATTACTCCTTGGAACAGACTTGGAGATTATATCAGGAATGGACTCCGAACATTCACTCCTTGGAAACGACTCGGGGATAATACTTTAAGGAACAGACTTGGAAATTACATTCTCAGGAACAGGCTTGGGAATTACATGAAGGATAAGTGGTGTTTTGGAGGTGGATCGACTTAGCAGGAGAGCATAGAGAATATATTGCTCCAATGTGCAGTATTAAGAATCCTAAGGCATCTTAGAGTACAATGGCTCATCTAAGCCTCCATGAAAAAGTGTCATTAGCAATTCATCATTAAGATACACTGTGGAGGACAGTTCTAAGAATTTCTCTGCATATAATACCTCCATTGGACGGCAATTTTGGGAGAGGGAATACAGCATGTCGATAGGGCGGAGTAGAATGCTCATGGTTGTGATGAATCAGCGTTGGTGCTGTCTGTTACGGTCTGGTCTTCTGTTTGGGAACAAACTCACAGAGAGATGGTGAGTACACAATCAAATCGTTTAATAACAAGTTTATTGCACAAGGTGAGTATTTCTGCAAACATCAACAGAGATGAAGATGATGAACAGTCCAAGGCCAGTTGAATTACGCACACGCGCACACACACACACACACACACACACACACACACACACACACACACACACACACACACACACACACACACACACACACACACACACACACACACACGTGCCAGTATGTTGCTATATTCATAAGATTGTGTATCTGTCTCTTACGGGTCTAAAAGGCAAATACGAAGGAGACTTGAGAGGGAATCCAAGGAGATGGAGATGGAGATGGAGATGGAGATGGCGATGGCGATGTGAAGAGAGTCATAGAGGTGTAAGTATGACAGTCCTAATCATAGACCAGACCATTATTAAGAGTGTGGTGCAGGCTTTTATGGTGTGTGGCTGATGAGAGTAATCGATGGCAGGTGTGGGTAATAGTGGAGTGTGTGCAGGTGGGAAGCAGAAAGGATTCTGGGAAATGAAGTGCAAAGGTGACAGCTGATCGTGACAATTTTATCTCAATTAGCTTTGTGAGAGAATGTGTGGATAATGTAGCTTACTTGCTCCCATGTATAAAACCTGTCTTGTTGAAAACTTTAAATGAAGTTGCCATATGACTACTAATCTGACTTGTTTACATCAGCTAGTATGCAGATTAAAACATCTTTCCACTGTTTAGTTAGATTGTAATTGTGGTCATTGTATTCTGTAGCATAATTAGATGTTTCGTATGGCACTTTTAAAAACGTGGTTCTATCAGTCAGCTTGATTGGATGGACGCTGTTCTGAATGTGAGCTTAAGGTCAAACATGAGAAATTGGTGAGGTTTACGAGGACTAAATGATTGGAGAATTCTGGTATATGTCACCAAAGAGAAGTCTCTTTTGAAACTTCACTCTAGCAACACTTTTAAAACGGTTCATATCTTAAAATATGTCTCTCTTCTTTAATGCCTCCCTGTGTCTGTCCTCCACCTTCATCTGCATATGTCTGTCTTTTGGTCCCATTGCAGATTATATTCTTTTCCTTCACTCAGTCTTCTTGTCTCAACTTGTCTCTCCATCTCTCTCCATCCATCTCTCTGTGGAACTGTGTGTCAGACGGCCGTGCTGACTGTGCAGACTGCGCTCGGCTGAATGAAGATTGGCTGATGGAGGGAGATGATGAATTCACAGGTTCAGTGGTAGAGGTAGAGAGAGGGAGCAGCCGACTGAGGGGACAATGCACGCAAGATTGAGGGATGGTGAATGAGAGATTGACGAAATTCATAGGGTGATGGGAGAGTGTGAGAAGAACAGATTCAGAGGGGAAAGATGAGTGCAAGACTTTTGAAGGGCACTTGACACACTCACACATACATTTTCAGCATCATTACTCCAGTCTTCAGTGTCACCTGATCCTTCAGAAATTATTCTAATATGCTGATTTGCTGCTCAAGAAACATTTCTTATTATTCTCAATATTGAAAACAGTTGTGCTGTTTGATATTTTAGTGGAAACTATGCTATATGATTTTTTTTTAGGATTCTTTGATAAATAGAAGAAGTTTAAAAGATCAACATTTATTTGACATTTGATATATTTGACTTTTGTAACATTATGAATGTATTTACTGTTACTTTTGTTTCATACAGTAATACATTTTAATGCTTCCTTGCTAAATAAAATGAATTTTCTTCAACAACAACTAAATCTGAACCTAAACTTTTAAGCGGTCATGGAAGTATCTTTTTTTCTCCACTGAGCTCTACGCAGTTTATTTTGGAATAGCATTTTCCACAACTGATACATACACTGATGTCTTAGAATTTGGTGGAAAGTAGGTATCTTAAGAGGCAGCAGAATGACCTACCATGTTAAGACTCCTGCATTATGTGATTTTTAGTCATGACCTCCTGTACCAGCTGTGTAACCTCATTCTTAACAGGAATGACCTCTCAGAGCGTCCAGATAGCATTCACAAGGCCAGCGCCGCTGAGGTCACTTTAAACACACTCACACAGACAGAGAAAGGACAGTTTCTCCCTTCCTTTGTCTACCACTTTCTTTTATCTCAATGGCATTGCTATATATAGTTTTGTGCAGAGGGAGGAAGGTGGGTTCATAATTCATAACAGTTTTCTGGCGGGGCACATCATAGCATTGTCTCATATTCATCCTATCTTTAAATTGGCACCTTTTTCACAATGAAGGAGAGTGAGCAAGAAGGGTCTTCAAAGCATCAAAACGCACGCTGCGGTCACATCACACTCTGCGGCCATATCACAAACACTGGCCTCTAGAGCAGGAACAGGATGTCCATTCATCCACCCTACTAGAGAGGAAGAGTGCGTCACTTTCCCTTTCATCACACCATCCCGATGGGTGTGTGAACGCACACACTCCCACACACAAACAGTAGTATTTAAAGTAGACACTAGAACACACAACAACACTGATATTATTATGCATGCATGTGGAAGAACATGCACACACACTCTGAGCAGAGGCCAGGCAGGCTTATTAAAAGACACAGAGTTTGTTAATGTGTTGTAATGCTGGACGGGCTGCCGGGTATTACAGGAGCTGGAGTCTTTACTGTACAGATCCTGTGAAAGCCTGCCAGATCTCTCCTTCTCTCTCTGCTTCGACAGATATTTCAGCTTATGCCACACTGAAATGAATCATTCCCTCTTTTTTCCAGTAACGCCTTATGCTGTTTTACACACCACAACCTGTTCATTCTGATGGTGATTTTTGTCTCCGGAGGTCACCAAGCTACTGTGATATGGGCTTTAATAAGTGTTGTGTGTAATTCAAAGATGAATTGAGAATGTCTTTTAAATTCCTGAATTTGAATTGAGGTAGCAATTCTACAGGATGTAGAATTCAATTGAAGGTACAATTAAAATTAATTAACTTTCAAAGAAATTCATATGGGCTAACTGTAGATACTTCCGCATTTTTACATCCCCGCCTATGGACAGTCGAATCTATTGAGGGTTATTAACAAAAAGCTAGTATAAGGCTAGGTTTATCACTGAAAATTCATACTTTGTTTACTCTTTAAACAGCATTATGGTAAAAATGGAACACTTATGGCAACAGCTTTCATACCAGTAAGCGACAGCATTTTGCATCGGAACTGACGGAATGGCAGTTTCTTTCAGTTTTTCTCCTCAGTTTGGCCCAAAACACTGTGTTTTTGGTAATCCAGTTGGAAATGTTCACTATAAACAAAGAGCTTTTTCCATCTCGTTGTACTCTCCATATTTACGATTCTTTAGGCACTGCCTACAATGTGCTGAATCCTTCACTGGAAATAAAAAAAAAGTAACTTTCTAAACGCTAATTGAATTCTTGCACCCGGATACAAGTCTATTCCACTATAACTAAAGTTATATATAAGTATAAATGTTAAGCAAGGCAGTTTTTGACTCTGGTAAGCGTATCCATAGCAGACTGGTTGGAGTGGCCTTGGACGGCAACACACTCAGTACATTATGGGTGTTGAAGCTTTCCTACCTATTTGAAGACAACAGTCTTTTTTCTTTGTTTTCTCTTGTCAGGTAGCAATGATTTCAACTGCATTGGCAGCCACGTTTTATTGAAAGTCCATTTGGCCAGTGGTGAACAGTGTTGGGAAGGTTACTTTGGAAGTGTATTAGGTTAAAGATTACAATTTACCGTATTTAAAATTTATTAAATAGTGTAACTATTTCAATTACTATATTGAAGTAATGGAACTGAATTGAAGTAATGTAGCTGTTTATCTGCGCATGCGTCGTGTCTGAACGCGTTGTTTGTATTTGGAGCTCCATCGATTTGATTCATAATCCGTGATTTTTTTTTTCTCTTTAAACTCACTTACAACGAACATTTTATACTTTTCCTCACTGAGAAGCACTGCTGCTTAAACCTCATAGTTACAACGCGGACTGTTTAGCAGACGCGTCTCAAGCCGATTTGTGACCCAACACCGGTTTCACCTGTGGGTCACGGCTGAGCGCGTCTTCTTTACACTCACTTACAAACGAACATTTTCTCGCCTATCGTGCATCTACATTACACCCGTACCACTAAAAAGACGGATTATATCCAAGACATCAGTCATAAATTAGTATTAATATTGATAGCATCACTGGTAGCGTCGTTGCTAACTTACTGTCCATCTGTTAAAATGGCGAATATATCAGATGTATGTTGTCTACCTTTTGGTGCAGGTGAGGACACATTCGAGCTGCACACGGTGCTGTCTGAGCTGGAAGCTGTAGAGAAGCAGATCCGCGACCTTTTAGAGAAACAAGCCGAACTGAGAGAGCGCCGTTTAGCTCTTGAATCAGCCGATGCGTCGATTAGAGACCGGCGTTTAGCTCTTGAAACATCACGCACCGATGCACACAAATCAGTGACTAACATTAGTAATCCGCTGACCCCGACCTCGTCTACTCCGTGCTTTTCTCAGCATTGGTCCACAGCCATGGTTTCGTTCACTCCGGCTCCGGCACACCACCACGAAGCCTGGGTGGTTCCGCAGCGGAAGACGCGAGCCAGGACCAGAGCAAGAATCTCTCCGCCCCTCCCGGTTTTCGAGATCTCCACCCAGAACCGCTTCTCCCCTCTTCGCGAAACGGAACGCGATGCTGTTATCATCGGCGTTTCCATCGTCCGGCACGTCCACGCTACGTTAGGTAAAAGTAAGGTGTGCAGACACTGCTTTCCTGGTGCTCGTGTTTTTGATAACGCTGCGCGGGTACCCGAGATCTTGAACGGTAACGAGCGTGTCGGAGCCGTCGTGTTGCACGCGGGAGTGAACGATATCAGGCTGCGCCAGACGGAGGTTCTGAAGAAAGACTTCAGGAGCCTGATCGAGACAGTACTCAGCACATCGCCTGAAATAACGATCATTGTGTCTGGACCGCTTCCCACGTACCGACAAGGGCATGAAAAGTTCAGTAGATTATTCGCGCTAAATGAATGGTTAATGTCATGGTGCAATGAGCAGAAACTGCTCTTTGTAAATAATTGGAATCTGTTTTGGGAGCGTCCTAGGCTCTTCCGCGCTGATGGCTTACACCCAAGTAGAATCGGAGCAGATCTTCTGTCTGATAACATCTCCAAGACGTTAAATACCGTTTGACTAGTAACCAAAAGTCCAAATTACAGTCTCTGCTGCACCAACTTAATTGATATAAATATTAGTGTAGAACATTGCATAGAAACTGTGTCTATTCCTCGTTTAGTGAGATCAAATAATAAATCTACTGCAGTATCTAGAAAAAATCTAATTGTTATTAAAACAGAAAATCTCGCTATTAGTGAACAAAAACAATTTCTAAAGCTAGGTCTTCTAAACATTAGATCACTCACACATAAGGCAGTTATTGTAAATGAAATAGTCACAGATAATAGCATCGATGTACTTTGTCTTACTGAAACCTGGCTTAAACCAAATTATTATTTCGGTCTAAATGAGTCTACTCCATCAGGATACTGTTATAAGCATGAGCCCCGTCTGATTGGTCGTGGCGGCGGTGTTGCAACAATCTATAGAGATATTCTTAATGTTACCCAGAAAACAGGTGACAAGTTTAATTCGTTTGAAGTACTTGTACTAAATGTTACACTCTCAGATGTAAGAAAAAAATCCCTATTATCTCTAGCTTTGGCTACCGTATATAGACCGCCAGGCTCTTACGCTGATTTCCTAAAAGAGTTTGCAGATTTTCTCTCAGATCTATTGGTCAGCGTCGATAAAGCATTAATTGTTGGAGATTTTAACATACACGTAGATAATTCAAATGATGCTTTAGGGGCTGCGTTTACAGAATTATTAAATTCCTTTGGGGTCAAGCAAAACGTCACTGGTCCCACTCATCGTCTAAATCATACACTCGATTTAATTATATCATATGGAACCGATCCAATCGATATAGATATCATTCCACAAAGTGATGATGTCACTTACCATTACATGGTAACTTGCATATTACGTACTGCTGTAATATGTCATGCGGTGCCGCGTTATCGACCAGGCAGAACAATCCTTCCATCCACCATAGATAATTTCTCAAATTGCTTATCTGATCTGTCTCAGCTGCTGCCGGAACCCAAACAAACAGATGAACTAGAGGAACTAACTAGCACTGAGCACCATTCTCTCTAGAACATTGGATATTGTTGCACCCATTAAATTAAAAAAGGTCAGAGAGAAAATTAAAGCACCATGGTACAACAATACTACGCATGTTCTAAAGAGAGAAACCCGTAATTTAGAGCGTAAATGGAAACAAACTAATTTAGAGGTCTTTAGAATCGCATGGAAAGACAGTATGTCACGTTATAAAAAGGACCAGAACCACAGTCAGAACCACAATTGTAAACTTTCAATCTTCAATCGCGCCTTATAATTCAGCCTCAATTATCACCCCGCAAGAACAATTACAGTGCTTTACAACTATAGAACAAAAAGAGTTAAATAAACTTATCACTTCATCTAAAATAACAACATGTTTATTAGATCCTATACCAACTAAACTACTGAAAGAAGTGTTACCTATAGTGGAAGAGCCTCTCCTCAATATTATTAACTCATCTTTAACTTTAGTTCATGTTCCAAGAACTATTTAAGAAACCACAATAGGTGGTTTGCAGTCACGTGATTGTGATGACGCGCAACATTCAAATGGAGGGCAGGAAGTGAAGAGCGGAATGGATGAGATGGAGGAAAGTCTGTACTGTACTACTTTAGACGCTATTAGAAGAGAAAGATATAGACAAAAAATCTAAACATATGTTGGATGTGATCCTTGCGTTATGAAGAGGAGTGATTTTTCAACTGAATTGAAAGATTTGCCTGTCATCGAGACTGTCATTCTTTTTTGTCCTGTGGATTAATCCGTAACGTTAACCCTAACAACCATTCAACGCTGCGGCGCTTCTCGACGTTACTTTTACGGCTGTTTACTTTACGTTATTAGGTTAACCACTCTCAAAGGTCCGCCGAAACACCACTAAACCACTGAAGGTTGCACCCTCAAAACACTTTGTAGGTAGCTTAGCTAACGTTACACGTTTGTCTTCAGTTACAGGGGTAACTTAAAAACTCAAAGAAAAGAAGAAACAATTACTTTGACTTTACAAAGTTCGGAAACTGGTACGTTACACAAACATAGCCACATAAGTTGTATTAACTCACCTTTGATGAAGTGATCACTGCACACACGGGCATTTTCCGATTCGGCTCCTCCCGACCGCAGACTTAGGTTTGCAAGCCATTTTTCTGGCGTTTTTCGGGCAATTTCTTGCATTTTTCCGTCTTATGAACAACAACTTTTGGTACATGATAAAAACTCCTCATGGTTTCTCGGTTTGATCGATTTGAGCAACCATAAACGACGCAAAACATAGACATTTGAGTTTGTTATAGTGCTTCCTAAATGTAGCAAATCACTTCCTGCCCTCCATCTGCATTTCGCGCCATAGCAACGCAGTAACGTGACGTCATATTCAAACATATGCATTAGATCATAATAACCTAGCAAATTATAGACCCATTTCAAATCTTCCATTTATGTCTAAAATATTATAAAAAGTGGTGTCCGCTCAACTGGGCTCTTTCTTGCAAGAAAATGACATCTATGAATCTATTTCAGTCTGGATTCAGGCCGCACCATAGCACTGAAACGGCGCTCGTTAAAATCACAAATGATTTACTTTTAGCTTCTGACCAAGGCTGTATCTCTAGTTTTACTTGATCTTAGTGCTGCGTTCGATACCATAGATCACACAATACTCTTGATCGACTACAAAATTATACTGGTGTTCAAGGACAAGCATTAAGCTGGTTAAGATAACGTTAGTAAACTATGGAGTGCCGCAGGGATCTGTGTTAGGCCCTCTATTATTCTCAATATATATGATGCCACTTGGAAATATTATAAGGAAACATGGAATTAGTTTCCATTGTTATGCTGATGACACTCAAAAATATATTTCATCACGGCCGGATGAAAACGCTAAATTATCCAAATTGACAGAGTGTGTTAAACATATAAAAGATTGGATGACGCGTAATTTTCTGTTATTAATTCCAGACAAGACAGAGGTACTACTTATCGGTTCAAAAAACCTCCCACAAAATCTCTCACAATACAACTTTAACATAGTTGGATGTCCTGTTACTTTATCCTCTACAGTAAAAGACCTGGGTGTTGTACTAGATTGCAACCTGTCTTTTGAAAATCATATTTCATATGTTACAAAAACAGCCTTTTTCCACATTAGAAACATTGCTAAGCTAAGTAATATGCTATCAGTTTCTGATGCAGAAAAGTTAGTTCATGCATTCATGACCTCGAGACTAGATTACTGTAATGCTTTATTAGCTGGTTGTCCTGCATCCTCAATAAACAAGCTACAGTTAGTCCAAAATGCAGCCGCTAGAGTTCTTACTAGATCAAGAAAATATTAACATATAACACCGATTTTATCATCACTACATTGGTTACCTATAAAGTTCCCTATTAATTACAAGGTATTGCTACTGACTTATAAAGCCTTAAACGGCTTCACTCCAGTCTATTTAACGGATCTTCTATCGCCCTATAATCCATCGCGCTCTTTAGGATCACTAAATTCGAGGCTTTTGGTCATACCTAGGATATCCAGATCCACCAAAGGAGGGAGAGCATTTTCACATTTAGCTCCTAAACTCTGGAATGGCCTTCCTGATACTGTTTGTTGCTCAGACTCGCTCTCCCAGTTTAAAACTAGATTAAACACGCATCTCTTCAGCCAGGCATTCATATAATATTTTTAATCTTACAGTTCAAACTACAATCCGGCCTCTAGTTCATAAACGCCAGAGGAGAACTGGCCCCCGACTGAGCCTGGGTTCTCCCAAGGTTTTTTTTTTTTTTTCTCCATTAGGTCACCTGATGGAGTTTTTTTCGGTTCCTTGCCACTGTTGCCTTTGGCTTGCTCAGTTGGGGATATTTTGGTAATATTTAATTTAATTTTATCAATCAATAAATTCCACTAGAAACAAACCTTGTTGTATTATTTTAATTTAATACTGTGAAGCTGCTTTGATACAATCTGTATTGTGAAAAGCACTATACAAATATACTTGACTTGACTTGACTTGACTTGATTACATCTGATTACTTTTCTAAATTTCTAATGACTGTTTTCAACTTTTAATAATTTTCAAACATTTAAACCAGGCAGGGTTAACCTTACAGTAGTACTTAACACTGATTACTGTTGGACTTTCAGAACCTTCATCACTTGAATCACAAAATCAGACTTTAACTCCTCTTTTTACTTTGAGATTGTTCTGAGGTTAAATATAGATTTCTTGATGAAACGGTCTTTACATTTCCAGCACTGGAATGCATTTTTATCATTTGCCATGGTGGCAACTCTCAGACAGGTTGTAGCCTAAAGCTTTCAGCAGCAATATGGATTGATATAACCGGCAGACGTGCCCTACAAATTAAAACAAAAGAGCCAATCCAAAAACATCAGAATAGCATTACTTTACTAAACAGACTTTAAATGCCAGGAGGCATCGTGCAGTGCACATCAAAAAACAGGTAAAGAAACAAATTAATATTATTTAACATATCCTAGCTTTTACAGAAATTATTCAGATGTAACCTCTTTTGTAACTGTTAACATTTTAATAAGCAACTAATTTAGTTACACGTTTGTTTTCTTAGGAACTGTAACGGATTACAGTTACATTTATTTTGTTACATGTAACTAGTTACTCCCCCACACTGGTGGTGAAATATCCCTGTGATGTGCCATTAGCTTGTTGCTTTGCTAAAAGTCAGCCTACTGTATAAGATACAAAGCAAGTCACCTTTATGGAATTTGCCATGATAGCATATAAGCATAAAAATACACAACTTACAAATAAAAATAGTCAGTTTTTAATTAGGTAGTTTTTGGTATTGAATTATCATTTTTATTGATATTTCTCTCTGGAATTATTTTTGCACTGAGCTCATAGTAAACCCTTCTGGGATTATGTTATGTAGTCATGAAGGATGCATTCTATTCTGCCTTAGAATTAGCCCAAAATGAGTGGAGCAGCCTTTGCATTGGGAGTGAGTCTATTATGAATTAAAATCCACTCTATTTATTCTCTAAATGCATGGTATTGATCTTATTGTAAATTAATCATCAGTGCATATGTTTAGCACAAACAACGGCAAGCTCACAATTAGATCAGCCTCGATCCAGTGAACAACCAGTGGATAGAAAGCCTGTATTTTATTTTTATTTTCATTTTCGATAATCCGTTTCACACAGATGTATGTCGCAATAGAGAATAAATAATTTGTCGACTTGAAATTGCTTTAAATGGCAGCTCACTAGGTTTTGAAACAGCTTGTGTGTGTGACAGTCCTGCTAGTCGTATCCTACCCACTCTTAAGTTCTTGTGTTTAGTGAGCCAAAGAGGCATGTCACTTTGAATCACGAAGGCGGCTATAACCTTCTAAGCTCATACTGACTCTCAACACACATGCACACATACACAAATTGGCCTGCAGTAAATACGAGCGGCGAGTGATGAGGTCATTTAAAGCATACAGAATCTGCCTGACTCATACTCATCCACTGCGTGTGTTACTTCAGCATGAATACCAGCTTATTTGCCACAGGCTCAGCCAGCCGCACAAGGAGATGATGTGAGATGTTGTTTGGCCCATGCATGATGCTACATTTACTATTTGAAGTAGTTTCAAAGTGAGGTGGAACTTGATTCTCAGTTGAACTCAGCAAAATCACTGCTGTATTTGACTTGACCTGTATTTAGCACAAGGGGCTTAATGTGATTTTGCTAAGTAATCCAGTTAGGGTGACTGTTTGAATGTCTGCCCTCTCAGAATCCGATGTATTGATTCTTCACTGATGTTCAGAGAGTCTTTGACTCATAAGTTTACATACCCGTTGAAGTGTCTGTAAGATGTTTAGCATTTTCGAAAAATAAAGGGATTAAAACTTGAAAAAAAGATCATAAAACGTTTTTTTTTTTTTTATTTAGTGCTGCTCTCAAGAAACCTCAAGAAATATTTACATAGCTTATTCCACAATACAAAATTATAACAAAATTTACAAGAATGATCCTTTTCCAATTTGTATATATTATAGTTATATTGTGTGTTGCTTCCTTTTATATAATTATTATATCTTATATTCATTTTAAATATTGTTATTTAACGTAATGTTAAAGTTTTAAATATGAAATTATAAATATGCATATATTATAAATATTTATATTTTGTCTTTTGTCTATATCATTCATAAACTAAAAGCAATTTGTACAAACCCACATATTCTGAAAGGGGTATTTAACTGTTGTAGCATTCATGTTGTTTTAAAAGTTTTCCTTGACCTGTGATTCTCACTCCATTTGAGTACATGATCCTGGCTACCATCATCGCTAACTGCATTGTCCTAGCTCTGGAACAACACCTTCCAGATGGGGACAAGACCCCTATGTCAGAGCGCTTGGTGAGTTGCAGTTGTGTTTATCAGTGTTTCTTTGTTTCAGTATACTGTAATACCAGAATCTACATGACTCAACAGAAAACAGAATAACTAATAACTAATTGGTCTCTGAAATCATTCTTTTTGAAGAAATCCAGTAGTTGATTCCTGTTTACACACTCTTGTTTCTCTTTGTCCATCCCTTTGTCTTCTCTCTCACAGGAGGATACAGAACCTTACTTCATCGGCATTTTCTGTTTCGAGTCAGGCATTAAGATCTTGGCCCTGGGCTTTGCCTTCCACAAGGGCTCTTACCTACGTAATGGCTGGAATGTCATGGACTTTGTAGTTGTGCTTACTGGGTAAGTCAGAACAAACACATCTGCATTCACTTACAATAAATTGCACCCACTGATACAGTTGTTTGTCACACTGCATAGTTTTAGCACCCGGTTCACTAGAAATTATGCAAATACAATACTAAGGGAAATTTCTAAATTCTCTACACCAATTTTGATGTCACAGCAAAAACCTGTAGGCTATTAAGCACACTCATTTTTTTTTAAGAAATAAGTTCTGTGTCCATATTCGGAGGTCATCTGTCAAATATGACCGTATTTGAAAGCATTGTGTTGGTACCGATACTGCAGAAATGTTGGTATGGACCCTTTACACATTTCCAGGGATTGTGTTTTGTACTTTAATGCCAAGGTAATATACACAAAGTATAGCATAATAATAATAATAATAAGGAAAAAAAAAAAAAAACTTTACTACATTTGCGATGTTGATAACAGTGGAAATGCATCATCACAGTCTGTGAAAAGGGTCCATTGTTGTTACTGTTTTACTGTGAAGTACTTTTGCTGCCCCTGCCACATGCTATAATACACAATAATTGCACCAGGCAGATAGCACTGACTTACACGTGTCAAAACCAGACTCAATGTGATAAGATAGACACTAGACACGACGCGACTGCGAGATGCGTCAAAATCAATCAAAACCCACAGCCAATCAGAACAGCATGTGGGCGGAGTCTCGCGGCAAGTGCACAGTACCAGAGAGTAATCTTGATGGCACTCGCAAGAAAATGGATAAGTAGGCTACATTATCAAATTCACAAATATTACACCATTTAAACATTAAAAATACAGAGGCTACTGAGTTACTAAAACAATCTTTGTCAAAGAATACACTTGTTTGTTCACAGTTTGAACGTTCTTGTTTCCATTTGTTTAATTTCAAGATCTGAGATGAATTATCCATTGTTGCTTTTACAGCTACAAAGCTGGGAGCACTAAATGATATTCAAAGTCACATTGCATGCTTTCAAAATGAAATAAAGCACATAAACAGTACCTGAGATTATCATATTGCCACACTTTGGGCCCTATCTTGCATCCAGCGCAAATGACTTTGTACAACGACGCATGTATCATTCCTTTTTTAGACCCGACGCACAGCGAACTTTTCCCTCCACAGACGCACGTCGGTAAATTAGGGAATGAACTTGCGCTCCCGGGGGTGGTTCAGCGAAAAGAGAAGGCGTGTTCCAGCGCAAACGTTCCCTGGTGCTATTTTGCAGTTCCAGAAAACAATTCTGCCACAGACCAGGAAAAACCTAGTCTAAAGTCAGTGGAGCGTTTTCAGTGGCGTGTTCAGATGCTATTTTAAGGGCGCATGCTTGGCCATAATGTACACTCTTAGAAGAAAAGGTTCTATATAGAACCTTAAAAGGTTCTATCAGGCGCTACGTATTTGGAACCCCTAAAAGGTTCTATATAGAACCCTTTTTAAGGGTTCAATCAAAAGAACCCTTTAGGGTTCTTTGTAACCAGGAAAAAGGTTCTATATGGAACCTTTTAGGGGTTCATTCATTATCATTTGTTTTGTTCTTTCCGGATTAAATATTTCATATTTTTGACAAACATCAAGACACTAAAATGTAAAAATGTAATGGACATCAAAAAGTCACCCATGAATACTAAAAAAAGCACACCCAAAGTGCATAGAACTAGTCATTTATTTATATTAACAAAAATAATTATTATTACTGAAAGAATGCTACTGTAATTTCAAGTATTCAAGGCTTTAAATGTACAAATCAACATTAAAACATCAACCATTTAAAAAATATCTCATAAATAATGAAAATAGTTTCACCTACATCTACATATTACAAAATAAGTCCATAAAATGTACAAAATTACATTAATCTATCACTAATAAATAATGCATATATACAGATTCACCTAAATTCCCATCAGTGTTAGAACAACATCAAGTCCCTTGAAACTACAAATCCATATTAATATAACTCACAATGGAAATATACAGATATAGAAGTACTTCAAATCTACAAATTCATAATATCACTCATAAAGAATCTGAATACATAGATTAAAATTCAGATCAGCATTTCAGAACATCAAGTACTTCAAATCTACAAATTTACATTAATATCACTCATAAAGAATTGTAATTACAGATTCAAATTCAGATCAGCATTTCAGAATAACATCAATCGCCTCATATTTACAAATTTACATTAGCACTATTCATGACATATCAAAGTATTATGATAATTGATTATAAATTTTGAGCACTGGGACAGTCAGTTTTTTTTTTGGGCTGCTGGAGAGTTTAAACAGGTAGTGCTCAACAAAATTCATCGTGTGAGTGATGTGCTTGGGGTATTCCACACTGAAATAAGTAGCAAAGAGGCACTCCATTGGCTCCATCACATCCATTTCTGCGCTCACAATGTTGACACCCTCCATATTGATGCTGGCTCTTTTTGCATGGAGGGGGTTTGAAGCTTCATGGAAAAACTATAGTCGGAGTTTGCTTTACTGATTTCTGCAAGTTGGAAAAACATATACATTATTTGTGAAATAACTTAGAATACAGTAGTCACAAAAGTTAAAATTCCATCAAAAATGATCATTTAGTCAACCCCATTTTGCCCAAAATTTGCTTGACTTTTCTGTGGTGAAAAACAAAAGGCAGAATGATAGCCTTAGTCATGTTTAACTGCCTTTGCATACTTTCTTCCAAACAATTAAGGATGTGACTGACCATTTTTTTTACCACAGTGGTAAGGGCCAATTCAGAATATAAATATTCTGAATTGGCTTGGTTGCACACACAACTCACAAACAATCATGAGCACAGAAACTTCTTTTCAAGATCAATGCAATATTCATTAATAAAATAGCTTGGATAGCATACTGTGTTTTGTGTGCATGTATGTCATTGAAAAGCAGCACATTAAACTTTAATTGTAATTAAACTGACTGGAACTGCCTGTCAATCAAATTATTTTAATATACACCTTTTAGCCAATCAGAATCAAATATTCAGACAAAAGGAAAAAGAGAACATACTTTTTGTGTTTGTGTCAATTTGCTGAAGTAAACTGTTCAGCACATCCCTCTGACTTCCATGTCTAGCCACATTTAAGATGTTTGGAGTCAGAACTTGAAGAGCAGTCTCTAGATTAAGATGAAGGTCCTTCCCAAACTGCATCTTCACTTCATGCAGCAACTACCAAAAAAAGAAAGAAAGAAAGAAAGAAAGAAAGAAAGAAAGAAAGAAAGAAAGAAAGAAAGAAAGAAAGAAAGAAAGAAAGAAAGAAAGAAAGAAAGAAAGAAAGAAAAATTCATTAAAACATAAAAATGTTTTAATAATAATAAACAATAAAATGTTTTTATTCATACAAATTTTTTTAAAAATGCAGTGGAAATACTAAACTCAAAGGAAACAACACTAAAAACAAATACTCACAAGTTGTGGAACCTGAAGAAATGGGAACATGTCCATGACCTCTCGTGTTGATTTTGTCATTAAATCGACTCTTTTAAAAAGAGTGCATCTCATTCGATTTTTTATGTTGGTGTAGTCAGGTTGTCTTTTACGTAGTTCAGCATTTATCAGTAATGTGCTCCCGAAAACTTAATTGATCTTCTCCAATATTTTCCAGGTTTAATATAATCTGAAAAAGTAGCAAATAACAAAATTCCTATTGTATATATAGGAATTTGTATATACATTACTGGTCAATAACCAAGCAATTTTAAGACATTTTAGTGAAGAAAGAAGACAAACCTCCTGACTGGGTGGAAACCGGATTATCAGTACACAGGAGTACTGGAAAGTTTGCAGTCTTGCTTCTTTTTGTTTGCTGAAATGAGCAAAAGACAGTTCATATAAGGAAAAATATTTAGAAGTGAGTAAAGGATGACAGAATTTTCATTTTAAAGTGAACTATCCCTTTAAGCTGTGTGTGCTTTAGAAACAGCCGTACCCTGCTTCCAGTTACATTAGACACCACTTGACTTGAACATAAAATAATCATTCATAAAGTTTGAAAAGGTTGAAGTGAAAATGATAAACTTTACTGAAGAAGCAGCACTAACCTTATCGTTTAGATAGCTGATAATTTTAGGGGGGCTGAGTGGTGAGACGAAAAATATGGTGGTTGAAGCCCACCTAAAAAAAGGGTCTAACGTTAGAACCGCCCCTAAACTGAACGCACAAGCGCTCGTTCTGTTCTCTAGGGCTGTTCTTAATGAGTGTGCGGTCAAAAACTAGCTTAGAGCAAAAACTAGCTTATCTGCAGTTAAAAACTAAGCTTAGGATCAGAAAACACAACATTTAACAGTTTGCAACAAGCACAACAAAACTTACCGATGTAAGGCAACTTGTGACACTGTCGCGGTTCAGGGTATTTCGTGTTTTAGTGTAAATCCGCTGTAGAAACATTGACAACTTCATTACTAATGGGTTTAAAGCTTATAACAAGTAAATTACTTAAAAAATCAATGTATTTCTCTGACTTACCACAACAATATTTCCGTCAGACCATCAATTTAAATCAGCAGACGGGGATCAGTCTCTTCTCGACCGTTGGAATTCAAAAACGACGTGCACTGCTGCACTCGCGAGACCGCGCTGCGTGAATATGCTCGCGCAAATGCAAACAAATTGTTTACTTTGTAAAATTAATGAAAATAATGAGTTTATTACTTCTTTTTGTTTATGTTTGCTGTTCAACAGATAAAAAAATTAAATCCATAATGCAAAATTATTTAGATGGTTGCGGTACAATAATTTCAAATGACAAAGAATGAAATGAAAAAGCAGCAAACAAGGCTAAGTAAGACCAGATGAAAGCCTATTCAGCTATAAATGGCTTAGAATGAGCCCTTATGTTTGTTTTTGTACTGAGTAATTTCTTGTTATGATGATAATAATGATGATGACGATAAGGTCAATATAGGGGTGTGCAATATAGGCCTAGCTAACTCGTCTGCGATAATATCATATTTTTTGTTTTAACGATGTGCGCTTTAACATTATCAAGTATATTTCAAAAACTAAACAAATCGTGCCTACAGAGTGCACGCATCTATAGGCTAATGTAAAGTTACATGATGAAGTCTAGTTATACTAGTGAGCATGTGCATTCTTTCACTGCATTATTCAGTGTATTCAATTGCATTTATGAATGCATGTGAATGATCACAAAATTCAAGATATGGGGGTTAGAAAATGTATATATTTATATAATTTTATGTAACTTAGTTAATCAATATCACACGAAGAGTGCCATTTCGGTTTTTCTCCTCCAAAAATCAGCATGATTAAAATGTGATTTTAAGTTACTATGACAGTTTAATAAACAATAATTTAATTACAACTACAAAATGTTGCAGAATAATGTAGGCTAATATATAAATGAATAATAGCCTAAAGAACCTTTGTGCCAAAAGGGTTCTTTCTTGTCATTATAGAACCTTTTTAGCATAAAAGGTTCTTTGGAGTTGAGTAAAGAACCCTATGGTTCTATATAGAACCCCAATGAACCCTTTTTTCTAAGAGTGTAGCATGTACACAACGCGCATACACTTTGCTTCTCTCATCTACACACAGATGCAGAAGTTGCCATTTTTGCAAACCATACATAATTACAAGGAAAAATATTCCACATGAGGGAAATCATTGTGGTGTCCATGAAGATGTGAAAAAATAGGCATAAATCTAGCTTACACATTTACCAAAATTATTATATGCCTGTTTAACGTAAGCTTATTTGGGTGGGTTTCTCCCATCCCCATTCAATGCCACTTCTCTGTCTTTTATGTTTGAACTACAGGAAAGCTTAGATAATGCCTGTTTAAACTGGATTAAGGGTGGCTAGTGAATAAAACACAGGTGTAAAAGTGGTGCCACTGTTTAGTGAATTTACCCAGCAAGCTTTTTTAAATGTCTGTGTTGGTATTTTAAATATACAAATAAGCCATTTGAAATAATACCTACTGTTATGTTCTGTTTTTAAAAAGGTTTTTGGGGGAATGCTTTTGTGAATTTGGTTTATTTTACGTGAATTCCCGCATGTGTTCGTGTTGACGTGAGTGTGTATGTGAGGTGTAACCGCACGGCGAGTGATGTTGTTCTCCTGACCTAATGAGCTCATGGTGAGCTAAGATCAGAGCAGCACTGTGGATACAAGCGGTGAGGACACTACAAATGTCACCAGAGAGAGAGAGAGTTTGACAGAAAAAAGAGAACCATACAGAAGGAAGAATGATTGGACAGCACAGGGCTGTAGACAATCATGATTTTTGCAAAGGAGGAAGGAAGAGTATAACTTGAAAATCTGATGGTTAGACACTTAGATTTGCTTTTGCCTTATAATGGCATGTCGAGCTTGCAGTATACTTATTTAAAAACATGAACAATATAATGGACAGAACAATGATTTATTTTATTAAGTTGTATTCTCATCCAAGCCTGGATAAAAAACACATAGGGCCCTGGGGCAGTAGCAAACCCAAGGGCCCCCTTCATGGTAGCCTATCTTGGTGCCACAACGTTTTCTACTACAAGACTAATTCGTATTTAAAAAAAAAAAAATAATAATCAAATCTCCAACACAGAGTGAGCACACAATGAGTATAAATATTCCAGGCTTCAACACATTAAAAGCATAAATGCATTTTCACTAGATATGAGGCCAAAGCAAAAAGATTTCCAGAAACAGCAACACATTTTGCACATTTGTCTAATGTAAGGAGTTTACTTTAAATTGTTTTTAATAGTCAGTATAGTCTGTTTAAAAAAGGAGTAATGTGGGAAGATTTCTTGGCATATGTGAGGACCCTGGCTGCAGAGTTCTGAATATATTGGAGCTTATTTATTGTTGTGTTGGGTAAGTCATAGAAAAGAGAATTGCAGTAGTCTAGCCGGAAGGTAATTAAAGCATAGACTAGGGTCTCTGTCAATATCATTGATGTTTAAAAACTAACGTAAACTTGTAATATTCTGGAGGTGTAAGAAGGCAGATTTGGTAGGAGAGGAAATGTGAGGGAGGAAGGAGAAAGAAGAATAAAAAAAAATGTGTTCATTAGATGATGAAGAGTAAAGGCCCAAGAACTGAACCCTGTGGAACACCTTGTGAGACAGGGGAGGTAATGGACTTAGCCTGAAGTTTTACTGGGGTTAAGGCCTTTAAATTGGAATAAATTAATTAATCAATGAATAAATAAATGACAGAACCAAATAATAATAGATATTTTTGAAAATACTGCAAATGTGTTTAACAACTTTAATATTGCATTATATTGCAGGCTCTTTATTTAATATTTAACTTCAATTAAAGTTTATTAAAAAGGAACATATCCACACAGAAGAAAAAGTCATAGCTTCATCCTTAATTCATGGGATCCAGGCTATAAAGCTCTTAAATTCTCCTTAGTTGTCTAAATGAAAAATTACCATAATTCTTGCATAGAATCCAGGAAACTATAAAGCATACCCAGAAACAGACTGTGCTAGCTTCTGATAGGCTGAAGCAAGGCATTCACAAGCATGCAGGAAGTATGGCAGGGCGACGCAGTGTCTCGTTCCCTCTTCAGGGAACCAGGGTTACATACGTAACCTGAGACGTTCCCTTTCAAGGAAACTCGAGCTGCGTCGAGAGACTGTGGGAACACTTTATCCACAACGCCATAATAACCAATGCCTGTCTGTGTGAAGTCATAACACACACCAAGAAACAAGCACTCTAGACCATGGAGTGGGGCCTAGATCCAAGTTATAAAATCTCACAAATGTGTGTGGTGAGGACCAGCCTGCCGCATCACAAATGTCATGAAGGGAGACACCCTACAGTAAAGCCTTTGAGGCAGCCATACTTCTGGTAGTAAGGGCCCGGACAGCCATAGGTGAAGGCTGACCCGCTGCTTCATAAGCAAGTGAGATAGCCTCAACCACCCACTTGCTCATTCTTTGCTTAGATGCTGGGTACCCTTTCCTAGGTGACCCGAAACAGACAAATAATTGATCCGACCTTCGCCACAGGGCAGCTCTGTGGACATAGGCATCCAAAGCCCGAACAGGGCATAGCAAATTTTTCCTGATCTGATGATAAGAATGGTGGATGGCAGAAGGCCTGTAGCATAATGGGGCCTGCAACATTAGTTGGGACCTTAGGAACATAACGCGACCTAGGGTGAAGGAAGGCTTTCACCATACCAGGTGCAAATTCCAGACACGAAGGAACAACCCAAAAGGCTTGCAAGTCTCCAATTCTAATTCTCCAGATTTAACCAAAGATGCCTCTCCGTGGCCACCAGGGCTGCCTTAGACCGGCCTACAGATTTGGCCGTCTCCTTGGTGGCCCTAAGAGACAAATCTGTTGCGCAACGCAATTGTGTCAGCGCTGACTTCCTCACTCTCATCCATGTCCCTTAGCAGGTCAGCCTGATATGCTTGCAAACTGGACATAGTATGTAAGCAAGCTGCAGCCTGACCTGCTGCCAAATACGCTTTACCCACCAGTGCTGAAGTGGCTTTTAATGGCTTGGTGGGTAACGTCGGGTTTTAGTGACGATGCTGATTCAGGAGAGAGATAGCTCGCAAGCGTCTCTTCAGCCCGAGGCATCGTCACATAAACATGTTGTTTTAATCCCATAATATTGCTATAGTTGATGCATCAATGCTTACAACATCCAGATCCTCAGAACTGGATAATTGTAGCACTGGTACCTCGCATCAGGGAGAAGAAATTGCAGCGCATGCTTCTCCCTGAGACAAGGCACTGAATCTGGCAGGTGAAGGCAGAGATAGGGCTGGGCCCGTCTCAAATGCCTCTGTCAGATCCATTTGCGAACCCCAAGATACCCCGTATCACAGAGAGCGCTTGCTGAAGACACAGAAGCTAGCGTGGTCTGTTTCTGGGTTAGCTGAAGCTATTTCCTGCTCTGACGTCACCCGCCTATGACGTCTCGTCACACCATTGGACTGATTCTACACGTGCTTCATGACGCAATCACGCAGGGGCGTTCCCACAGCGTTATGACATACTCGAGGGAACTCCTTTATTTTTTTAAATGGCCAGATGTTTTTATGATTATTTTAATAGGGCATTAATTCAGGTATCCAAAACATTTCAAGCAAATAACGAAAATTCAGTAATGGACTGGTCTGTGTGAAAACTGTGTGAAAACTATGTGAAAATTAATTTACTTATTGTTTAGTAGACCTGAATTTGGCGTGAACAGGCTTTTACGTTTAAGTTGATGTTGCACTTTTAAGATAATCAGAACGGTGGATGCCAATATTGAGGCTCAGATTAGTTCATGTGCACCAGTTAAATTTTTCCCAAACAAAAATGTTCTAAAAACAGTTTGCTAATTAATTGTTTTTTCTTCTATGATATATATATATATATATATATATATATATATATATATATATATATATATATATATATATATATATATATATATATACTGTATATATATAAACGTGCGAACGTTTTGAGAACATTATTAAAGACCAGAAAACATTCTATTAACGTTACTTGGAGAATGTTTGTTGATAGCTTTGAGAGAACTTTGCCAAAACGTTAGTCAAAGTTCTGAGGAAGTTCCCTGTTAGCTGGGTACCCTGCTGAATGTGATCTTATGAGTTTCCTGATCTGCATCTGATGATAATGATAATTGTTCAAATGTTTAGGGCAGTAAGGGTTCTTTAATTATTTTTTTAAAGATGTAAATTATGCTCAAAAAAGCTGCTTTTTTTTTTTTTTTGATGAAACATTGTATTACCCGAGTAAAAACAGTATTGTTGTAAAATATTATTTCCATTTGAAATAACTCTTTTCTATTTTAATATATTTAAAAATGTAATTTCAACCTGTGATGGCAAAGCTGAATTTTCATTACTCCAGTCTTCAGTGTCACATGATCAGTTATAATATGCTGATTTGGAAACATTCTCAAGAAACATTTATAAGTACGGAAATGAAAGAAATAGAAAGTACAAAAGAACAGGATTTTTTTTAAATAGAAGTATTTTTTAAAATAAAAAATATCTTTAATGTCAATTTAATGTCTTACCTGAAACCCTTGAATGGTATTGTATGTTTCTGAAAAAAAAAAAAAAAAAAAAATACTGTGAAATTGAATCTATAGTGTTATAATGTCTGCACTGCCTATCATCTTGCAGTACATTACTTCTTCAGCATATGTTCTAGCCTTTCCATCCCTCTCTGCATACATCAAATTCGCTCACATATCCAATTTAGTTTGTAATTTAGAGAACTAGGAACTGAAAGGAGAGGTGCTAAAAGGTTGGCTCAGGCAGATATTGCCACTTGACCTACAATCCACAAGCTTGATTGATCAACCATTGTAGCTCAGTTAGCATGATTAGCAGAACTGCTGGATCTCATCATGCGTTGTTATTGGTAGTTTAACGCATGGTGGGTGTTGTGAAAATTGAAAAATGTGCAGGAGGTAGATGTGTGGCAAAAACATTTATCATGTGACGTGCTCCATCACATCAGCAGTGAACTGATTCTCAGCTCTGTCATATTCTGAGTTGTACTGAAGAGGGGTAGAAGTGCAGAGTTTTCGTGCGGTTGTGTTATTCTAAGAACCTGGTGCCTTTTTCAGTAAACTTTTGTAAGATTTTAAACATTTTGTTAGACAAATAAATGTGATGAATAGCTACTTGAGGTAAATTTGAATAAGTTAATATAACATTAATAATTATGATAAAACAGGGTTGATTCTAACAGGATTGACATTTTACGCCTTGTGCTCAAGGTGAAATTACAAGGTGTTTCATAGAGAATTTAAAGCTGATCTTTTTGCAAATGTCTACTTTTGAATGACCAAATTTTACTGTACAATGTCATTGTTGTAGTTTTGGCATATTAATCTCGTCCAATTATGTAAAACCTAACAAAATAAAATATTAAGTGAAAATATGTATGTAAGTGTCATAATTATTTTAAAAGGGACAATATGATGGTAATAGGATAGATGTGCAACCTAAAGACACAAGTCTTATTAGCACATTGTCAATTAAAATCTTAAAATATATAAAAATGAAATGCTAATTTATTATAAAATGCTATTATTATATTTTTTTATTATTTTTGTTAATTGTCAATTTTTATTAATTATTATTTGCATATTTGATGATAGCAAAGAGAAGTTTGCAGACCGAATATAAACATTCAAAATAAAAACTGTTGTCAAACAAGTGGCCCTTATTTAAGGACAGAGGCAGTACTGTGCTGTACATGGTGGTTATAGTGCATTTCTCTCTGAAAATCGGAGTAAAATGGGCCGTTCCAGACATTTTTATGAAGAACAGCACAATCTGATTAAAAAGTTGATTGGAGAGGGTAAAATATATAAAGAAGTGCAGAAAATGATCGGCTGCTCAGCTAAAATGATATCAAATGCTTTAAAATGGCAACCAAAACCAGAAAGTCGTGGAAACATAACCTACCATTCGAATGGATCGAAGAATAGCCAAAATGACAAAGACTCAGCCAATGATCAGCTCCAGGGTGATCAAAGAAGATCTAAAGTTACCTGTGAGTACTGGCACAAGTATCATGATATGGGGATGTTTCTCATACTATGGCGTTGGGCCTATTTATCACATACAACAGATCATGGATCAGTTTGAGTACATCAAAATACTTAAAGAGGTCATGTTGCCTTATGCCGAAGAGGAAATGCCCTTGAAATGGGTGTTTCAACAAGACAACGACCCCTAACACACCAGTAAGCGAGCAGCATCTTGGTTCCAGACCAACAAGATTAACGTTATGGAGTGGCCAGCCCAATCCCCGGACCTTAATCCAATAGAAAACTTGTGGGGTGACATGAAAAATGCTGTTTTTGAGGCAAAAAACAAGAAATGCAGTGGAATTTTGGTATGTAGTGCAGTTGTCCTGGGCTGGAATACCTGTTCACAGGTGCCAGAAGTTGGTCGACTCCTTGCAACACAGATGTGAAGCAGTTCTCAGAAACCGTGGTTATTCAAGTAAATGTTTGACTTTGTAAAGCAAAATGCAGACACTGCAATTTTTTTGAACAGCCTAATATTCCTTTTTCTTCTCTTTCTATAAAGTAATAACAAATTTGATACAAAAAATTGTATTGTTTTTTTTACACGTATTCTTTTGATATGTTTTGATTTCGGAATAGAATGTGCAGTGTTATCAATGAATTTGCATGTATTGAAATAAGTTATAAGGATTTTGAGCTTAACACACTTTTTTAAACACACTGATATTATTTTGAACACAAATGTGTGTATTTGTGTTTATATGTGTACATACATAATGAGATTCTCCTGTTTGATCTTTCAGAGACTGTGTGCGTGTGTGTGTGTGTGTGTGTGTGTGTGTGTGTGTGTGTGTGTGTGTGTGTGTGCGTGTGTGTGTGTGTGTGTGTGTGTGTGTCTGTGTGTAAATGGGTCAGAGGGTGTGTTGGCTGCAGTAGGGAGGAGAGCTATAGCCCTGTTTGCTGCAGCCATTTTCTCTCTACTCACTCTATTCTTAGTCTTCATCATGTGCACAGTGAATGTTTGAAGTAGGCTGAGCAATTGTTCAGTTTAACAGATGTATGTGCATATTTTCAGAATTCAAAATCGAATAAGATGGACAAATAAATGCATAAGCAAGGGTGAAGGAGAAAAGGGAACCGGGTAAGAGAAGCTGTGGCTGGTGGAATGAATTTCAACGTGATCTTGGGTTTGTCTTTCCATGTTTGAGAGAGGAGAAAGAGAAGAGAAAGGGAAAGATGCAACCGGAGAAGCAGTAGGTTGGAAACAAGCAGTGGCTTGTATGTGTGTGTGAGAGAGAGAGACTAAGAATGAGGAGAAGCAGAGCAAGCCAATGAAAGCAGTCTATGCAGGAGCTGCTGCAGTAACCTGTTTTTCACTACTGCAGATGATCAATCATCCAGCAAAACCTTGAGACACAAGAACTTTCTCTTTCCTCACACACTCACATGCTGATATTTTCTCTCTGCTCACAGCTGTTCTCTCTTTGCTGTGGAAGGTAAATGGCGGATGTGTCTTTCAGTTGAGGAGCTCTTTGAAGATGAAATGATATGTCCCCTCTCAACACCTCAGCTCTGGTCCTTTGATATAACACACATTAATAGCCCTTTCTCTTTTTCCCTTTTTCTCTTTATTTTCCGATAGAAATACACTGAACAACACATTGAAATCTGATGTAAAACAGCTGCAACATGAAGCAGAGAGTGCACAAAAACTTCATTTATGCACACAGTGGTCATGGTTAAATGATGAAAATAGCCAAAACATTGCAATAAGACCTTCCTGTACACCAATGGATTTGCTGTTCCAAAAATATGAATAATTTTCTTATGAAATATTTGATTGAGGTTGCATCCAATTGTGTGAAATTAATTCTAATTATATCTAATATATATATAATTAGATATATAATTAGAATTAATTTCACATTACTATTTGTAATATATAATATAATATAAATTATCTCAAATTAAACCTAACATTTAGGTGTAACATATGCATTTGTTCTAACATTAAATTCACTTTTCAAAACAAATTATGCTATTTATTATGCAATTTATCACATATATTAATTATATGCCTTCAGTTAGGGTCATTGATTGTACTTGTATTACCCGAGGGATTTATTAGTGTCAAGTTCACCCTACTCAGTCAACTGTGTAAGTCGCTTCTGATAAAAGTGTCTGCTAAATGCATAAATGTAAATATGTGTGTGTGTTACCTTGTGTGGACCTTATGTATTTAGTGAGTTAGTTAGTTTCAACTTTATTGTCCACCAATGGGGAAATTCTCCTTTGGCTTTTCATAAAAACAAGTTATACACAATATACAGTGTGAACGTTATTCTCAAAAAGAGTTCATTTCCCCAGTCCCTTCATTCAATATTTTAACTGCCACTGGTATAAAATAATGTTATTATATACTTTTTTAGGGAATTTTGGGACCTTATACTTTCTTCCAGGTGGAAGTGTTAGAGTTAAGTGGGGTGTGGATTCAGATACAACCCTTCTTATTTTTCTGTGTATTGCCAGCAAATACAGTTTATCAATATGTGTTTGCTGGCGCCCTATTATTTTTTTTCTGCCATTCTCACTATCCTTTGCAACTTATTCTTATTCCTCACTCCTAAGTCACCACACCAGGCTGTAATATTAAACATTAAAACTCTTAACATGACTTTCACATACCATTTCCAAAACGGATTGGCTAACATCAAAACTCTTTCAGAACAACCTTTGACTTGCTTTCCTTAAAAACATGCACAGAGAAATAGGAAAACTAAAATGATCCTTTAGTGCTGGAGATTTGAACATATGAGAATCAATTTCAGAATCATTTGAGTAAATCTGTTTTAAAATCTTCATAAATGTTTATGTGGGTTCCTTTATGGTCACATGATAAATCATGTAGAATGTTTAGTTAAAGTGACCCTATTATGCTATTTTAAAGTTTCCTAATGTTGTTTTGGAGTCTCCTACAACAGGTTTACATGCATCAAAGGTCAAAAAACTGTTTAATTTCCTCATAATATACATTTGCAAATCACCACATTTTCAGTGATTCTCAAACGACTCATCAGATCAATCAGTCTCTCTAAATCCCGCCTTTCCGCGAGCTACTCTGCACTGATTGGCCAGATAGGTCAGTCTGTTGTGATTGGTTTACCGCGTACAGCGTGCGCGTCGAAAACAAAAACGCCCATTGCCATAACAACGTCAGCTGTCCTGAGGCTTCCTACACCATAAACTAAAGACAGTAACGAACAATGACATTGATTTTTACCATATCAATGCGAGCGCGAGTCCAATGATGAAACGCTGGAAGAACTAGTTATTCAACCCAAACCTCCATCGCAAGGACGACTCGAGTAGGACATTTCTCAGTGATGCACTACTCAGTTTGAGGTACATTATGAGATGTTGCAACTGTAATTCCTCACCATCAGCATTAACAAGTGCATGTCCATCAACAAACGGATTATTTTACTTGTACTTATTTACCAAGTATTTTTCTAATTTATTGCGGTGAACATGAGGAAACTGTATCAATAACAGTGCATACATTAGCCGAGCTCTAGCGTGAATGACTGATGAAACAAACGTTGGTAAAACAAATCTTGCTCCATGCTTAATCTTTACTCAAAGTAGTGAGAACGACAGACAATCTGCATTAATAGACACAGTTTAAGGTATTAGTGGCCCACAACTAGGGTGACCACCATCAAACAAACCAAATGTGGGACGATTACTAAGTTTGAGTGAGACAATGTGGGACATGTTACCAACACTAAAACATAACCTGAAACTGTTATATAATGTCTATTTAACTTAATAAAACATTTGTATTCTGCATTTAAGCTGATAAAAATACTTTGTTCTTTAGTCCCTTCCAGAAAAGACCATTACATCACAATGTAACATAACATGTCTTTATTTTACATGTCATTTAAATTCAACATCACTGAGCCCAAATGCAGCAGGCATCATGCAGATAACTATTTTTGAAACAGTTCTGACCAAGTCCATCTAAAATCCAACAAAATAAATAATGAACAAATAAAATATAAAACAACATGAAATTAGTTAATTGACGGTCTTATATATTAAGAGTATATTAAACCAAAAACTTTCATATTTTTAGAAAGGATATGAATTAAAACAACCACTGCAGGCAACAAGTTTATAAATTCTGTTAGATAAAAATTTTAATTTACTGAATTATCCATTTGTTTTCTGACAGGGAAGGGAACATATAGAACGATTTTTTTTTTCGTTTCGAATTTTTCCACATTTTGATTGATAGCCGTCACAACCTACTAG
Source organism: Scardinius erythrophthalmus (assembly GCF_964197995.2). NCBI lineage: Eukaryota > Metazoa > Chordata > Actinopteri > Cypriniformes > Leuciscidae > Scardinius > Scardinius erythrophthalmus. The sequence continues at coordinate 44,313,354 of NC_138221.1, forward strand.
TGACCGTGTTTACTCCTTTCTTTTCAACCATTGGATAGGATTTAAAAACAGCGGTTGTATTTGTACTTCTGACGAGGCTCTGTTAAATTTAGTTGAAAAAATAATAATAAATAAAATGCTTTCTTAAAAAGGCAAAAGAGATGCACGCTTTCTTAATATGATAATTAAAAACCAACAGACTGATGAAAATGCGGGACATTTTCTCAATATGCAGCGTGCGGGACAAGGGGTGAAAATGCTGTGTGTTACAACGCAAAGCGGGTGGTCACCCTACCCACAACTGATCAGCAGAAGAATTTCAGTTAAGACAGTAATAATGTTAGTTAACCAGTTAGCAGGAGACCAACACAATATAAAACTCAAAACTAAGTATTTTGAATACTATCTTTCAAGAGCAAGCGGTTTGCGAGATGAATTCTGAATTGAAAGATGAAAGATGCAAGATGAATTTTAACCACTGATTCTTCACATGCTCATCCTTGGGCAGTGGGGGGAAAAAAAGGCTTTACCGTCACATTGTAGAACACAGCGTCTTCTCGACATGATGCTATTCAGTATCCACAGGAATCAGCTGCAGTGTTTGAAGTTCAAGTTTTCCCTGGTGTCTGCGCGCGCAATAAGTGGGCGGGTAATATGCTAATGTTTCGTCTTGATGTCACAACGAAGCGGCTTATGACTTGTTTGAAAAACGATTCATTTCATTGACTCAGTCAACTCTTACTTTTGAAAGACAATAACTTTGTATACAGTGGTGCACTTTCAGATTTAAAACTTTGTAGGATGTTTTCAATCACTTAGAGCCATGTTACACACTACATGAAAGGTCCTTTTCAAAAATCCATAATAGGGGCACTTTAATATTTCACGGTGACTAAACATGTTTGTTTTCCCGCATATATATGTAGAGATTATGCTATGGCTATTTAATTTTGTAAAAACAATATCTTACTGTGTATTGGACATATTGCAGAGTATGTAGATGCTGTATGTTTTTAGATCCATCAAACCCCTCCTTTTGCCTTGTTAGCACATTGATGCTAAGATTCTATCAATGAGAAATGGCTCTTGTTCCCATGGAAACAGTTATGAATGAGAAGGGCCCAGTAACCGTAGAAACTGTCTGAATGAGGAATTGCCAGTTGCTATGGGGATATGGTGTATTGTGAGGAAGTCTGTTGTGGGAGTTGTCATCCTCATCGACTCTGTGTAAACAAACAAAAAGAACGTGAATGTGTTTTTGACTTCACTGCTGCTACGGTATTCATACAGTTTTGGTAACTAAACGGTAGTGTTTTGACTAGTAGCAGCACTGACCTACCCTTACGAAAAAGTAGTTTATTCAAGTGTGCTATTTGTATTAGTAGTTTCTTTTAAACTAAAAATAATAAAGTATACTTTCAGTCTACTTTTTATGTACTTCTCAGAAATATACTTTATGTACTTCTCAGAAATATACTTTATGTACTTCTCAGAAATATACTTCAAATTCCACTTAAGTATACTTGACTTATACTGACAGAAAAGTCTAAGTATATTTGGCCTCTTGTTGATCGAGATATACTTAAAAGTATAATTAAGTATACTAAGTAGCTTGTATTTGTGTTTACTATTTTGATTGAGTAGCTTATTAAATACTTTTTTTAAACATAATATTACATACTGTCTTATAAACTAACATGTTCAAGTTCATATAGTAACTAGCTTTCGGGTGGAATAGCTTATAGAGTAAATAAAATGAGCATGGAACTGAACCTGATCTTGTACACAGCGATAATAATTCCCTTATGAAAAATAAGTTTATTCAAGTGTTCTATTACTATACTTCTTTTCAACTAAAAAGAAGAAAGCATACTTTCAGTATACATTTTATATACTTCTTAAAAATATACTTTATGTACTTAATTACACTTAAGTGTACTTGACTTATACTGAGAGAAAAGTCCAAGTATATTTGGCCTATACTTGTACTCAATCTTTTGATCAAGATATACTTAAAAGTTTAATTATTCAAAGTATACTTGGCTTGGAGTTGTGTTAACTCTTTTGATCGAGTAGCCAGAAACCTTTTTTATTTAAGTATATCAATATATATATATATAAGCTTTGGGGGTGTTGGACTCGATCTACTCCATCTGTGTTTTGATCACATTTCTGAATCTAATCAAGGCGTAGTCTTTGACAAAAATGTGATTTTCTCATCTTTTTTGTTTAAAATGTTGCCTTTATTTATGAAACTTACCAACATTCGAGTGTTGATAAAAAAGGATGCATGAAGCTAATAAAATGTTTTTAAAATTAAAGGACAGTTAAAGGTATTTTTCAAGTATAAAAAATAACATTTGAACATAGTAGTATACGCCTACTGCAAGAGTAAAAATTATATATAAAGAGTAAACTATAAGTATAATGTTAAGTTCACTTAAAGAAAACTTGCTGTATAAAACTACTAAACTAGTAGTTTACTGAGAGTACACTAAAAGAGCAAAAATAATATATAAATGGTAAACTATAAGCATGATGTTAAGTTCACTTAAAGAAAACTTGTACTATAAAACTACTAAACTAGTAGTTTACTGAGAGTATACATCAAAGTATACTACAAGTATTAATAGTAAACTACTAGTATACCCATAAGTTCACTTGCAGTACAAATGAGAAACTTAATTATGAACTAGTTGTGCACTTAAAGTTTACTACTGTTACACTTATAGTACACTTAAACATATACTTTTATATATTAAAAGTGGGCCAATTTAATCCCAAGCGGTATTAAAATAGTACACTTACAAGTTTACTACTAGTACATATTGACATTAGTATACTTACTACATAATGTATACTTAAAAATACACTTGAACATTACTTAAGTATACTTCATAAAATGAACTTTAAGTATACTTCTTTTTCGTAAGGGTACATAAACGTTCACTGCTACAAAAAACACTGCCGCTTTCTCTCACACCTAGCCGTACACACATTCTCCCACACTCACAGTGTGTGTCTGGGATTGTGGTGAGATGGATTGGCACATGTCTCCCTGTGGGCCGCCCCATGTCAGTGCAGTGTAAACACCTGTGAATTCTCCTCTGTATCCCATAAACCCAATCTGTCAGATTCTTTGGGGGCTCCACTGTAGCCCACACACCCACGGTTCACCTTACTGAACCTCCTCAAAACAGCAAAGCCTCTGTCTCTTAGCACACCAGTTTAGTGGAAGAAACACTTTTATGTATACCTTTACAACAGGGTCTCATTTAAGGGTCTCATTCTTAAATTACCTGGGGGCTTTGAGCTAGGTGGTGTTCTCCAGTAAGGGCAACAGATTTTATTTTATTTTATTTAAATATTTAATTTAATTGTGTTTTGTTTTGTTTTGTTTACATGCATGTAGGCCACGGCACTAACATGTTCACAGTGTTACAACAGATTTTTGTTTTGTCTTGTCTTGTTTTTGTTTTGTCTTTAGTTTTGTTTGTTTTGTTTTGTTTTGTTTTGTTTTGTTTTGTTTCAAAATGTGCACTAAAATTGTAAACAACAAGACAAATAATCTGTGTTTTATGAATGGTTTGACTTTAGTTTCAGTTTTTTAGGGTCATTTAAAATGTTAACTCAAGCATTAGGTAATTTTATTTGTGTATGTGTATGTTTGTTAATGTGTATACACAATGTTAATGTGTATGAGCTGTGAGTCAGGATTTCCCCACATTGTGTGGACCAAATGTCCCTCAATAGTAAAACCTGAAATTACCTGCCAACAGTCTCCATAAGGAATTTTATTTTTTTATTTTATTTTTTATTCTTAAAGAAAATATAAGGGTTTCCATGAGGGCTAGATTTAAGGTTACAAATCAGAAATATCATTAGCTCATTATAAAACAGTCAATGAAAAGTCCCCACCCTCATAGAGAAATAAGTGCGTTAGTGTGTTAGAGAACGGGAGAGAAAGTGTTGTATAATAAGTCAGGTACAGCTGACAGTGGTGGCTTTCAGACTGCAGCTCTATAAATAGACGAGGAGAGATGGGAATAAATCAGCCAGTCAGCATCTTCCTCTCACTCTCATCCAGCTCCTCCCCTCTCTCTGTTCCCTCTTCCTCCTCCAACCCCCTTTGGCTCTCTTTCTTCGCCTCCCCTTTTGCTCTGTTCATTCTCTCTCTCTCTCTCTCTCTCTCTCTCTCTCTCTCTCTCTCTCTCTCTCTCTCTCTCTCTCTCTCTCTCTCTCTCTCTCTCTCTCTCTCTCTCTCTCTCTCTCTCTCTCTCTCTCTCTCTCTCTCTCCTTTCTTTCTCATTTGGCTTTCTGTCCATCCCCAGTAATTTACATTAATATTAACTGAATTACTAGTCTTCCTTCAACCTCCATGATTGCTGCCTCTCTGCATCTATGTCCTTTTCTTTTTTTTCTTTTCTATGCCCTTAGTTGCTTTTAGTTTGTTCTACTAAAGGCAGCTTTCTTTAACAGTTGACACTCATATGAAAGCAGTTTTAGACAGGTTAAAATATCTCAATGGACATTTTTCTAAATGTCATGCACAATGAAGCAAGTTTAGGTTGTCAACTGTCGTCAAAAACAGGCTTCGTGTGGCGATAAAACTGATATTTTGTTGCTACATCTGTGGGTTTGAATGTTGATTAAAATTCCTGTGTCATATATATGTTTCATTATCCGTGCTGTATTGATTCAGTTGGATTCGCGTCTTTGTTCTTCTCTGCATGTTATCACTAAAGAGAATCAGGTTCCAGTGACTTTCCTGCACAAATAAAGGTCATATGAATACAAAGCAGCGGTACCCACATTTATCTCTATTCTCTGCGCATGGACCTTTGACATTTGCGGGGGGACGGGCAGTGTGTGCCATCCTCTCTCAAACCATTAATGCCCACTGCTTATCGTATTTGAGTCCATGATTCACACACTGTAGCGTAGATGTCTGACCAGGTGAAGCCTTAATACAGTAATTTATGATTTTAATTTTGTCAGTGTTCAGAATGCTAATGCCCAAAATTTAAATCATAAATTACTGGATTAAGGTTTCACATGGTCAGACATCTACTGTACGCTACAGTATGTGAATCATTGACTCAAATACGATGGGTAATCATGAATACAATCATTTATGATTTTAATTTTGTCATTGTTCAGAATGGGCATTAGCTTAATCTCGATGTAAATAGATATACATGAGCTCTGTTCATGCACCTTTGTCTCCATTTATACACGTCTTTCTCAAAAAAAAAAATCTAAACTGTCAGTAAAAGTCAGTCCTCGTGACTGACTTTGTGTTTTCTTGGTCCTCTATAATTCATTCTGTAATGTTATTTCTCTCCAGAATACTGTCAACAGTGGGCTCAGACTTTGACCTGAGGACCCTGCGTGCTGTTCGAGTGTTGAGACCTCTCAAACTTGTGTCTGGGATTCCAAGTGAGTAACATTTGTTCCAACTGAAGTATTATATGTAGGGATGCACCGAAATTTCGGCTGCTGAAAATTATCGAAAATATAAGACAAAAATATGCTGCCCCGTCCCTCCATGTTCGACGCTCAGGTTCCACTCTTGCGCAGCATGTTTTGTAACCTTGCGAGCAGCTCCACTTCCAAAGGTGCACAACCTCGAAGCGACTGCTCAGTGTTCCGCTCCATGTGTACGCTGCGCTTTCTTTCGAACGCTCCACATGGACCGTTCACACTCACCGGAAAAGCAAAGTCCCGTTAAATAACTGAGATTGAGACGTGCTGAGATTAAATTTCTCTGTAGTAGTCTTGTTTCTGTGCTGTACCATCGTGTGGAAAAGCCGTGCTGGGTAACGCTGGTAAAATGACGCTACCCTCTTTTTCACCGATCCGCTCCCTGCTATCTGCTCACATGCTCTGATAACAATAGCTTTCTAGGTTTATTTACTGTACTGCATTTTATTATATAGTACTGAATTCAGAATAATATAATAATATATTGATATTAATATATTGATATTTAATATTATTTTAATATAGGCTTATTTTCTGTCCAATTTTTGTGTGTTACTTTAAAAGTGGCTTGTATTTTTTCAAAATTCAGATTCAGTAAAATTATTGAATTTGATCATTTATTTTTCGGGCCCAGAATTTTAATTTCAGTGCATCCCTAATTATGCTATTTGTACAATGAAAGTAGATGTGATTTGTACTCCTAAGCTCCAAAAAGAACAAAACAAAAATGCATTGCACTAGGTTTGAAGTCACTGAAGCGGGCTCTCTGCGAGTCTTACAAAAGACTTAGAAAGTCTTAATTCACCCTGACACAAATTATGGGCTTAAAAAGGTCTTACATCATAGGAGAACATTATATATTCATAGTCATGGCATTAAATGTTGCATGCATTGCAAAGAAAATTTGATATCCTCCTAACTATTTTTGTCCTGTTTTCCAATACAATTATCTAAAATCTTTAAATCTAGATACATTTACTTGAAATGCAAATGAAGTCTTGAAAAATTATACAAAATTAAGTGAGTTTATGCTTAGGACAAGAACATACTATATATATCAAAGAGTTACCAAACTTCCCCTTGAATTAAGTATATATATTTTTTTTTTTTGAGCACATTGGCAGATATTTGTTCTTTTTTTAATCATAAACTTTTTTTCATAATCAGTTTTACAGAAAACAAGATTTCATATGTTGTAATTTTGTATCTCAGTAAATGCATCTTGATTTAAGATACTTTAGATATTTGCACTGGAAAACAAGACAAAAACACTGAGGAAGAATGTCACTTTTGTGCAGTGTGATCAGAAAGTACAGTAAAATATATTCCAGGAATATAGGAGGAAGCAGATCAAGTCAAGCTTTTTTTGTCAAATTAATTAAAAAGTAATCAATATCTGTTGAAAGTAGTATTTTTAAACTGTGAAGTGTTGTTAATCCAACTCATTGTGTTTCTCCCTAGACATTTACATTTAAAGAACATATTGACGTATTGTGTTCCCTTCAATCAATTCCTTAAATTTTCTTTAATTGGTCTTAAAAATGCCTTAAAAGGTCTTAAATGTATCTTCAAAAAACCTGCATAAACCCTGCTGAAGACAAATGGCATTAATTCTTGCATTTCAAGTGACCAATTTGATCAGTTTAAAAATGCAACCGCAACTGTGATTTGAGGGCTTGGTGTAGGGGAAGATTAAATAACATTATATTCATCGTTCAAAACTATCTCATGATCTGAGAAGACTTGAATATACAGTTCATAAGAATTGCATTTATATGCTGATTTAGTATATTTGAAGTATGATGATGCACAGTATACATGATACATTTTGTGCCATATTACAAGCTTTCAAGTTTTGTAATCCAATTTTATGCTGCAAAAACAAACACTAAAACCTCTGTCAATGTCAATATGCTTGTTGTCTTCCCTCTAGGCTTGCAGGTTGTTCTCAAATCCATTATGAAAGCCATGATCCCACTGCTGCAGATCGGTCTGCTGCTCTTCTTTGCCATTCTCATGTTCGCCATCATTGGTCTAGAGTTCTATATGGGCAAATTTCATACCACGTGCTTTGACAGAGTCACTGGTAGGTCACTTAGTGCCAGTTTTGGAGATCATGGAATGTCACAATCACAAGTAGCACAATTTAATTAATTCTGACACCCTATTCTTTCTGTTAGATGAAATCCGAGAGGAGTTTCCTTGCGGGAATGAAACTGGCGCTCGGCAGTGTCCTAATGGAACAGTATGTAAAAAGTACTGGCTTGGACCTAACTATGGTATTACCCAGTTTGACAACATCCTGTTTGCCGTGCTCACAGTCTTCCAGTGCATCACCATGGAGGGCTGGACTGACCTGCTATACTATGTAAGTCGCATTGTAGCACTTGACTAATGCCACAGAGCTTCCTCGTTTCATTTTTGGATTTTTGACCTATGCTTAAATAGACCCTTAAAAGAACAGACCAAGATTAGAAAGAAGCAATTATTTATTTTTATTTGATCAAAGGTGATCAAAATCTTATTTTAGGAATATGTCATTTTTAATAAGGATAAAGGTATGTATTTCAATGACTAAAATGACATGAATACTGAAAAATATGATTGAAAAAATAAGATTTTTTTATACACTTCATGGACACTGTTTTCTATTTTAATATATTTTTTAAAATGTAATTCAGTCCTGTGATGTCAAAGCTGAATTTTCAGCATCATTACTCCAGTCTTCATTGGCTATGTTTACATGCACAACTTTTGTTTCAATCAGATTGAATTCATTCCGATTGATGAGTCTGAATGTAGTGTTTACATGAAACGTGATCGGGTTGATGTGCGCATTCACTGTATATGTCACAAGCTTCAAATCGAAATATTTTTTTGACATGCGCACACTGAACGAATATGCAGAGTTTTCCACTGTTTGCGCAAAATAACCATTCTCCTACATTGGTTCTTTATTTGTTTTAAACAGCAGACTTTTATTTATATTTATCCATTTTTGGTCATAATTTGGAGACAATGACATATGAACCGTTGTGTCATGCTGCTTATATTTGTCACGCAGTAAATGCCCCTCCCCGCGCCCAAAACCAGTCTTCTGTCAATGAGAATCCAAAAGAACAAGGACTGGTGGGACGTTGTCCTGCTCCACTTTACAGACACTGAGTGAAAGGAGAATTTTAGAATGACTGACGGGACACTCATTTATATGACAGGAAGAACAGCTCTTTCTGCGCGTCATACATCATTATGCTATTTCTATGCCACTGCACATGCACAGTCCTTGGTTTTCAATCCGATCAAGTGTTTACATGTCCCCTCGATCAGATTAGAAAAGGAAAAAAAACACCCCTTTCAATCCGATCGAAATTTCATTCGGATCGAGCTCCATCGGATCGATTAAGGTGTTTACATGAGGGCTTTTCAGTTCGATTGAGCCGTCAATCCGATTACTAACAGATTATTTGGTTGCATGTTGTAAGGCCTGCCCAATCGATCCAACGACAGTTTCCAATAAGCGGGTGAAGGTTTACTGCATGTTACTGTCTTTTCAGTGTGGCAAAGTAATTGAATTCCAATTAAACTTTTATCTGAGTCCATTTCCTTGAATTTAGGTTGGAATGCCAATTGGTTATTGGTCATATAGTTAAGCAACACATTTGATTATTCTATTTAACTCTTTACTTTATATTTTACCCGTTCATTTGGAAGCTATGTCGCTTTGAGGTCCTCACGCCGGCCGTTTAATGCGGGTCTCACGATCACAAACTCGTCAGTTTTGGTCACTAAACAGAGGTCATTTGCTAATATCTTAGATGGTTGCATTCATGCTTACACAATCAAAGATATTTTTGTATAGCCCCCCCATGGTCAGTATACACTTGAATTAAAGTAACGTTTTCTTTAGACAGAGGTCATGGCCACTACTACAGATATAAGCCGACCAATATTACTTCTCTGATAGTAGCTTTGGTTTGGTCATGCCATGGTTTCCCACGTACAGTACACTTAACTAGAGGAACATTACATTAAACAGATCAATTAAGGTGTCTCACCCTATTTAGGTTGGTTGAGCAACATTTTGCTGTCCTAAACGGAAATTCCCTTTTTGTCTTTACAAAACCAGGTACACTTGAATTAGTGCCGGAACTCTAAAATGGCAAGTCATAATAAATCCAAATGTAACAATTTATTATTAGTCAGGTAAATGTATCATGCCAATTACATAATCGATTCAAAGATAATCAATACAATAACATCAAATGCTTAGAGATAAAGAGAAAAGATGTATAAACTACCTAACATAAGAAAATACATGATGCTGAGTGTCTTGAGGACATTCAACATCACAGGCTGATTTACATGGGGGCACACCCACAGCAGTTAACAAGATATCTCTAAACTCTTCACACCTCATTACCTTTTTGGTTTACTTCTGTGGGAATGAGACCTTTGTACCAGTCACACTGAGACATTTCAAATGAGACCAAACATGTATGTGGCGAGGAGGATGAGGCCAAGGGCCATGAGAGAATGGCGCGAGGCCGGTGACGTGATTGCTGATGAGCGACACCTGTGCAACACACCGGTCTCGTATCTCTCATGGAGGAGCGGAAGCATAAAAGGAGGAGCGACGATGGTGAAGGATGAGAGAGGACCAGGCCTGGACTGTTTTATTTTTGATGTTTTGATTTATTATGTGTGGCGGCAGTCGTCCGTGAGGGGTTGCCCTCTTTACTTTCATTTTACTTTTACTTTTTACTTTTTTATATATATATAATATAAAATGTGTGTGTGTGTGTTTGTGTATATATATATTCAGAATTCCTCTGAAACCCTCCACCTTCCCCACCTCCACCTGTATAGAACCTATATGATATATGCTATTTGTGCATCAATAGTATGATTTACATAAGCACTGCAGCATATCAGCATATGTATTGGCAGTAGCAAGTTCCAGTACTTGCTCTGCAGCAGCGTAGCAGATCTATTCCGCTAAGACCAAATACATTAACATTGTCATTCCCATTACCATGCTAAAATCTTCAGAGAGTTGTCATGATATATATATGTGTGTGTGTGTGTGTGTGTGTGTGTGTGTGTGTGTGTGTGTGTGTGTGTGTGTGTGTGTGTGTGTGTGTGTGTGTGTGTGTGTGTGTGTGTGTGTGTGTGTGTGTGTGTGTGTGTTCTATATATACTATATTTTTGGTGCATGATCACTGTACTTTTGTCTCCGATGGGTTTGAAATTGGAGGGCTTCATCTTTTCACCTGGACATCCTGTATTATTTTGGTTTTGATTAATCCTTAGTGTAGAGGATTACTGATTTCTTCTACTTCAAGATTATCAGAAAATAGCCAATTTTAGGGACTGAATAGCCCCACCTAATCCACATCCCTGTTACCTTTCACTCACAGACATACAGTAAGCAAAATCTTGCCTATAGAGTCAGAGGCGGTGCAGTGCATTTATAGTCTTATCACTTGTGGCCAGCCTGTCCACTCTGAACAGACAGAGCTGTTTCCGGTGAGGTGAGTTTTGCCGCCCTCTACGACAGAAAATAGGGCAGTGATGTCAAGATTTCCACATACTAATGGTGAATACATCAAGAACCAGTTTAATCTCAATGCCACGTCAATACTTCCCACAAATCAACAGCAGATTTACCTGAAGAACTAAAGGTTTATTTTAAAAATGATCTTGGCAACGAGAAATAAGTCTGAGGGTGGTGATTCCACAGCCCAATAAGATGTCAACATCTCTTATTTGGTCTTACTGTATTTTTATACTTGTTTTCTTTTTTCATTACTCTGCGTCTCGCCGCCTCTAAACCCCTATTTCTTCTTGCCCCAGCTTTTTTCTTCCTCCTGTTTCCCCCCTCTCTCTGGTGAACAGGGCTCTATATATAACACACCCTGCTCAACTGAAGTTATTCTTACAGCTGCTGAGAAAGAAACCTATGAAAATTTAATTGCAAAAAAGCTGCAGTACATACTGGGGCTTTCAGAGCTCTCAGACATGGAGGAGCGGATGAAAAAGTAGTGGGGCAGATTAAGGGAGACAGAAAAAGGGGAAGGGAGGAAGACTATGGTTCATAGTTATGACAAAATGGCATTGTATATTACAAATATAGATTTTTTAACGAATTGCTTTTGTTTCTCTTTTGTTAGTCGCTTTGGATAAAAGTGTCTGCTAAATGCAACAATATAATGTAAATGAAAATAAAATACGAAGATCTCAGCACTATCAGCTGGTTAATGAATGAGCTATTTTAAAATATCTTTAAATGAATAACTACTGTAGTTTACTTTATTTACTCATCCCATTCCAAACTCCTAACTTATTTCTCTTTTTTTTTTTTTTTGGAGTGCTAAGGGAGATATTTAGCAGAATGCCTCAGCTGCTTTTTTTCCATTTAATGAAAGCAAATGGTGACCTTAAAACTAATATTTTAGGCTGTCCCTCATAAACAGCTATTGTAGGCTTTAGAAGACTATAAATTCAAAGTCATATGGCCTACTTCTATGACTTCTAACCTTCTGCCGTTAGTCTAAAGGTCTGGCGAGACTAGGTGAATGATGACACCATTTTCATTTTTGGGTGAACTATCCCTTTAAAACAAAAAAGTGTACTCTTGAAATGCTCCAAAACCAAATTGTGCAGACATTGTGACATCATCTGCGTTTTTCCTAAAGTAGTACTTGTGGGCTGTTTCAATCTGGGCTTTCGTAGCCTTGGTTCCTTCCCTAGAGGCAGTCAGTGGAGCAATGCCATACAAGATGGCTGCCCATTTGTTCCTCTCTGCAGTGGCAGGGTGCAGCGGTGCCGAGCACTCAGCTGTGTGTACCACAGATGAAGCAGCCCCAGCCAGATGGTTGCCACTATCAGGTTGCACATCGCATGGTACGTGGTGTCCTAGGATCTGACACGGTACTGTCATTGATGTTCTCATCCTCTGTAAGCAGGGTCATATTTCAACTTGCCCTCTCCCCCCCCCCAAAAAAAAAAAAAAAAAAAAATCTATTAACAATCATATGTCTTCCTAATTGACACCATTGGAAGAGAGCTGTTGAGAGTCTTGGGAAGGCAAATGCAAAGAAAACCAGATGAACAAACTGTACTGGAGAGAGAAACTATTTTGAATGTGTGCTTCATTGTACTGACTGGGCTGTTTTATGCCGTTACAGAGCAATGATGCTTCAGGGAGTGCATGGAACTGGATGTACTTCATCCCCCTCATCATCATCGGCTCTTTCTTCATGCTCAATCTTGTGCTGGGTGTGTTGTCAGGGTAAGAAACCTCTCCCAGGGAGTGTGAGCTCTTCTCAAAATCAGCTGTATCGGTTTTTTTTTTTTTTTTCATGTCTACTCTTTTGGTGCATTGTCTAATTTGCTAATAAATTTCAGTGTTTATGATATTTGTGTGGATTGTATATGAAAATATGCAGTGTGTGGATATTTTGTGTTAAATTCATTATTCAAAAATTCAAGTTTATTCTATGTTTTAAATTACATTTTGAATCCCAGATTTTAGTGTTATAGTAAGCATTGTTTAAGTGAGGGATAATCCACAGCTAGCTGTCCATTAAATGATTTTAATGCACAACATGGCGGCAAAAAGCTAATGCTCAGCTAGCCATGGATTATCCTGCTTATACCATGGTCATTTGCCATCAATGACAACTTATAGCTGTTATTGATGTTTGCAGTGCAATATTTGACCGGAAGGATACAATTTACAGTTATTTTCATCAGTTACAGCTCATTAGATCTAGCGTTCTACCCGCTTTGAATCAAACACAGTGATAAAGTAGGGAATAAGAATACATTTATTTGAATGAATAAATTATAGCATTTATTTAAATTAATTATCGAGAGAGAGATGTGTACCTGTGTCTGTTCAGCCACTCTCTCTATTAACAACAAAGCTGTGAGTTGAATTACTTAAAAATAGCAATGTTACCCCCTCGTTGCTGCTGAGAAATTTAATGTAGTGAAGCTGTTTTATTACTAAACGTCGCAGGGCAGCATTGATAACAAGTTTCTGTGGTCCTAAATGTTTCTGTGTGTCTCTCCGTGTCTCTCTGTGTGCGAGTGACGTGTGTGTGTGTGTGTGTGTGTGTGTGCTTCAATGAAAACAGCGCATTAATATAGAACAGTGATTAAACTGACTTGGAACTTCCTGTGCATTAAACGGTTTTATTGATCACCTTCCAGCCAATCAGAATCGAGTATTCAGACAGACCATGGTATAATACAGTTTAATTCATCAGTTACCTATGTACCTACAGATGATGTTCACTCAGAAATATTTAAAAACACCAGAAGGACATCACAAGCTTAAAATGCTTAAAATGATTAATTACGGAGAATTTGTTCCCACGATTTATTCATTTGTTCCCTCGTTTTTAATTTAGTTAAATTGTGGCCACAAATTAGTACAACATGGCCACATTTTAACTAAAATGAGGGCATTAATTAAGTCATGGGAACAAGTTCTTAATTCCTGATCATTATATGTGTCATGTGGAGGCCTCCATAGTTAAGCAACCAAGGCAAGAAGGCAGTTATCCAGTGATCCATCTCAAAATGTCCAAAAAATGTCCAGTTTATTTGGAATTGATTAGTCACTAGTGTATATGTGCATTTTGTGTACATCTGTTGATGAGCATTTTTTTTGCATGCATGTGTGTATGTGATACAGAGAGTTTGCGAAAGAAAGGGAGCGTGTGGAGAACAGGAGCGAGTTTCTTAAGCTGAAGCGTCAGCAGCAAATAGAGAGAGAGCTGAACGGATATCTGGAGTGGATCTGCAAAGCAGGTAAATGCCATAGAAATAGCCATTAAATACTCCAGAGAGAAGCTAAAGCCAAGAATACAGATAGCAGCTTGTCTCTTTTGATACGGATGTCTTTACACGTGTACATCTCAGTTTTGGAATGTGCTGATAACGTATAAAATGTTTCATCAGGCATCTTTTACTCAATAAAAATTGTCCTCATTTTCATGACTTTTGCAGTGGTCTGATTTGAATCTTTTTTTTTCTTTTTTTTATTTTGTACAGAAGAGGTGATTCTGGCTGACGAGGACAATGACCCAGATGACCGGATGCCCTTTGACGGTATTTACGTGAACTCCTCTATCCTTCCTTCCTTTTCATCCCCCTCTCCTCCTCTCTTTGCTCCCTCACTGGGACTAGGTGTTGATTTCCCATTGTAAAGGAAAAGAGATATCAATAGCATGTTGTCTTTGCTGAGGGGGTGAAATTGTATACTTCATGTCCATAAGCACAGTTAATGCAGTGTACATGAGAACATTCACATGGACCGTCCATCTGTAGCTCACAGCAGAGATGTGATTTCTCAACTTCATATTTGTCTATGATCCATATAACAGACACACTACACTTCCTAGTTGTCTCTTCTTTTCTTCTTTGTTCAATTCTGTAATTCTATAATTCTGTGCCATTGAGTATTTTAGGCTGTCTGAATCTGTGTGTATGCTGTGAGTATGATCAATTAGAAATGAGTGATTATGGTCTGTTACACAGGCTCAAAGAGGAGGCCCACAATTAAGAAGAGTAAAACAGAGCTGCTCGATGCAGAGGATGGAGATGGAGATATAGGTGTGCTTGAGAGTTAAACATACACTTATATACATTTATATAATGTAGGCTGTAGGCTCAAGAGGTGATCAATGGGATATTACCATAA
This sequence comes from Scardinius erythrophthalmus, assembly GCF_964197995.2. Classification (NCBI taxonomy): domain Eukaryota; kingdom Metazoa; phylum Chordata; class Actinopteri; order Cypriniformes; family Leuciscidae; genus Scardinius; species Scardinius erythrophthalmus. The sequence goes on from NC_138221.1 coordinate 44,328,529, forward strand.
AAATACTAAAATAAAAATACATGCTAATGTTTGGTATTCTTTGAAAGACAAACCATGGTATATTAATATAGAGTTTTGAAATATATGTCATTAGTACCATAGTAGTATTACATATTGTTTTTAATTAAAAAATATATTATTAGCATAACAATTTGAGTGAAAAGCTGATTTGATAAATTAACCTGAATTTCAGAATTAGTATAGTATCTGCTTTTTTGTGTTGGTTTTTTTTTTTTTTCGTTTTTTCCTTTTAGAAATCATGTGTGTGTTTTTTTTCCCATTAGATTTTTATTGAATTTTATCGTGTCCTGTTTCCCTGCCGCTTGGCTTCTCTGTTTCTTTATGGTCCATCAGGTTCTCCATTTGCACGGGGCAGTCTGAAGAGCTCGAAGCTGGAGGGATCTTCCTTCCATAAAAAGGAGCGTCGACTGAGATTCTTCATTAGGCACATAGTGAAGACGCAAACATTCTACTGGACTGTGCTATGTCTGGTAGGACTCAACACACTGTGTGTGGCTGCCGTGCACTATGACCAGCCTGACCTGCTCTCCGATTTCCTCTGTAAGTCTGTTCACTTGTCCATTCACTAATCTGTAACACAGAATCTGCTAACTTTTCTGTATTTTCTCTGCATATTGTGTGGCTTTATAATCTGTGCAGATGTGCTTGTCAGCAGTTTCAAATCTGTGAAGTTTCTTTCATTGTCTGTAGATAAAGGAAGAGAAAATTCCTTTTCTTTATTTTCCTTTATGTTCTATTTTCTAAAGATGTTACTCTGTTTCTCTTCTTTTATCAGAGTTTATTCAATAGTTGTTAGAAAGTATTATGGACCCCAAAAGTATTACATTTTGGACACCTAATGTCTGAATGCCAATTTCATCACATTAATAATTGACATGTTCTACTAGTTTGACTACTATAAAGTGTCCTAATCGTAGTTTTGAGCAGTATATCAATACGTTTTTATAATTTGAAACCAAAAACAACAACTCTTTTTTGCTGACAAAATGTGTGTGCTCAATTAAAAAAAAAAAAAAAAAAAAATTATAATGCATGATACATTTTTAAATTGTCTGCATTTTGGGTCACTAAAAGCCTTGGTTATTCCTGTGGTATTCTTTCTTTTCTTCATATCGTTGTCCTTTGCAAACACACTCTGTCTGTTTTCGTCTCTCTCCTCAATCCAGACTTTGCTGAGTTCATCTTCCTGGGGATCTTTATGGCAGAGATGTGTATTAAGATGTATGGGCTGGGGACTAGACCTTATTTTCACTCCTCCTTCAACTGTTTTGACTGCATCGTGAGTTTCTCTTGTCTTTTGTTCTATTGTCTTCTTTTAGTAAATCAGAACATTTTTGGAGGAAACCAAAAGCATTATACCAGCTTTCGAATCATTCCACTCTCAGGTCTTGATGTTGATATAGTTACTGAAATTAGTTTACTGATTATAACTAAATTTTATTATAATTCATAATTCACTTTCACTGCGCTGTAAAATAAATTGGTTTCTTAATCAGTATTTTAGTGTTGAAGACTGATGATTTGCAAGCAAAATTGTAAAATAGTACAAGAATATGTTGAAGATTGAGCTACTAGATAATCTCCATCAATATGCATTTTTGTTTTTCAAGATATTAAAGGTGGTATCAGTGATTTCAGGCCCAAAAATATTTTTATCACATTCATCTAATCTTTCCTAACGATCCGCTAGCTGCCCGCCCCATAAGCATGCCGTCAAAAAACTGCGTCTCTGTAGGCAGCCTAGGCTCTGAGATTTGCACACAAAATCAAATGGTTTAGCCAAACACTCAAAACCAAAACAAATAGTGTTCCAACCAATCACCGACAGGGGGAGGGTGTCGTGAGGTTTTGAACCAGCTTTTTCTTCAGCTCTGACTTCGCGTGCAGCCGTGCACAAGCACAAAACCTCACAACACCCTCCCCCTGTCGGTGATTGGTTCGAACACTATTTGTTTTGGTTTTGAGTGTTTGGCTAAACCATTTGTTTTTGTGTGCAGATCTCAGAGCCTAGGCTGCCTACAGAGACGTGTTTTTTTGACGGCATGCTTATGGGGCGGGCAGCTAGCGGATCGTTAGGAAAGATTAGATGAATGTGATAAATTATTTTTGGGCCTGAAATCACTGATACCACCTTTAAGATGTTAAAACTTAATTCAATATTATTTTATCATGTTATTTTTTACAAACAAAAAAAACACTGAATAAGAAAATAGAAGTAAATATGTGATAGTGTTTTAGCATGGTTCAGTGGGTTTTGTTTTGTGGCTTAATGTTATTGAATGAGCTGTAAATGTGTGTATTTTATTTATGTGTGTGTATTTGTGTGTGTGTGTGTGTGTGTGTGTGTGTGTGTGTGTGTGTGTGTGTGTGTGTGTGTGTGTGTGTGTGTGTGTGTGTGTGTGTGTGTGTGTGTGTGTGTGTGTGTGTGTGTGTGTGTGTTTGTGTGGGACAGGTCATTTGTGGCAGCATTTTCGAGGTGCTCTGGGCTATGATCCAGCCAGGAACCTCGTTTGGAATCAGTGTGTTACGAGCTCTCAGGTTACTGAGGATCTTCAAAGTGACCAAGTGAGTCTCTCACGTCTCGAGTCCTATGTCTGTCTCTACGTCCCTCTCTTTGTCGAGTTTCCTATTTACCCTTCAAGCTGTCTCAAGGACAGAGGGCCCTATTTTAACAATCTAAGCGCATGGTCTAAAGCGCACGCCGCAAGTTCACTTAGGGCGTGTTCGAATCCACTTTTGCAAGTTTAACAACGGGAAAAATGGTCGGCGTGCCATGGCGCATGGTCTAAAAGGGTTGTCCCTATTCTCATAATGAGTAATGGTTGTGTTTTGGGATTTACGTGCGTTAAACCAATCAGAGTCTCATCTCCCATTCCCCATTCCCTTTAAATGCCAGTTGCACTCGCGCCATGGCAGATTCGCTATTTACATGACGGAATATGTTCGTGGAAAGACCGAACATGTCTCCAGAGCGCAAACGGAACTGCTCGTGCGCGAGGTAAAAGTGCGCAAGCAGACCATCTACGGGACAAGCCGGATTCCACCATATCTTTATGTACACAATAATAATCTTTTACACTGTAATCCTTTTATTTTAAATATTTGCCATGTTTTTGTGCTGCTGTGCATCCCTGTGTGTTTAATAAGAGGAGTTTATGCGCGTTGTGGACTCGCCTATAGGCGCACAATACTAACGCACTCATTAAATAACAAAAAAAATATTGCGCCATTGACTTTAGACCAGGTTTCAGTTGGTCATTGGTGCAGTCTATTTCTGTTGCCTCAAAATAGCAACGCGCCAACAATGCCCCAGAACACACCTCGTATTCAGACCAGCACGCCCATGGGCGCACAAATGGGCGCAAAATGCATTTGCTATTTAAACAACGTGGCGCAGGACGTGAAAATGATAACTGCGTCGGACTGAAACTAGCAAAAAACACTTGCGTTGCGCTTGGCGCTGCATTGCGCCGGCTGTAAGATAGGGCCCTAAGTATCTTAAAAGTCTTCTCTTTTCCACTTCTCAGATATTGGGCATCTCTAAGGAACCTGGTGGTGTCTTTGTTGAACTCCATGAAGTCCATCATCAGTTTACTCTTCCTCCTTTTCCTCTTCATCGTGGTTTTTGCATTGCTGGGCATGCAGCTGTTTGGAGGACAGTAAGTATAACACTAAAATAATGGCATTCACTTTTATTTAATTTTTTTTATTATTTAAAAAATAAAAATAAAATTCAGGCTAACTTGGTGCCATAAATAAGATATAGAAAATATTCAGTGTAACAATAATATAGCAATTTTTTTGTCTTTTCAGGTTTAATTTTGAATCTGGCACACCACCAACAAACTTTGATACTTTTCCTGCAGCAATAATGACGGTGTTTCAGGTGAATAAATGTGCCCATCAAACTGTGCAATTATTCGGTTTGCTTTCCATGGCTTTTTGATGATGGACCTTTCTGTGTACCTCAGATACTGACGGGTGAAGACTGGAACATGGTCATGTATGATGGGATTGAGTCTCAGGGTGGAGTCAGAACGGGCATGGTCTTCTCAGTCTTCTTCATTGTTCTTACACTCTTCGGCAACTGTATCCAAATGGATAATATATCATGCTGACATACTGTTTGCACAGATTTCTCATACACCAATGAAGTATTAATGTTGCTTAACACCTCTGTGAACAGATACTTTGCTCAATGTGTTCTTGGCTATCGCTGTGGACAATCTGGCCAATGCACAAGAGCTGACCAAGGTAAAACCACACATAGGGCCAGATTTACTAAACAGGGCATATTAGTGTGAGAGCGCAATTCCATAAAAGCGCTGATAGGAGTGGAAAGTTCTTCTCGTCATCTACTGACAATGTGCACAACCGCAGCCAGATCATTTCCATAATGACCAACGCAATCTACCAAGTGTAGCGCAAATTAGCGTCTGGTTTAAGACGTGCTTTTTTGGGCCTTAAATAATGGCGCAAATACCAGTAAATTGATGTGCACAAACCTTAGTAAATCGCATTGCGTGATTCATTTAAATACTCTCCTCCCATAAATTTTGCATCTGAAAGGGAAACTCCTACAAATGCAAATGCAATAATATCACCTGCAAAAATAACTGCCCACGCCTTTTCAGCGCTATAGCTTCAACTTTTGATGACCACGTTTCTCTCACTCTTGACTATTTATCCTTCACACTCCGCATCACATTTTAATCAATATGCTTCATGTTTCTCTCTATGTTTAGGATGAACAGCAGGAAGAGCAGGCAGCCAATCAGAAAATGGCTCTTCAGACGGCGAAGGAAGTAGCTGAGGTCAGCCCACTGGCTGCAGCCAACCTCTCCATTGCTGCGTGAGTATCTCTCTCTTATCTCTCTCTCTCTCTCTCTCTCTCTCTCTCTCTCTCTCTCTCTCTCTCTCTCTCTCTCTCTCTCTCTCTCTCTCTCTCTCTCTCTCTCTCTCTCTCTCTCTCTCTCTCTCTCTCTCTCTCTCTCTCTCTCTCTCTCTCTCTCTCTCTGTCCTGCAGCCACATTTTGTCTCCCACAATTTTTTTGTCCTCCTTATGTCTGTTTTCATGTGTTCAGACTATTTGTAGCTCTTGTATCAGCCACATTAACACAGAGGTCAATCATAGACCCAAAAAAAAAACACTTCAATCTAAGAATTTTGACTTGTTTTGGTCGACATATTGGTGTCGGTAAGATTTATTTTATTTTTTTTATTTAAAGTCTCTTATACTCCCCAAGGCTGCATTTATTTGATCAAAAATATAGTAAAAACAGTAATATTGTGAAGTATAATTACATTTTAACTGTTTTCTATTTTAAAATGTAATTTATTCCTGTGATGGCAAAGCTGAATCTTCAGCATCCTTACTCCAGTCTTCAGTTTCACATGATCCTTCAGAAATCATTATGATATGTTGATTTGCTCTTCAATAAAAAAAATAAAAAAATTATATTATCAATGTTGGAAACAGTTGTGCAATATTTTTGTGGAAACCATGATAGATTTTTGATAAATCTATATGACTCTTTGATAAATAGAAAGTTCAAAAGAATAGCATTTATTTTAAATGGAAATCATTTGTAACATTAATTTCTTTTGCAGGCCCCAAATTCACAAAGTCACAAAGACGCACGTTTTTTTTGTTTTGTTTTTTGTTTTTTTCAGGCCAAATTATTTGTAAAAAAAAAAAAAAAAAAAGACATTGTGAATCACATTCTACTCTGCTGGAAATTCAGTTTAACTTTGTAACTGCATTTTGGGACATAGTAGCTGGATTCTAGCTATTTTTATTGTTTGTTGGTCCAAAATCACATGTAGAACCTTAAGGTTTAAGAACCTTAAACAACATACTTTTTTTTCCCTGTTATATTTGGTGTCATACATCTATAATGTAATCCTTTGTCCTACAAGATCATCTGTGATCCTCTCACAGTTATATACACACAACTTACATGCAGAGACACAGACCGAATGAAGAATATTCAGGTTTGTCCATGTGTGAATTTATTCAAGTATTTGTAAGGAAAGGAAGAATCAGGAGAAAATATGTGTATTAGCGAGGACAAGTGTGTGAATGAGGAAGAAGAGCAAAGAGATGTTCTGTGTTTCACACATGCTGTTTTCCTCCTCAGCGTGACAGTAAACTCTGAGCGTCTTGATGCAACAGAACACTTTCTGGACTGGTATTTATTCATTTATACTCTTTCTGTTTTTTTTTTAAAACGCCTCTCTATTCGCCCCACACCTCCCACTCTTCTCCCATCAGCCTTTTCGACATGTGCATTTCCTCCTCGGTTCTCTGTGCTGCTCCCCGCTCTGATCGCTGGGTGGGATGGGACGGGTTTGTCACTCCTCGTCTCTTCTTCTCTCTTCATCCTGCTACTCATCATCTGCTGTTCTCCTCTTATCTCTTTTTCTTTTTCTCTTTCACATGCTTTGCTCCAAGGGTTGGGCGCCTGTGATGTCTTCACTCCCAGAATTATTATAGTTATCTTATTTCTCTGTGTGTGTGTGTGTGTGTGTGTGTGTGTGTGTGTGTGTGTGTGTGTGTGTGTGTGTGTGTGTGTGTGTGTGTGTGTGTGTGTGTGTGTGTGTGTGTGTGTGTGTGTGTGTGTGTGTGTGTGTGTGTGTGTGTGTGTGTGTGTGTGTGTGTGCGTGCGTGTGTGTGTGTGTGTCTGTATGTATGTGTGTGTGTGTGTGTGTGCGTGCGCGTGTGTGTGTGTGTGCGCGTGTGTGTGTTCTGTGAGTGAGTTTGACCCAGGCGGTGCAATCATCCTCTTTAACAAATGGTAGCTGGTAGCTTGTAGGTGGGCATTTTCAGCCTGTGGTAACTGCAGCAACCTCACTTTTCCCTCTTGATGATTACTAATCTCAGATCTACTATAAATGTCTCTCTCTATCTCTCTCTCTTTTCTGCAGTAAGGAGCAACAGAAGAACCACAAAGGTTGTAAGTCAGTATGGGAGCAGCGCACTAGTGAGTTGAGGCGACAGACCCTGGTGAACAGCAGAGAGGCTCTTTACAATGAGTTGGAACCTGAAGAACGCTGGAAGGTAAGAAGAAATGATAAAGAAAGAGATGGATATAAATATCAGTTAACAGCTGATTTATCAACATATTTATCGTATCGGTCGATATTGAATATTTAACTGTACTTTGCTCATTTCCTCTATTTTAAATTTTAGATTAGTTTTGCCATCACCTAACGCTCACTTAAAGTGTATATGTGTATAACACAAATAATTTAATAACACTGTTAAATGTAATATCCATTTTTCTATCCAATATCCAAGCAGGTCTCGTACTCCCGTCACATTCGTCCCGATATGAAAACTCACCTGGACCGGCCATTGGTCGTGGACCCTCAGGAGAACCGCAATAACAATACCAACAAAAGCCGTCCGGGTGATGGCCAGCCCCAGCGTACGCATCAGCTCCTGCACAAACAGCCCAACTTCAATGAGGGGGAGAGTGGAGGAGGAGGTGGAGGATCTGGGCCCTGGCCAGCATTGGAAAGAGGGGACTCTACAGGATCTCGTCGGAGTCTTTTGGGCTCCGAGAACCATGGGGAGGGTAGAGAGTCTCACCGCAGACATCAGCATGGCGAGCGCTGCAGCCAAGCCCGTCAACATCGTAAAGCCCCAGAGGAGGATGGAGAGGGTGGAGGGAGGAGACACAGGAATAAGGGCAGGGAAAGAGGACCTGAGTGTGAGCATATAGATGGAGGAGAGCGTAAACACAGACGTCATCGCCATGAGGGCGAGGGAAGGAAAGAAAGAGGGGTGCGACACCGCACCAGGAAGTGAGTTGCATAGAAATGAATCTCTGGTAAAAAAAAAATGACTATGCTCTAGTTGGACGTGTTTGACAATTGCACTCTCATCTCGCATCTTTCAAGTGCCTTGAAAAATACAGTTCTTAAGTTACATGAAGTTAAAAAACTCCAGCAACCACTAGCAAATCAATTTATCATTATGGATTACGACGTATTCGCAAAACTCTATTTTTGCGCTATTTGCCTGCAGCAGTTAACCAATATTCAGATCTGCGGTTTAGGTGAGGTAATTTTCGGCATTTTAAAGAGCTGATACAGGTTTTTGGATCACAGTCATGGAATTTTAATTTTACATTTAACTACATTCTTAAAAAAAATATTAAACATGTCCAATGAACAGTAGAGTACATTTATTATTATTTTATTTATAATTTGATAATTGTTCATTCTTAGCGAATTCCTCCCTGAGGTTCGTAAAGAGCATGTCTTAAACTTGAACTAATCTTTCTTTCTTCTTTCATCAGGGATGGTCATGGAAGTGGCCCGACTCTGTCCACGACCCGTCCCATTCAGAAGACTCTGTCCAGGCAGGACAGTCAGTACAGTGAGGACCTGGACAATGCCATGAACAACAAGCTTGCCACCCAGCCACCTAGTAACTCCACCCCACATGATAGTCTGCTCAATCTGGCCAACAGTGCCCACAGAGCCGGCCTGGCACATACTGGCACAGAGAGCAGCCTCATTCTCACCAACCCTTCCTCTACTACTGCTAATGTTGCTAGCACTGGACACCTGGGCATGAAACCTGACTATACTGCTGTGGACATCCCCCCGATGTTCCCCTCCAGTAATGCCATCCTACAGGGTTAGAGAAAGAGCTGAAGAGGATAATTGACCTTTTTCATTTGTTGAATCATCTGTCTTACAATGTTTCCTTTTGTCACATCTCCACAGTCAATAAAAATGCCAACACTGAGCCCCTGCCCAAGAAGGAAGACACAAAGGGTGATGATGATGATGATAAGAAAGATGATGGGGGGCCTAAACCCATGCCACCCTTCTCCTCAATGTTCATTCTGTCTACCACCAACCCGTGAGTGCAGTCAACTGTCACTGTGACTCTGCCAATGTTAAAGTCAATGTGAATTCAAATTTAAATTCTGCTATTTAATGACCACTTTTTAAAGTTTAATCAATTCCAATGGATAAAAACAAATCCTGTCCCCTTTTTCCGTAGTTGAATGTACTGTTTCTTTTATAAAATCATCCAAATATGGAAGTAAAATGGGTTGCAAACACTGTTTGATGTCTTTAAACAAAACTGATTAGAGTCATTAGATTAGAGTTTTTTAATGAAATTAAATAAGCTTTCTATTGAAAACATTCTCAATGTTGATGTAGTTGTTGTTTTTGCTACTACCTGGTCTATTTTATGAACATGTGTTTTAGATTTCGGAGGTTGTGCCACTATATCGTCACGCTCAGATATTTTGAGATGTGTATTCTGCTGGTCATTGCTATGAGCAGTATTGCCCTGGCCGCTGAAGACCCCGTCTGGCCTGAATCTCCCCGCAATAATGTGAGACAGTCCCACATCTCAACATCCTCTATTTATATCTATGTAGTTCAGTCCACTTTTGTCTACTGGACTAGTAGCCATCTCATCTATCTATCCGTCCATGCTTCTAATCATTACCCAGTCTATCCGTTCTTTCCTCCATCCTTTCATCTGTTTATTTATCATTCTTTACATCCATCTTTGCATAATTGTCATAAAGAGTTTGCTTTTCCTGCTGACATTGTATTTCTCTTTTGTTTGCAGGTCCTGCGGTACTTTGACTATGTGTTCACGGGTGTGTTCACCTTTGAGATGCTCATTAAGGTACACATCTGTCCTACTGTCTGGACTATGATGTTCTATGTCACTCTTATATACATTATACTTATCTATATTATACTGTATGTAAAGGTGCAGTAAGTGATTTCTGAGAAACACTGTTAAAATCATCCCAAACAAACACACCCCTCCCTTCATTGCTTAGTCCCCAAAATGCACGAACACGCAATGCAAGAGTGCATGTCTCTTCATCATAGCTGCAGCAAAGCAAAATAAAGATGATGAATGAATGACAAGGAAGAACAAAAAGTGCACAAGAGTATATACAAGTAAGAATCCGTTGTTAGTCGCCAGCAGCACACCAGCTCCAGACGAACAATGACACCCAGAACTGTCCTGCTATAGCTAACATTACAACAACAGCATATCTTAGTTCTGTAAAACATAGCAGAAATAAACACAACCTCTGTGTTCGTTTTCATGCCTTCCCACCTAGGTCTCTCCAGTGCTGGAAAGCTTTTTTAATGTTACTGCAGGTCCTAAAGCTCTTGCCTGATCATAACCCTTCCTTTTCCAGTGATATTCCTCTGAGCTTTTCTCTTTTGAGAAAACCAATCACAGTTCGTTTTGTTCTGCATCATGTTTAGGGGCGTGAAAATATAATGTCATTGTCCTTACAATAACAGACTGGCATGCATCTAATAAAGGATTCATCCAAGAATGTTGTGCAAGTTTGCTGCAACAATGGAGCCGCGAACTTCACATACTTTTGAAAATCCAGCGTTTAGTTGATCCTGGTAAGCACTCATTGTCTCAGTTGTAAACACAACGACTTGCTTCTTCCACGAGGGCTTTTTTTGACGTCACGGCATTTGTTTCCTGGCGGAGCGTCAAAGAATGCAACACAAAAGTCTCCCGGACATCCTGTAGAATTCAACCAATCAGATCACGACTTCGAAGCTCCTGAAGTGTTTCCAGAAAAGTGTGCCATATGCATCAGACGTTTAGCCAACGGTCCATGGGCGTGACGTCTGAGGCTGAGACTATGCGTTGTGCTGCTCGGTCCGATCCACTTTCAACAGTTTCTCAAAAATGGCTTAATGCACATTTAATGGTGTGTTTATTGGTCTCCACGTTATCATTACTTGAAGTATTATAGGCTTCAAATGAATTTAAAGTACATAGAGTTGCATAGGGTACCCATGATTAAACCTGAAAATGTCAAGACATTTTTAAATAATGATTATATCATGGAAATTTTAATACAATATATATATATATATCTGATACAATATACAATATATATCACTAATATCTGAAAAATCTTGGAAATTCATTGGCCAAATGGTCTGTGAACCCTGAATGTAATGGAATTTTAAATTAACGCAAAGTGCCTAAATATACAGTACCATTCCAAAGTTTGCAGTCAGTAAGATTTTTTAAAAGAAATTAATACTTTTATTCACCCAAGATGCATTTAATTTATCAAAAGTGAAAGTAAACACATTTATAATGTTACAAAAGATTTATTTTTCAAATAAATGCTGTTCTGAAGTTTCTATTCATCAAATAATTCTGAAATAATTTATCATGATTTTCTGCAGCACAGCTGTTTTCAACATTGATGATAATAATAATAAATGTTTCTTGAGCAGCAATTCAGCATATTAGAATGATTCCTGAAGGATCATGTGATGATGCTGAAAATTCAGCTTTGCCATCTCAGGAATAAAATTACATTTTAAAATACATTAAAATAGAAAACAGTGATTTTAAATAATAATAATATTTCACAACATCACTGTTTTTATTGTATTTTCGATCAAATAGTAGCCTCGGTGAGCACAAGAGACTTCTTTCGAAGACATTGAAAAATCTAACCGACGCCAAACATTTGAATGGTCATGTATTTAGTAAACATTTGCTCTCTGTGTTTCAGATGGTGGATTTAGGTCTTGTCCTGCATCAAGGCTCATATTTCCGTGACTTGTGGAACATCCTGGACTTTATAGTGGTTAGTGGTGCCCTGGTGGCGTTCGCCTTCACGTAAGTGTCATCAAGGCTCCAGCGCTCATGCCTCACTCTGCTCTCCTTCCCTGCTTGCTGCCTCTCCTCGTCCTTTCCCGTCTTGCTCCCTACAGGTCTAACACCTGTGCAGTTGACACCCTGGAGCGCCAGCCTGCTCCCCATACAGCCCAGCTCTCTCTCCCTCCTTCTTTTCTTTCTCACCATTTCTCTGCCTTTCTCTCCTTCCCCAGTTCTCTGCCTTTCTCTCCTTCCTCAGTTCTGTGCATTTGGCATATCTTGACCCTCTCTTTCCCTCCCCTTATCCCTCCCCACATTTAGCCCCAGTTCTCCTTTTGGAGATTTCTCACTGCATCTCCCCACCCTGCCCCACCATGCACCACATTTGCGCAGTGCCTACCCAGTGGGTGCACTTGGGCCCATTTCCATGAGGGTGATGACCCTGCCTGGGCACCTGTAACCCTTTAGTGCCCAGGACTCTCTGGAGCATCCAGCCACACTCACCTCAGGTATTTCTACTCCCCACCTTCTGTGCCACATACCTTGCTGGAACCAAGCATGAGGAAAACAGATAAGAAGGAGGAGACGAGAGCAAGAGGAAAACATTTAAGGGACCATATGCTACACTTTTGTATCATTTATAAGTCCATTTACAATTAATTATAATTAGTTAAAACTATTTAATATACTTTTTCATGACCATTTCTCACTCTAAATGGCCTTTCACACCAATGAACGATTAGTCAACTATAACTATAACTATATAGTTTTAATAAGCATTCTAATTCTATGAGAATATAGAAGTTCACACCACAGCTATAACAATAGCACAGTGTAACGATATTGGAACCCCTTTAAGAAAGAAAATTTTCCAGGTGTGGAATGGTAAAAACATTAACAGCCAATCAGAATCCATCTGATTTTATTGACTGTGAGCATTTAAAGCGACAGGCGACAAAACTTCAGCGTGCGCTTATAATAAACAGAAAATTATTGTCCATAGGTTTGGATGCTAATATAATTATAGTTGTAGTTGTTTTTATTGTTATCGTTCTTAGTGTGAACAGACCATAAAGCAGAATTAAACATACTTGTGTACCTCTTTAAAGAAGACATATGTAAATGACCCCTCTTATGATTGGCAGATCTGTTTACATGTGAAATGAGTTATAATGCTTTTCCTCGGGTTGAGGGTTTGCAGTTGGGTTGAGTATTGTGATTTTATTTTTTATTTTTTTTGTAGCAATCCATGGTAAAATGAGCTGCTCAAACTGTTAAGATCAGACTGAAATTATCAGGGATCTTGTTAAACAAACTACTATAAATAAAACCAGGAACAAAGAGGGAGGGATTTATGTTTAGCGGTCAGGAAAGCCGACAAGAGACAATAGGAATAATTGTGAATGACTGTTACAGGTTGTGTATCTGATCTCATTGGAAACATTCAGCCTGACTACAGGTCTGAGAGAGTTCTTAAAATGAGGGAAAGGTCAGAAAGGTGCATTTGCTACTATGAAACTGGGGGAAAAATGCATGTGAATGGCTCTTTTCCAGGCTTAGTAAAGAGCATGTGAGTGGATTCTGGAAATCGACATAGTCAGATAATCTGAGATGCAAGCATGAATGGAAGAAATATGATGAACCTAGATCAATTGTTTTTTTCTTCCTAAAATACCAGAATCTGAACGCTTTGAAATGGTAATATTATATGGTCCTGTATATGTGTTTGTGTACATCCTCCTCTGTCCCTGAACAACTGATGTTCTTCTCCACAACAAAAGTCCATATGCAGTGCAGTTCTAGACTGACACGTCACACGGGTCTTTAGGTGGATATACACATGACATGACACATGACATGTACCATGCATAGAACATGTGAATGGCTGTGAGGTAAAAGAATTAATATTTACAAAGACCTGTTCACACATGTCTGACGCGACTAAGTGTAAAAGTGTAAAATATTCGGAAATCATTTTGCACAACAGATGTGTTGTCTGATGCCGAATTTCCCATGTTCATTGAATGCATTTCAATTCAATTCAATTCAATTTCAGACTTGTGAAGTAATTTAATTTAATTTGAATGTTTTTATGCCACATATTAATACTTGGTGTGGCCAAAATGTTATACAGTAAAACGAATGGCCTTTCTAGAACTCAAATTTGAGTTGTAACATTTAAAGATAAAATAAAAATAACATTATTTGTGAGGACAAATTGAGCTTGCAATCTGCATTGATTTTCTTTCCCAGCATGGCTTTCCTAAAGAAACCCCCTTAAATCTTTAAGCATCATGGTTCCCTTTCCCTTTGACTGCCAATTCCACCCGACCCCACTTCCATTTGCACTCGCATCTTTAGCTCCAGCATGAAATACTGTAAGTGTCTTATTAGGTTATTCATATAGAGGCATTTGGATGTGCCTGCATTTCCCTTAGAAAAATACTGTACTCCTTCCTATCATCGCTAGATTTTCCCGTTTCTCTTTCTCTCCCTCCCTCTCTCTCTCTCCACACAGCGTAGAGCGCTCGGAACGGCAGGCGCTCTGGGGTGACTGGCGCTCCCTGGCTGAGAGCGTGGGAACAGTTCCCATATCTCTGCTATCTCTCACAGAGTCTGTTTTTAACCTTTTACTCAATTTCAGGGAGTGACTCGTATGTGTGTGTAGATATCTGTGCATGTTTATTTAGTATTTTGTGTACAGGGTCCAAGATTAACACTTATAGAGAACGCCAAATGTGGTCTCTATTTATGACCTTTAAGTTCTTCTCAATTTACCCACCCAGGGTGTTATAAGTTCATTTTGGACCCTGTTTGTATATACGTATTTTTGTATTTGTATTTCAATTGTTTTAAGTGTTTACACTAGATTAGGTGTCCACATATAACCAAACTAAGAGGTCTGCCACTATTTTGTGATTCTCTGTATTCTCTGTCTCATATGGATGTTGATCTTGCTTCAGAAACCCCATTCTTTCCCTGTGCCTCTGTTTCTGTGTGTGTTCTGTGTCTTTGTATGTGTCTTTGGCTCTGTCTGTCTCTGTCTTCCTGTCTCTGATCATCTCTCAACACCTACAGTGGAGGAGGCGGTGGGGAAGGAGAGGGGTAATGTCTCTTTCTTTCTCCCTTTCCCCTCTGTTTGCTCTAATTGCCTGTCCTTCTCATTACTCGCCTGTCCTCTTCTTCTATAGACTGATCTGTCTGTCTGATTGTCCGTCCAAACGTCCTCTCACCACGTCCCTCACACATAGGACACATGCCAAGGGCGAGGTCATGTCATTCTTTAGCCAGCTGCAGTAACTCAATCTTACAGCTAATCAACTCTTGGTACAATCTACAGTATGTGGACACCTAAATGTGTTAACATACGTGTTTGTGTCTATGTGTACGTGTGTGTCTCTTTGTTTCTGGGTCGGACGTTCGAAGAAGTTGTCTGAAATGTCTAACAAGTGTGGTATGACTGATTTACAGAAAGTAAAATAGTCATGGAAACTTGACTCATTCAATGAAATAAGTGCCTTTTTGATTGTGGAAATGCGACTTAGATTTATCGAGATTTATAGAATGTTTTTAAGCACGAATAAATGTCATTGTGATTATTGTATTATTACTTTTTTATTACATTATATTACTTTTACATGTAGTTTTTTTTATTATTAATTTATTTAAATTGTAATATAACTTTTTTAGTTATTTATACTTTTTATATTTAAAGATTTTGTAGTTAGTAGACTCCATCAGATGACTGGACACAGGTGGTCCTTTCATGGAATGACTCACTTACAGACTAATACAACTAGATCTGGACATGATAAAAATCAGCAGATTAGACCGATGCACTTTACCGATGCACAGTATAATTGTCAGGCCCGTGTAAAGCAGTGAAACAAGACAACACAGAATGCATTAGGACCTCTTATGGCTGAACAGGGTCTTTGACCAGAAAGATAATACCATAATGGGATTACAGACAATCAAACTGCTCACCTCCTAGAAGGGCACTGTCCAATTGAGATGTGTATCAACATTTTGATGAATGCAAGATCCAATTAGGCAGTCTATTTATTGTGGCAAAAAGTCAGCTGAGAGAGAGAGAGAGAGAGACTGCGTAATTATAGGCAAAATAACTGAAAAAAATTTGTAAAACAGTGAAACAATTGACCATTTGCTTTTATAAGCAACAGAAATAAAAGACACAAATTTTTAAATAACGTAGTTAAATTATATATATTTGTGTTTGCATTTTTTTTACTCAGTTATTTGTGTAAATATATTTTTTTTTGCCAAGCAACATGGCAATAATATATAGAATGTGTGATCACTGGTTTGTTTTTGCATATTAAACTGGCTTTGAATGCAGCTCATTCAATCAGAAGTGAGAGTCGACTCGTAACCATCTTATTATATTGGTTTTGATGTTTGTCTTGGTTGACCACCTAGTATACAGTATAAAGGTCTCTGCATAAATTTCTCATTCCTACTTACTACACACCTTTCAACAGGTGTACTTTAGTTTTACTTTTGGGGTTGATTGGCAAAAAGACACATTGGAATAGGACAGATGCACTGCATGGTCAAATATAGCATGTTTGAGTAAGTTAGTGGCACAGACAGTTCTAACTAAGTCCTCTTTAGTGATGAGATTGATTCAGATCATCTCTAGAGAATGAAAAGAGATGAGTGAGACAACGTCTCTCATGCCATATAGAGAGATGTTTGTTGAGAAGGTCAGTGTTTGTTAATGCCACACAGTTGCACACATGTACAGTTTTAAGCCTGTTATGGCTAAACTTTATTAGCCTTGTGAACTGCTTAAGCTGACAGACTTGAGCTTGCTGGCAGTCTGTTTTTGTTCTGTTGTTTATTACACAGCAGAATGCTGTGTAATCTTTAAGAAAGAAAATGTATTTGTTATTTCTAAACAGTTTTTGCCACAGTTTTGCACATAAAAGTAGCAGTCTATGATAGTTTGTGCATGTAGAATAAATCTCTTTGAATCACATGCAGACTCCAGCAGAGCTTTGGGTCTCCATTGCCTTGCAGGTGAAGCGCTTATGGTCATATGACTGTGCCATGTGACATACTGTTGTATGTGACAGTATGAGCTTTAAAGTACCGGTACTTGATCATGAGATCATGATGAACAAGGAGGCATGGCAACTAACTGCGATGAAGTCACATGCAGAATGGCACTGCATGTTTACAACTCTCCGTTCAAATAGATTTAGATTTGTGTGTGTATGTTAACTAGTCTCAGCCTCAGACGGCATGCCCACAGACCACCCACAGTTTGTTCACTGACTGTCTGAAGCATAATATACACAAAAAATGGCAACTTCAGGCTGAAATCAACAGTTCAAATCTGGTTGGCTTGGTTTATGATACTTTCAGGAGTCATTCTGCACAGGATTAGTATCAGTTCACTGGGAAACAAACTGTTTAAATGGTACCAAGTTAAGCACTTTTAAGGAAGAACTAATGAGTAGATTTGCAAAAGTTTAGCAGGTTAGTGCTGTTTGAGATTTGTTTGACTTTGAACCAGAAGCACATTTTCCGCTTTGTTTTCTCGATTTTGTCTGTGAAATATGGATTCTTAGTACTACAAGCATTTTCCTTGGATTTTTTGCTTCATTTGAAAATGTGAATTCATTTTCTTTAGTGACTATTATGGTATAAAGTGCAACAGTTCTTGACTACCTTTTCTGCGGCCTTGGTTCTGGAAGTATCTTTCCCATTCATTTTTCTCATAGGAATAAAAAATAAAAAGTCATGAGCCAAACCAACCAGCTACAAGGTGAATCACAACAAGAACTTTGATTTGAAGCATAAAAAAAATGTATTATGCAAAAAAAGAAAGATACGAGACTGTGTACTTAAAGGCTACTATTCCATAAAGTGTTTAGGAATAACATAATCGAATTGGAAACAACAGATACATATAAACCTAGTGATTTAAAGATGGTTATTTTGTATATAGAAACAATGCATATAGTTAATATTTAAGTAGTTTGAGAGAGTATGAAAGTGCTTCATGGGAGTAGGTGGCCACTAAAAGTTTATAAGTTGTTGTTTAAAATCAATTCCCCCCGGAAAAAATAAATTGAGTTTTTACATCCGGAACCTGACTGCTGCACAGCATTGTGGTCAAATGTATTTCAAATAACCCCGCCCCTGAACATCACGTAAAACCAAAACAGACTGTGGTTGGTCGGCTTACATGTCAGTCATGCAGTCACTTCCTGCCTAAGTGGGCGATTCTTGGCCAGAATAAGCTGCCAAGAGGACCAGACGTTTTGCCGCAAGTCAAAAGTCTGGCTATATAAGACTAAATGTCCTGCTGGTGTAGTATATAGTTAAGAGTCTTGTAAGTTACATAAATGGTAAGTGAACACAGATGTATCGGTGTGTGGATTTGCACTAGTATAATTCACAAGCTTGCATCCTTATTTCTCTCTTTTTACTGTATGTGTCTCATATTAATGTATTTCTTCCTTCAAACTCCCTTTCTCCCCTGTGTCTTTGTGCGTGTGTGTGTCTGATTCCTTTCTCATCTCTTCAACTGCTCACACCTACAGCGGAGGCAGCGGGTAATGTCTCTCTCTCTCTCTCTCTCTCTCTCTCTCTCTCTCTCTCTCTCTCTCTCTCTCTCTCTCTCTCTCTCTCTCTCTCTCTTCCTCCTTTTGCTCTTAATGCTTGTCCTGGCAATAGCTTTCCTCTCTTTCTTTTTTGGATTTGTCTCTATGTCTGTCTGAAAGTCACCCATCTCCTTCTATCGCTCTGTCACTGTTCCTGTGTTAACCACCCGTGGGCGATCATTCAGTCCACACAGTCCTGATAAGGGGGTTTGAGAGGTCCCTCACCTCTACACCCGTCACTCTAACAGCAATTCTCTGATGGACGCTTGTTTATGCTTGACAGTGTGTAACCACATCTGCTGAGAGAGCAGGATTCGGCACGGCACTGGAAATCTAGAGCACTGCCCTCTATGCTTGACACTGAGACAGAAGAAGAGAAGAGAGGACAGGGAAGACAATAAAGATGCAAAATATATATAGAGGAAAAATTCACATTTTATACAGTGAGGTCCAAAAGTGTTATTTAAAAGTGCCATTTAAACTTGGAAATAAACAAAGTTAGAGGATTTAGACAAGTTATAAACAAAGAAAAGTAACTTAAAATATTTTTGTTTGCTTTGTATGAAGAACAAACCAATTTTAAGTTTTGTTATATTTGTTAATATTAGTTAATGTATTTGATTATTTGATATCATAAACAAGGTTGTTTACACTGTGCTGCCTTATCTCGTATATTGTCTCTATTTGGTGCGTAAAGCTTTTTAATTATTTTTAACACAAACGTATCATAAACTAACAATTAAGTATTCTTTTACAGCATTTACTAAACTATATTCATGTGCTTATATACTGTATAGTACTACTGTTCAATAATTTGGAATAAGCAATCCTTTAAATTGATCAAAAGTGATTGCAAAGACCTTTACATTGTTATAAAAATAATCTATTTCAAATAAATGCTTTCTATTCATCAAAAAATCCTGAAAAAAAAGTTTCATGATTTCCATAAAAATATTAAGCAGCACATATTAGAATGATTTCTGAAAGATCATTTGACACTGGAGACTATAGTTGTATATAATTTTTTTTTTTTAAATCACTTTTGGACCCCATTGTATGTGATGCAAGTTATCAAAAGCATTTCTGTGATATAAATTAGTTCACAACGACACATTTCCATAGTTTAGTCTTCATTGTACAGCTTTTGCATTTAGTTTGCTGGTCACTAGCCGCACATCTGCCATCCAACAGCTGTACACACATCTGGTGGATGGCTGTGCTCGGGTACCACAATAGCGACGTGCAAACTGTGATAATATAAGCCAGAAAGTCTTCAGATCAACTATCTTCAGGGTGACACGGTTCTTCACACTACAGAGCCAGAAGCTGGAGGGACTGGATGTGTGTTTCCAGGTCCTTTTATATGTTTATTTTTTGTGTTTGCCAATGGACAACCCCAAAAACAAGAAAGAAAGAGGTTTGGCTGGGCATTCCACAATGGTGATGCCTGAGTCTGCTCCGTATGTTTCATGCTGTCATCATGGCAATTTAATGAAACCAGCCATTGTTCCTTGGGAAAAGAGGTACAGTGGTGGTTCCATCATTGGCTAAGACGGTACAGTGGATATTACATCCACTGAGCTAGTATCCAGTACAGCATGAGCAACATCAGTGAGCGTGTCTGAGAGTGCGTGTTGACAGACTGACTGAGTGCATGTGTTTTAGTATTTGTCTTTCCTAAGTACTGTGAAATGGGCTTGATTGTCTGCCTACAACAGGCTACATTCTCAGTGAGGAGGAGACACAGACGAGATTCCTGATTGGCTGAGAGTAAATGTGTGGATGTAGCAGGCATGTTTCATTGTTTTAACAGCCTGAGCTACTAACTCACCCCTAAATTGTGTGTGCAAGACCAATTACCCATGTAGCCTAATGCCTTCTGCCATTTCACTTTCTAACTGTGTGTGTGTTTGTGTTAATTTGCAGAGGAAGCAGCAAAGGGAAAGACATCAGTACTATCAAGTCCCTGCGTGTGCTCCGAGTTCTGCGGCCTCTGAAAACCATCAAGCGTCTGCCCAAGCTGAAGGTACCTCTATGTTTGGCTGTTTTTTTCCTGTGGGGTGTGTGTGTGTGTGTGTGTGTGTGTGTGTGTGTGTGTGTGTGTGTGTGTGTGTGTGTGTGTGTGTATACACTCACCTAAAGGATTATTAGGAACACCTGTTCAATTTCTCATTAATGCAATTATCTAATCAACCAATCACATGGCAGTTGCTTCAATGCATTTAGGGGTGTGGTCCTGGTCAAGACAATCTCCTGAACTCCAAACTGAATGTCAGAATGGGAAAGAAAGGTGATTTAAGCAATTTTGAGCGTGGCATGGTTGTTGGTGCCAGACTGGCCGGTCTGAGTATTTCACAATCTGCTCAGTTACTGGGATTTTCACGCACAACCATTTCTAGGGTTTACAAAGAATGGTGTGAAAAGGGAAAAACATCCAGTATGCGGCAGTCCTGTGGGCGAAAATGCCTTGTTGATGCTAGAGGTCAGAGGAGAATGGGCCGACTGATTCAAGCTGATAGAAGAGCAACTTTGACTGAAATAACCATTCGTTACAACCGAGGTATGCAGCAAAGCATTTGTGAAGCCACAACACGCACAACCTTGAGGCGGATGGGCTACAACAGCAGAAGACCCCACCGGGTACCACTCATCTCCACTACAAATAGGAAAAAGAGGCTACAATTTGCACGAGCTCACCAAAATTGGACAGTTGAAGACTGGAAAAATGTTGCCTGGTCTGATGAGTCTCGATTTCTGTTGAGACATTCAGATGGTAGAGTCAGAATTTGGCGTAAACAGAATGAGAACATGGATCCATCATGCCTTGTTACCACTGTGCAGGCTGGTGGTGGTGGTGTAATGGTGTGGGGGATGTTTTCTTGGCACACTTTAGGCCCCTTAGTGCCAATTGGGCATCCTTTAAATGCCACGGCCTACCTGAGCATTGTTTCTGACCATGTCCATCCCTTTATGACCACCATGTACCCATCCTCTGATGGCTACTTCCAGCAGGATAATGCACCATGTCACAAAGCTCGAATCATTTCAAATTGGTTTCTTGAACATGACAATGAGTTCACTGTACTAAAATGGCCCCCACAGTCACCAGATCTCAACCCAATAGAGCATCTTTGGGATGTGGTGGAACGGGAGCTTCGTGCCCTGGATGTGCATCCCACAAATCTCCATCAACTGCAAGATGCTATCCTATCAATATGGGCCAAAATTTCTAAAGAATGTTTTCAGCACCTTGTTGAATCAATGCCACGTAGAATTAAGGCAGTTTTGAAGGCGAAAGGGGTATTAGTATGGTGTTCCTAATAATCCTTTAGGTGTGTGTATATATATATATATATATATATATATATATATATATATATATATATATATATATATATATATATATATATATATATATACAGTTGTGGTCAGAATTAATGGCACCCCTGGTAAATATGATCAAAAATGACTGTAAAAAATAAATCTGCATTGTTTATCCTTTTGATCTTTCATTCAAAAAATGTGCAAAAAACTAACCTTTCATTGAAATAAAAGAATTGAAAGTGGGGGGGAAATCACATTATGAAATAAATGTTTTTCTCCAAAACACGGTGGCCATAATTAATGCAATATATTTTTTTACGAGTAAAATATCTCTGAAGTATATTAAGAGATTAATATTTACCTTTTTTTAGCACACCAGGGTGACTAGGAACATGATCTTGTCCAGCTATGACTTATTGTTTCACAGGAGTTTAAATATGAGGAAACACAAAGGCCAAATTCCCTTAATCATCCATCACAATGAGTAAAACCAAAGAATATAGTTCTGATGTGCATCAAAAGATTGTTGAGCGTCACAAAATAGAAAGTGGCTGTAAGAAAATAGCTAAAGAATTGAAAATCCCCATTTTGATCATCAGGGCAATAATTAAGAAGTTCCAAGATGTTACGAATCTGCCAGGAAGAGGACGTGTCTATATTGTCTTAATGCACGGTGAGGAGGAAAGTTTGAGTGGCCAAAGACTCTCCAAGGATCACTGATGGAGAATTGCAGAGATTACTTGAGTCTTGTGGGGTCAGAAAGCCTAAAAAAAATATATCAAACAACCCCTACATCCCCACATGTTGTTTGGGCGGGTTTCAAGAAAAATCCTCCTCGCTCCTCCAGAAATAAACTCCAGCATTTTCAGTTGTCAGACATGACTGGAACTTCAAACGGCACAGGGTTCTGTGGTCAGATGAAACTAAAAAAAGGCTTTTTGGCAGCAAACCCACCAGATGTGTTTGGTGCAAACAGGGATAAAAAGTACCCCTTGCCTACGGTTAAATATACTGCAGGATCTTATATGTTGTGGGCCTATTTTTTTGCTGGAGGTCCTGGACATCTTGTTCAGATTCATGGTATTATGGATTCTAGCAAATACCAGCAGATAAAAAAGATGGAAAATCTTCAAAATCTTCAAAATCAACACAAAAATGGGTAACTGAGCACAACATGAAGCTTCTGCCATGACCATCCCAGTTTACTTTAAGTTGAAGTTTACTTTGCAATACTCCGTTTCAAGTACATTTTACAGAAAAAATATAACACTGAGTTAAGCCATGCTTTTGAAGTGTATGCGTTACTTAGAACATCTCAGTAAATAATACAGTAGATATTGTGCTGACACCATATCTACATAATAGAAGGAATGTAATACCCACCAAACACAGATAGCCCAATGCTTGGTTTACAATAACGGTAACATTCATTTAATCATTGTTGAGTATGAATGTGTCATTTTGAGTGGAAACTCCAGGTGTCACAAAACAGAAAGTTACCTAACCTAACAACAAAAGCAGTGATAAAACAGTCTAAATACAACTGGAAAACATTGAAAAATGCTACCTTATTAATTATTCATGCCCCAGTGCATGATGGAAACACCAGTACCAGAAAGTTGAGTAAGTTTTACTTAATTATATAATGTTGACATATACCCTTTAATTTCTACAAGCTTAAAGGTGGGGAAAGGGATATTTGAAAACTTTTCAAAAAAATTAATATTGGCAAACTTGTGTAGCCAATCATGACATGACAATATGACGGTGGAGGAGAGAGAACGAGCAAGAGGGAGATTTGAAGAAAGACTACAGTGCAGAAGTTGA
Organism: Scardinius erythrophthalmus; assembly: GCF_964197995.2. Taxonomy (NCBI): domain Eukaryota; kingdom Metazoa; phylum Chordata; class Actinopteri; order Cypriniformes; family Leuciscidae; genus Scardinius; species Scardinius erythrophthalmus. Next base: position 44,351,983 of record NC_138221.1, read on the forward strand.
GATGAGGCACAATACAAAAGAGAAAAGCTCGGAAGAAATCACTGGAAAATGAAGGGTTATTACTGGGCAAGAGCTTTAGGACCCGCATTAATATTAGAAAAGCTACAATAGATATTAGAAATAGGACATTAGAAACGCTTCACACGTGAGTAACACTGGGTTTGTGTGTCATTGTTTGTCTGAAGCTGTTGGCAACTAACAACGAACTTTTGTTTGTAATTACTATTATGTACTGTACGTAAATTTTTTGTTCATTCATTCATTCTCTGTGCTTTATTTTTCGTGAAGCATTATTTTGTTGCGCTTATGCAATGATACACAGACATCCACTCTTGGATTGCGTGCGTAACGGAGGCCAGCTAGTGATAGTCGCGCTGACGATTGCTAGAGAATGTAGTGTTTAGCGTCATTGCTAGTGCACTCGCCTCACATGGGGGCAATCACCGATCAGGGTTCGAAACTGACTCGGAGCAGGGCGGTTAGGATTGGAAGGTGAGTTTTGGAGGCGGAGCAATGAAGAGAGGGATGTGTTTGTTTGTCCAACAGCATTTTTGAAATATCGCTTACCCCACCTTTGAATTGAGTACTAATGTTGCTGTATTTAAGAAATGTATCTGTTTTTTGTTTTGTTTTCAGGTTACTGTAATTCTGCTTCTGGTTTTATGATCATTTATTACCTTTATTGTATTGTATTTGTACATTTTGATTCCGTTTTGTCGTATCTTATAAGAGTTATGTTCTGCTATTAGGCTATATTTTAATATGCTTGATTAGTAGTATTATTTCAGTTGACTGTAATTATGTTTTTGATTTTATGGATATTTATTAGCTTTGCTAATGCTGTGTTGGTTTGTGTTTTGTCTCACGGAAGGCTGAGTTTGTGTTCTGCTTACAATTTGCTTTCTCTTCTCTGTTTTGTCTATTTTCAGGCTGTCTTTGACTGTGTGGTGAACTCTCTGAAGAATGTGTTGAACATCCTCATTGTCTACATGCTGTTCATGTTCATCTTTGCTGTGGTGGCTGTGCAGCTCTTTAAGGGCCGTTTCTTCTACTGTACTGATGAATCCAAGGAGTTTGAGCGAGATTGCAGGTGAGAGAAAACACACACAAACACATTGACGAACAGACACATAGGTGTGTTATTCTAAAAGCATTTTGTTGTTAGGGGCGAGTATCTTGTCTATGAAAGAGATAACGAAGTGCGGGCGCAGAAGCGGGAATGGAAGAAATACGATTTCCACTACGACAACGTGCTCTGGGCCCTTCTCACCCTCTTCACTGTATCTACGGGAGAGGGGTGGCCGCAGTATGTACACATCTCATTTCCTAACCTAATTTCCAGCGTATGCACCCAAAGTCTGAATCAATTAGTGAAATTGCTTCTATTTTGTAATGCAAATATTTTCAGCACAATTTACAATCTGAGTGAATCTGTAAGTTTTACGTGGCGTATCTAAGGACTCGTTACGATTACCTACAAGATTTCACAGTATCACATTGCAGCAAATCACGCAATGCCTCCAATTTGCCACTCTCCAGGGTGCTGAAACATTCAGTGGATGCGACCTACGAGAATCAGGGCCCGAGCCCAGGTTACCGGATGGAAATGTCCATCTTTTACGTGGTGTACTTTGTGGTCTTCCCCTTCTTCTTCGTCAACATCTTCGTGGCTCTCATCATCATCACTTTCCAGGAGCAAGGAGACAAAATGATGGAGGACTATAGCCTGGAAAAGAATGAGGTGAAGGACTTATCAGATGGAAGGTTTTAAAAGCTAAAAAATCTGTCTAGCTCATTCTTTATGCATAGTGCTGCTGGCGTTGATCTCATTTATATGGAGCATCATATTAGGCAGATTTTCAGCTTGATTAACCTTACCGTATCTGTTCTATTTTCAGAGAGCTTGTATAGACTTCGCCATCAATGCTAGACCGCTCACACGTCACATGCCTCAGAACAAGCAAACGTTCCAGTACCGCATGTGGGAGTTTGTGGTGTCTCCTCCATTTGAATATACCATCATGGCCTTGATTGCCCTCAATACCATTGTCCTTATGATGAAGGTGTGGCAGTGTTTCTCTTTAGTACATATTGCTTTATATATTTATAGCACTGAACCAGACTTCCAATGTATAGTAAACCCTACATTTTGTAAAACAAATGGCCTGGGATATACCCAGTTACCAAATATGGCAACAGTTTAATACAGATTAAATATGTTGTGTGTGTTTAGTATGATGGAGCATCACTTGCCTATGAAGCTGTGTTAGGCAACCTGAACATAGTGTTCACCTCACTTTTCTCCATGGAGTGCATTCTGAAGATCATTGCCTTTGGAGCGCTGGTGAGTATAGTTTTCTGTAAACCCTATGTTGTGGGGACCAAATTTCCCCACAGGAATGGCAATACCAGAAATTGTTGACCTTGTGCGAAAAAATATTTGATCCCCATGAGGGAAACAGCTTATAAATCATATTAAATGTTATTTTTTTCTTCTTTCTTTATTTATTTATTTATTTATTTATTTATTATTTATTTATTTATTTATTTATTTTTAAATGTAAATATGCAGAAAGTTTTCTGAGAGAGTTGAGTTTAAGGATAGGTTTAAGGTTAGGGGGGACAGTTTGTACAGTATAAAAATCATTATGTCTATGAACCCCCATAAAACATGGAAAGCCAATGTGTGTATTTGTGTACCTACTAAACCTGTGTGTGTGTGTGTGTGTGTGTGTGTGTGTGTGTGTGTGTGTGTGTGTGTGTGTGTGTGTGTGTGTGTGTGTGTGTGTGTGTGTGTGTGTGTGTGTGTGTGTGTGTGTGTGTGTGTGTGTGTGAAATCAACACTCACTAAGCACCAAATGCATGTAAAAGTATGTTGACTTTTTTAGAAACTGCAACATAATACCTAATACACAATCAAAAAAAAAAAAAAATATTTTGCAACTTGCGCATCTTCTATAAACGTTTAAAACTTACAATCATAAATTTATATATGTATATATATATATATATATATATATATATATATATGTATATGTATATGTATATATATATATATATATATATATATGAAGAGTTCAGATGCAGAAGCCTGTCAAAAAGTGCCATCTGAAATTTTCTTGTAGAATGACCATTTTTTTCAAGCTTGTATAATTAAGTTTACTAATTTCACTTAAATGGCAATGAAAATTACCTATGAATTGTCATTTAAGTGAAATTACTGAACTTAAATAAACAAGCTTCATAAAAATGGTCATATATATATATATAAATTTGGCACACACTTAATATTCCCTGCATTAGGCCAACAAAATGAAAATATGATGAACAAAATCATAATGTGCTTCATTTGTGTGAGAAGTGCAGTTTGACTTGAGTGGCACAAGGACCTGTGCTGTTTGTCACAAAAGAAGATAAATAATCACAGTCTTAAATATGGAAATATAGCCTGTATATTTTTTCACAAAAATAATTCAAAATACAGTTTTATTGCCCGTTTTCTTACCTTGCCATTGCCAGGTGTGGCAAAAAGTTAATTTTGGGCCTTATTTGTGTTCATATACCTGATTTTGTGTGGAAATAGGGTTGCAGAAATGGGGGAGGGGTCTTTAAAAATCATAGAGGTCAGAATCAGGATTGTATGAGCAGATTTATGAACAGATAGAGCATGAGAAAGGGAAAGAGAGCGCAATGAGGTAGTATTCTGACGTAGATGAGAAAAGGTTTGGGACTTGGAAATACAGGACACAAAGGAAATGGTTGTAGTCAGCAAAAATTCACCCAAGAGACGCACATGAAGATAGAGAGCTGAAGGGCACATTGAAGTGATTAGGAGTGGAAAATGGACAAAGAAAGAGATTTAGAGCGAAATGAAGATGACGGGTATGATGACGCGTGTTGGATGCAAAGAGTTACACATGATCATTGCACTTGTGCCTCTGTTACCATGCAGCTGGTGTACTGAATGGCTCTAATGCAGTGTTTTCCTGCAGGCACTCACTTGGCAGCTCACAAAAAGGCTGTTATGTTCAGCATCTGGGCCACTAGTCTTTTAGGCATCCACCCTTTTTTATACAATGTGTGAAGGAGAGGAAAACGCAGCGAAGGAATAAGGGCTGAAATGGGGAAGGGAGCTGTTTTATTAGCACCAGAGAGTTCAAATAAATAATTTGCTCGTTTTTTCTGTCAGCGGGTCACTGAGTGTATGTGTGTGTGCCAAATGTAATTCTCCTTTAGCCCTACTGACAAAAGCATCTGTGTCTTTTTACCACAGAACTACTTCAAAGATGCCTGGAACATCTTCGACTGTGTGACTGTACTTGGCAGCATCACTGATATTTTAGTCACAGAGCTAGGGGTAAGTGTGTAGCAGAAGGGCTGCCATCTGTGCGTGCGTATGTGTGTTTGTTTGTGTATCCTGTCTGTACGTTGGTGTGTATTTCCGTATGTGATTGAGAGACTCTCAGCAGGATCTTCTCTTGCTCACTGAGGTGTAAGGAACTCCTAAAAGTCTTATATAATCGTCCCAGTTGGTGTGTGAGGCAGATCAGTGAGCCAGCGGTGCTCATCGGTGACTTTTCCAGATTAGTAATTTATCCCAGAGTCAGATCAAACTGACCTACCAGTGAAAAAAAAAAAAAGAGGTGACACTTTACTTGAAGGGGTGTGCATTAGACTGACATGACACCTTCATAATCATGACATGACACATGTCATGAATATGAAGGAGGTTTCATGCATGTTTATGACAACTGTCATTAAGTGTCATTCGCTCAATTATGAAATTTTTTATGCAAATATGACATTGTTTGAGATGTCTTTGTTATGACAACTTGACATAAACCAATACATCAATACCTGTTATAAATGTGTCATAAACATGACAAGCTAAGTAGTTTCTTAAGTTTGATTAATCTGCTATGTCATGTTTATGACATATTTATGACAGGTTATGTTGTCTTGGTAATGTCAAATTGCCATGACAAAGACACTGACAGGTTATGATGTATTGGTTTATGTCAAGTTGTCATAACAAAGACATCTCAAACAATGTCATCTTTGCATTAAAAATTACATAATTGAGCAAATGATACTTAATGACAGTTGTCATTAACATGCATAAAACCTCCTTCATATTCATGACATGTGTCATGTCATGATTATGAAGGTGTCATGTCAGTTTTATGCACACCCCTTCAAGTAAAGTGTTACCAAAAAATATATATGTAGTTAACAATAAACTCTCAACTATTAACATATATTTATGATCCAACAAATGATGATGACCATCTCTAAAAATGATTGCAACATAAGATTGTTTTTTTTTTCTTGGTTTTGACCATCAATACCTATCAGTTAACTGTTGTACAGACTCTTTAAAGACCTCATGAAATCTAAGTTTTGAGACTTTCAAAATCTGTTAACTGTGAGGTTATTTATATGCTAGTTTGCACCTAAATTTGTCCAAATGAATCTTCACATATACATTCAAATCTACACATTCAAAAAGTACTGTCTTTCTTTTCTAGGAAAACAGACCAAAGATATTGATGACTCATCCTGCATTACACAAATGTTTGTCCTATCAAATGCTATCTAGACTGAGAATGTCCCACCCCCAAATGCGACTAGCAAATCATAGTTCATGGGTGTAATGTAACTAAAGTGTGTTGCCTATCATATGGCCCTATCCCAAATGGCACCCTAAACCCTTGCGGTCTTCCTACAATCCGCACTTTCGTAACGTAATGCCTCTTTGACTGTCGGGAAGAAGTCTGCTGCGGAGCTCGCATCAATGTGGGCTCTGCAAAACTGTGCATCGGGTGCGCATATCAGCCGCAAAGGGGGCGTTCGTGACTCACGAGCACCCTTCTGACTCCTAAAATGACAAATGGGACACCCTACGGTCTCATGGACTTAACGGACACGCACACATTGTGCCATTTGGGACAGGACCTATGAGTTGTTAATTTAGTTAGTAATTGTATCATTTATTGTTTCATTTTTTAATAGCCAGTAATCTTTAGTTTATTTCACAGTCTGGCAAAACCATGATTTACTACTTGCTATTGCACAACAATGGCAGGTTGCATTAGGGGGACATTTGGCATTCTAGAGAGCAAATTTATTGGACATACATTTCAGTCATCAAGACTTTTATTCCCATCAAAGAAATGTGAATATTTAATTTTATTTAATTTTTTTCTAGCTTTTAGGATTACACAAGCATATTGATGACCTCAATGCAAACGCACATGGGCTTTTGTTTTAAATGCATGGGGTCTTTTAACAGACATGTGATGTGAAATAACTTGACATGATATTAATAACACAGTGATTCCTTAGTCTAAGGCCCAGTCCTGTATCTAGAGATCTACCTGGAGATTTTACACCTGCCAGTAACCTTCAGTGAACCATCTGGACCCGGTGTGCTTTGTTATAGTTGCAATTAAAGTCTGAAGGAAGTCAGATCTCCAGTTATCCGACTGACAAATAATATATGTACTGATAAAAGCTTAACAGCAATTCAAGCTGCATTGAAAGCATATGAAATGTGCATCATAATTTTAAAAATGAGATGGTTTTGGTTATAATCAACCTTTACTTGGATCAAAAAGTTTGTTGTAAGATATGCATAAATATAATTCATTTCTTGTTTTATCTTTTCTTACATGCTTTCTTTAAACTCTTCTTTATGGCGGCTTTGCCCTCTGATGACTCCATCCAATCAAAATGCACTATGAAACTCATGTGTATATCCATGACCTGACCTGACCAATCACAATGGTTGTTTAATCAACCTCCAAAAATACTGCTATAAACCATGCTTCTGCAACATCTACATGTAGATGGTTTGTAATTATTATTTTTTTTGAGTAACTAATGCATCTGTTTCCCTGTGGCTGATGGTGATGATGATAATGATGCATGTGCTCGAGTCATGATGACCTTTCACCCCTGCTTGTCTGATGATATGACAAAACCCCTCTCAGCTGAGGTGTAATTGATCCGTAGCACAGTTTGGTAAACATTTGGTGTTTCTCTGCAGGTTTCCTGAATGCATGTCGCGCTCAACTTTTTTGTTAATAGGGAACGCTAGTAATTATTATGTTTCTGACACTGCATCTTCATACAGTCATATAGACTTCCAAGTACATCAACACACACAGATGTAAAGATACTGAAGGCATCTAAATATGTCAGTTATGAAGGTAGAGATGGAGTTAAATCCACCTTGAGCTCATACTCTCTATGTTTCCCTGTATTTCTGTGCTGCTTAAAAGACATTGAACAGTCATTTCTTCCCCTCAATTCCTGATGATTTCATGTGCCAAAAATGACAAAGTACAACATTTTACCACATCTGACTGAAATGTGTCCTTTAACCCAGCACGTGTGTCCCTTCTCTTTGCTAGTGCCCTCTGTTGGTCATTGTAAGCTATTAATGTGGTTGGCATGATTCCACGTGAATCTACAGATCAGTGCATTTGGTTGACTGAAGCAAGAAGTTAGGGTCTGTGCACTCCCTTCCCTAATGAGGATGTTTAGACTCTTACAATAATTTATTTTATTATTATTATTATTATTATATATTTTTGTTTGAGTTGCTGCCTCCTCCCTCTTCTGTCTTTCCCCTTTTTCACCATTGGATATGATGAGCCTGTTCAGTCTTGCCAGTTTGATATTTGTTTTCTGGTTTCTCCTTGTTTGATTTTGCTCCTTCCTTCCTCTTTTTATTTGTTTACAATTTGTAATCAAATGTTTCAGACTGACATAATTTCTTTTTTCTCTGTCTGCCTATCTCTATCTCCTCCTCTTTCTCTACATCTGTCTGCTGCTTCCGTTCTCTCTGTGTAGAACAACTTCATAAATCTGAGTTTTCTAAGGCTCTTCAGAGCTGCTCGTCTCATTAAGTTGCTCAGGCAGGGTGAGACCATACGCATCCTGCTCTGGACCTTCGTCCAGTCTTTCAAGGTAAAATTATACACATACAAAGAAGTGTGCAACCACTGTTTTCTGAGACTTTGTAGCGCAGCATACACACAGTGTTAATCTCATCAATGAAATTAATGGAGAAAATGTGGGTTAACCTAGGTTAGTTTTGTTTAATTCGTCAGAGATTAAAGAAGATGTGAAGAAAAATGTGCATTGTTAAGATAAATAAACAATTTTAATTACAGAATGCTGTTCAGGAAAATAAAAGTGAGAAAGAAGAGGAAAAGTCTAGAAAGAATATTAGTCTTTCAAATAATCCAATTATAGTCAATATGGTCATTAATTGCCCTGCTTGCGCTGGTGGAACATGGAAAGCGTGTAAATTAACTCACCTAATCAGATAATTGTATTCATCATAATCACATAAAATTAATCACACAACATAAACTGGATGATTCATTTCAATCTGAACAAAATGGCGTGAATGCACTTAAGTAAACTTGTGATTTGTTACACTTTAGTCAGGATGTTAATGCCAAGCGAGCATATTTACATTTACAATGAGACTTACGGAAAAAAAAAACTAAGAAAAAACAGAGAATGAATAACTAAAGCATATTTTTGTCAACTAAAATGGTAGTATGTTTTGATTATCGAAAGACGAAAATGTAACAAATTATGTAAAAATGGACATTGCATGCATCTCTTGTAGACAAAATGTTAACATTCTGACAATACAGTGCACATTTCTCCTCAAACTTCCAGTAACAGGTTTTCACACACATTTAAATGTTGATTAATTTGGACTTATATGCTGTGTTTAGGCTCTGCCGTATGTGTGCCTACTCATCGCCATGCTGTTCTTCATCTACGCCATCATTGGCATGCAGGTGAGTATGTGAGAGAGTGTGTGGGAGGCTGCACAGTACATACTGAGAATAGGTAAATGGCTATATTTGAAGGTAGTGGGCAATGAGATTTGTGTTTTGTGTTTCACAGCTGTTTGGGAACATTAATATTGATGAGGAAAGTGAGGGTGCCATTAACCAGCACAACAACTTCAGGACTTTTTTCCAGGCCTTAATGCTGCTCTTCAGGTTTGTGTATGCATCACAGACTGGCTCTGTGAAATGTTGTGTGTGTAACATACACTTTCTAACCGTAGTTCAACTCTGTACATTTGTAGGAGTGCTACAGGTGAGGCATGGCATGAAATCATGCTGTCATGTCTGGGAAAGAAGAAATGTGATCGTTTATCTGGTAACACGGAAGCAGAATGTGGGAGCGAGTTCGCCTACCTCTACTTTGTCTCCTTCATCTTCCTCTGTTCCTTTCTGGTGAGAATGACAGCACTGTTGTCTTTATTACAACCATTGCACTCATAGGCATAATATACTGTGGAACATGTCACCACAGCTGGTTGCAATGTCGGATTTTGTCCCTGCTGTTAGCTTGTAGAAGATGAAAGGATCTCCAATTGTTGAGCAGAAGTTTTCATTTCTTTAGTTAGTATTTTATTATATGAGAGGCAATCGGAAACTGGAATTTATCATTTTGATGTTTTGCTGAGTGGTCACTGTTTGTCATCAGTGGTGAACAGTGACTCAGACATGTGACATATTTCTCTTGTGCTTTTCCATCTGTTCCAATAAAATAAACAAAACTAAATGCAAACAAAATATGAATATGGGTTATTTTAAACAAATATGTGGTCGTAATTTGTATTACACCGCTAATCCATTGACCTATCAAACTGAGAGGCAGCATGATTACTGTAGTGAGGGCTAGTTTTATATCTATAAAAAAAACTATTCATGACTCCCATGATTGTATTGTATTATTATTGCTTAAAAACAGAAAAATAGTCCTATGTACATTTGGTGTGTAATATACAGCTCAACTCATCAGACCTTTGATTTACATGTGTGTAGATGCTCAATCTTTTCGTGGCTGTGATCATGGATAATTTTGAGTACCTGACACGTGACTCCTCTATCCTGGGACCCCATCATCTGGACGAGTATGTGAGGATCTGGGCAGAGTATGATCCAGCTGCTTGGTGAGCCCATGTGCACTTGCATGCATAAACACAACATTATATACTACTCTTGTATATTTTGTAAATAACATACTAATTCTAAGAAAGTACTAATTACTTGTTAACTTGAAGTGAAGTTATAAATTATTGAAGTTATTTTATAAATGTATCTCACTAAACTCAATAATGCACTCTTGGTAGTTTTGCATACTGTAGATATACAACTAACATTAGTTTGTCAATAACAGGTTTCTTGGTAATTAATAGATAATCCTTGTAAAATACCATACAGTCTTTTAAAATACATGCTGTTTAAAATGCAGACTTGACATGCTCTGACTACAACTTTTTCAATTTCTTTGGCCCCTGAATTTCTGGACAGACCATTTTTAAGAGGCTATTTTAAGAAACACTTTTTGATCTTGTGTGAAAGGCCAGTCTGAATTAAGTGTCTAACTATACATTTTCATGCATGTGAATAAAGCCTCTGTCCTATATAATGCAGAACACATTGGCCCTCTCTTATGTGTTCGACTGGAACGCTTCGTTTTTGACATTGGTATAGAGCCGTGGCTTCTGGCACAGTCTTTAACGTACAGAGCCTGGCTTCATTGTATCCTACCTTGGACCAAACAGAGGGGAGAATACCACAGCACCAGCTGAGAGAAAGGGATCATGGATTTGAGCTTCTTAGCTCTGTTAAAATCCATCAATCCCCCCCAAACCCTCCTACGTGCCCTTCTGTGAGTCCCAGTCCTCCCACTCTGGAATACTGCATACTGCAAGCCAAACTTACTGTGCCAGCCCCCATCCCTTCTACTGAACACGCTAAGTTTCCCGGTATCTGCATTCCAGTGCCTGTCACCCTAATGTTGTGTGTTAGACAATAATGTAGGCGGGCAACTGAGCGTAGATATTCAGAGAAGAAAAGGAAGGTCTGAATCTTAACTTACAAGCAGGATTAAAGCCTTGTTAGGGAAATTATACTCAAAAGATTGAGGAGAGTTTGTCTTCCAGTGATTCTTTTCCTGAACGGCAGGATCAGTCTGACAAGTAAGATAGGAAGAATTAAAGAAAGAGAAGAGAAAGGAAGTAGAACAAGAAGGAAGGAAAGAAGGTGAAGAAAAAAGGAAGGAATGAAGGCTAAATAAAAGGAAGTAAAAGGAAGAAAGGTTAAGGAAAAGGAAGGAAAACAAATGACTAAAGGAAAAGAAAGGAATGAATGGAAAGAGGGAAGGAAGTAGGAGGAAGGAATACAAAGAGAAAGAAAGGAAAAGTGAAAAGAAGGAAGGAATGGAAAGAGAAAGAAAGGAAAAGTGGAAGGAAGGAAGAGAAACAAATAAATGATGGAGAAGAGAATAGAAGGAAGTAGAAAGAATGGAAAGAGGAAGAAAGAGTGAAATGGATGAAAGAAGGAAAGTAACAAGAAAGTAAGGAAGGAAAAATTAAGAGGAAGAAAAAAGGAGGAGGGAAGGAAAAGAGAAAGTAATAGAAGTAGCGAGGAAGGTAAAGGAAGGAGAAGAGAAAAGAAGGAATGAAGGAGGAAAGAGAAAGGAAGGAATGAAAACAAAAGGTGAAAGGAAAGGGGGATGAAAAATAGAGGGGAGGAAGAAAGCAAAGGAAAAATAGGAAGACAGTAAGAAAAGAAAAACATAGAACAAACTGAAAACCGAAAGGAATGAAAAAGGGGGGAAAAAACAAGAAATGAAGTAGAGACTGGTGAGGAACCGTGTGCGAAATGACCAGACGCAGCCTAAAGATTTGACGACACAAACGGGTGACGAGCAAATAAGAAAATGTTTGTGTGATTCTGTGCTTCTTTTTCTGTTCTTGTGCTCTTCTTCCTGCCAATGTCTCTGTTCTGAGTTGTGTTCTCTAACTTCCCTGTATTCTTCTTACAGCGGGCGCATTCATTATAAGGATATGTACAGTTTATTGCGAGTTATCGACCCCCCTCTGGGCTTAGGCAAGAAATGTCCTCATAGGGTGGCCTGCAAGGTTTGACTTCCACTTAAAAACTAATATTACCTGCTAGCATCCAGAATGCAATGAATGTCGCTTACCTCCTCTTCTTTTTCTTTTCAACAATGTTTTTGTACTCTCACCATTTCTACTTGCATTCTACTTGATATGACAATGAGAATGTGCAGGACAATGCCGACACTTACAGGAGCATGAAGTGCACTAGTGTGTATGAAACAAGCAAACGAGAAAAACACTAAAGTGAAAGACAAACAAACAAAAAAGAAACTAATCAGCCATCTTTGATTTTTGTTTTGCTTGCTGTTGAGGCACGGCTAGGCCTAGCTGGTACGGTAGCGTGCATTGTTCTGGGTGGAGGGGGACAGAAACTGCATTGACATTAAACTTCACTACAATGCCCTGACAGCAGCGGGACTTTATGCCTGTTCTGAAGCCCCCCTGCTCTTCTATGCAAATTGCCCCATTGCATAGAACGCCGTTTTAACACTCAAATGTTGAGCACCTCCCCCTTCCCCTTCCCCACAAATAAACCGATCATCAGTTTTACGGCAGCCTAGTTTACCAAACCGCTCCTTTCGTCCAGGCCAATAACCTTCTTTTTGTTCTGTTCTCCTCCCTTCCCACTTTCCCGTCTCCTTCCTGATCCCTTCTTTTTTGATTTACTCCTTTTCTTCTTCTCTTTCTCTCTCTCCCATGCACATTTCCTTTGGTTTTTTGTTTTGTTTCGGTTGCCCAGTGGCAGAATCAGTTACAGGGATATGTATGAGATGCTCAGGCACATGTCTCCTCCATTAGGCCTGGGGAAGAAGTGCCCTGCACGGGTTGCCTACAAGGTAGAGGGCCTCCGAGTGGCCAGCGCTGTGTCTGTACTGTTGGTGTTTTCTCTTTTTATTTTCTCTCCTTCTTTTCCTCCTTCGTTGTCTGACGGAGGCCGCTATTGTGATTCTGGTGGCAGGGCCGGGTTCGGGGGTGTTAGGCTCAGACGGGCCGATCCACAGGGAAGCGGGAACGGACAAACCTTCTCAGCACTTTTGCACCGTATAAAGACATACACTAGACATACACTATGCTTTAATGTACAGCATTGATCAATAAGTTAATTTAAGAACTGTGTATGACAATAAACACAAAAGCTGTGTCCCAAATGATGCAGAATACACTTATGCACATACACTATGTACTCTACCGTCTAGTGTATGAATTTTATAAGGTTATTTTGTCATCCAGCATCATAGTCTGATAGCCCCTCTGCTACTTAAGGAAAGCTGCGACAGTTGAGTACATGTAGTGTCTTAACATTCCACACTTTTTTCAGTTAAATAAGTGCATCATCTGGGTATTTGAAGTGCACTTTTTCTAGGTGGGATTTTCAGTGTGAACACACCACTATTTAATGTACAAAATGGCATAGAATAGTGCATAAGTACACAAATTGGGACGCAGCTAAACACATACACATGCATACTGTATATTCACATCATCATGCACACACGCACACACACACATGCTCAAATACACACCCAAATGTGCGTGTGCAGCAGTGGTTGGAAGGCCTGAAGGGCTTAAGTCCTCCGAGTCCCTCAGCTCTGTGGATGCCGCTCTCTTAGGGACCCTTTCCTCTTGGGACCAGCTCTCTGTCTCTCTTTTCGATTACACACAGATAAGCAAACACTCACATACGCACAACAACGCACATATAATCCTTGGGTAGCGTTAAGGCAGTATGATGGTCTAAGTCATTTTCATACAATGTAACTCTTTTGCACAAAAAAAAAAAAAAATCCTTTTCCCACTGCTCTTTCTTCTGTCAATGCAGTTCTAATCTGTTTCCAGCCCCTCCTCTTTACATTCTGCCAATCATCTGCATGCCCCGCCTCCCAGGCCACTGGACCCTCCCACAAGATACACTGTTAGCTTTTTCTCTCTTTCTTCTTCTCTTTCTCTGTCTGTCCGCAAGTGTACACTGACATTTCATCCTTGGTCAGTGAACGACAGCTAAAAAGTGCAGGAAAGGAGATCTGCGCCCTTAGTGAGCCCTCAACAAGACTGGGATCTCCTTTCTCTTACTTTTGCTCTGCCCACCCTTCCTTTTTCTCTGCCCCTTTTGAACTCCCATTTCGTTGTCGGGTAAAATATAATGTTCCACAGAGTTTTCAATGATCTCCACCAACATAGACATGTGGTGGCAGACCAACAATCTCTGTGCATTCAATCAGACAGGTCTCTTCCTGTCTAATGTGGTCTCTGTCGCCGCCTATTCTCAGTGGAATGAGGAACAGTGACCAAAACCATTGCATTCACCCTCTTTCTCCGTGTCAAATATTAGGGCCCGTAATAGAAAATCACCTGGAGAGAATGTGACCAGCCTGTGGTAGAGCTTTCTTTTCTTATGTTTCCTGTAGCTTTATCTTACACTTCATTATCTTTCGCCCTTGGATTTTCATGTAGTTTTCGAGCTCTCTTTAAATTTGGTGTCACTGTCACTGTCTCTGTCCTGTCTCTTTCATCACTACCATATCCACCATCCAAACTCCTCCTGTAAAAGCTGTCAGTCCTAAACCAACTTCCTGCTCCGGTACTCCTCTCTGGCAGCCCTCTGCTTTTCTCTTTATCTGTAGCATTAAAGTATTACCTTCGCGCAGCAGGTAGCTGAATCCTCACTCTTAGCTCATCCTCTTCGCAACAACAACTCACAAAGCCATTCCCTCTTTTCTTTTTTTTTGTTTTTTTTTTTTTACTGGAGAATGCTGCTCTAACCTAAACCAATAGCCTGCACCCATCGTTTTTGCATTGAGAGACCAGAGAATCTGGATCAAGCTCTTGTTTTATCCAGTAGCCCATCTATGATTGAGTCTCAATGACAGCAACCACTACTAAACCTAAATGAATGAGCTGAAATGAACCAACTAGATGATGCTTTCAGTGTTGGCTGCTCTGTTGCTTGTCCTGTGATGCATGTGACTGCATGATGCATGCTGGGAAAGAGGGTGGTGGGGGGTGGAGGGTGAGTGTTTCTTCTGGGATGGAGTGGGACGGGGAGACATCGGGTAACATGGGTGATTGCATAGCATAGGGTGTCATGGTATCGGAAGGATTGAGGTAACATTTAACCCTGTGCAATGCAATTATGACTTTCTGTGTTTGAGTATAATCTTTCCCCAGACCCGCACAGGATGAATTATACATTAAAACACAGAAATTTACGTAATGCTGTTTTAATTTATTACTTCATCCTCTGGTCTGAGTTTAATATGTGAACCTCCTCCCGGAAAAGCTCTTTGACTGACAGCTCAGATGCTGATATGAAAACAAGATATACCATTGCACAGATACAAATTCGATTTGTAGCATATGCAGCCCCAGTTTCATTGACATCTATATCAGTGGTTTTTGACTGGTCTTGCTTCAGGACCCAAATTTTACATCAAAGGGCAACCCAGCTACAAAACGAACAAAACATGTCCTTAAAATCAAACATCAGCGTTGACACATTGATTTAGTATGATTTGTTTTATCTTAGTGGCACCTTACCTTATGTTCATGATTTTTGACAGTGAGGTCCTGTCACACAATCTGTCACTGTTGGCAATATAGAAATATAATTGCACCAAATTACAAATGAATTTGCAGAGAAATAAAATACAGGTGGATTAAACAAACTTTGAGGTCAACAACAAAAGATGGGAGAATTATTTCCTCCTCACTTTTAAAAGTTGATAAAAAGTTTTATTTGTATTATGTTTTAAGTGTCTGTGACCCAATTTAGGGTCCTGATCAACCAGTTTAGAACCACTGATCTAGACCACAGAATGATACTTTATAATAAAATTGTCCTCTTTTGTCATGATTACCACACTAAGACAGCTCTAAATGATTTATAAACTGAGTGTCAAAAGTCACAGAGCTAACCCTGAAAATCCCTCCTCCTTTCTCCTCCCATTCCCTCTCGCACACCAAAAGCACACCCTACCCGGAGGTTCAAAACACACACATTTCAGTGGTCCTGCTCTTTTAACTGCCCCTGATTGGCTCTCCACAGAGACTATTGCGGATGGATCTGCCGGTTGCCGATGACAACACAGTGCACTTTAATTCTACCCTTATGGCCTTAATCCGAACTGCTCTGGACATCAAGATCGCCAAGGGTGGGGAAGGTTTGCCACCCCTTTCTTCTTCCTTCCCTCATTCATTCCTCTTTATATCTTTCCTGTGTTAAGTAGTTGTAGACTTTTCCTCTGTTTGTGCCTAAATCTGTCTGGTTAATGTATGGTTAATATATTTGCCTATAGCGGTTTAATTACAGTGGGGGTCAAAAGTCTCAGATTCAAATGTAATTTAAACCTTACAAATTTCTGGTGAAAAAAAGAAAAAATCTAAAAAAGAGGCCTTGCAAGAAAACTTAGGAACCCCACTGACACGTAAAATATAATTTGTAAGATTTTGCGCACAGTACTTTTACATAAGATTGGATACAACTTTGTTCAAACCATAACAAAAATTGTGTGTGTTTGTGGAAATTTGTTTGCATATGTGTGTGTACGTGTTGTGTTGTGTACCTGTTGCTGTGTAAATAGGAGGTGTAGATAAACACCAGATGGATGCTGAACTAAGGAAGGAGATGATGGCGATATGGCCTAATCTCTCTCAGAAGACTCTGGACCTTCTGGTGACGCCACACAAGTGTAAGTTACCCAGGAGGTTGGTGTGTCCACAGCGTTTCTCTTTTACCACCTGAGGACAGCTTCTCTCAGTCAGCCCACTCACTGCTCTGCACCCCCTGATGGTCCAGGCCTGCACCCTTAGTTTGGAGTCATTTTAGGACCTTATAGATATAGACCACATACTTTTAGATGGCAGACTGATCACAGAATGAATCGCAGAAAGTGTGTAGTACGCAAATCGGATAACGGCACAAACATATAAATAGATGCAATGAACCAAGGCAATATTTGCATAAATATACTTTTTTTTTTTTTTTGCGAACAGCCAAACTCGTAGCCTTTCAAAGTGTACTCCATGTGATAACGTGCGCAAACACTGACTAGAAAGTTCCATCCTTATCCAGTGTCTGTACTATTAGCACTCATTTAGTTTTGGTTATCTAGGAACGTATATTGTTGTTGTCACCAGTATTTTGTTGTTGGTCCACCTTGTGCCTTTTACACATAAAACATTACAAAAAAAAAAACAGTGAAAGATGTTTCAAGGACACCTGTTGTATTTCCGTTATCTTTAGCATGTTTAGCTCCTCCACTTCCACTAAGTAGAGAAACTGCAACTTAACAAAAAAACATATTGAGTGTATATTCAAGTGCTACAAAAAAACAGTGATAACAGCCTTACTTGTACGCTCTAGCTCACTATGCCTGAGATCAGGGGGTGCCTTACTATAGATCAACCCTCTATAGATGTCTTTTCACTACAGGGGTTATGAGATTCCTGACAAGATGTACATAAAACAGTATTAAAAAATTTGTATTGCATCACTAATATGCAACCAATAAGATGTATGTGCAAGCTTGCCGGTAAGACATGCTAAATGCTTACTATATTATGAGACTTGCTTAAAACTAGATAGCCTAATGCTTGCTAGATGCTCCAAAAAAGCATGAAATAATGAGGTGGCGTTGCTGTCACACAATAAAGCTTTTGGTCAAATCATAATGCTAGTAATATAAAAGTACGTTTCAGATGAGTTTGCAGCCAGCATGTAATAATTTAGAACGATTTTGTTTGATGCTAATTTTATCTTCATTGTTCTATGCAGATCCTATACAGAGGTGGTGACCATGGCTTTAAACACCACTAAGCATGGCATGTAAACCTAGTCTGAAGTTACTCTTAGTAACTTCTCCATGTGGACTCGGTTCCATAAAGTGGCAAAGACCATTTATTGGGAGACCGTTTTACCTTGTTTACTGTATCTAGGAGTTATGTTGTAGTTTGGTGTCAGTTCTTGCAATACTTTGACACTTAAAACAGTAGAAACAGTAAGAGTATTTAAAATACTGATCATAAAAATGAAGTGCATAAAGCCCAGTTTAGCCATTTTAATCAGTCTGCTTGTGAAAAGACCATTGGCTCTGTGTGTGTCGATTTGACACTCTTTGTTTGTGCATGTGAGTTTGTGCATCTGCGTTTGTCGTGTGCATGTCCCGTCCTCACTCCCATCCACCTTGCTCAGGGTCCATCTCACCTTGTCTAATCGTACAGGGTAACTTGTCCATTTCTCAGCAGCGACAGACCTGACAGTGGGAAAAATCTACGCTGCCATGATGATCATGGAGTATTATCGGCAAAGTAAAGCCAAACGGACTCAAGCTCTCCACGATGAGCAGGTATGCCGTCTTCCTCTCACCCTGCAGTCAAAACCTCAATCCACAATGAGCTGTGACAAGCAATCCTCAATCCATTTTCACCAAACTCTGTGGATGTGCCTCTATTTAAAAAAAAAAAAAAACATTCTTAGTTAGTACCAATGGAGATCTGCAGCCAAAACTCTCACCTTCAGATGGAGAACCAGTGAAAATGTGCTGGATCCTTGCTGCTTGCCACAGTTCATGTGGAATCTGAGAATAAACTGTTCTTCTCTATCAAATTTGACAATGTACTCACCCTCTCTTTCTAATTTCATGAATGTGAGTTATAACTTTCTTGGTACTTACTTAGTAGTTAAATAGATTTAACTGGTTTCTTTGCTTGGACCTTCATCATGACTATTTTTATCCAAACTGTTGATCGTGATGTTAGCTCAGCATTTTACTGTTACTAAGAACAACCATTTGAAATTAAAGCACTACATTAACAAATGCATCTCTGCCACAAAATAAGATATATATGGAACGAAAGGTGAAGTGTCTGATTTCTGCACCACTAGTGTCTCCAAATGGAACAATGGACAAAAGCCTATAGACCTGCCCCAAACACAATTTAGTAATCTTTAATCAAAATCATCCCTCCCCTCAAGAAACCTGTCACTCGCATGAGATCACAGCAATTAGCAAATTTCAACAATCCAATCAATTCCACATTGACAAAATCCAGCCCCGCCCCATATTTTTCCCCCTCTCATTCGAGATGCACTTATATATGTCATATTAGGGGAGAAAAGTCGATCGCAATTTCTGTTTTGTGTCGACTTCAAGCTGGGACAAGAAAAGTATTTTTACATTGATAAAATTACACACATCACCTTTAAGCTCTGTGTGGGTTGAAAAATCAGGCCTTCTATACCCGGATTGAATGCACAATGTATTTGTTGTGCATTCAAAGTAAACAGAAGAGACGGAGTAAGATATGTTATGTCGTCTTTGTCCAGCAGTGCTTCTTAACTGAATTGTGAATTTTGAAACATTTAAGCTGATCTCTTTAATTAGTGAAAACAACTGTAAGGACTGAGGGAATTTCATGAAGAAATGTTATCTCTCAAATCATCTCCCTTGGAAAACTAGACTTGCAATCGTAATCTACAGATTTAAATCACATCTGTGCCATTTGTGGCATCTATCCAAGAAGTGAAAAGAAATAGGATAAACCTGGGGATTCTTGTAATAATGACCCTTAAAAGGTGTTATAATTTTGAAAGTATTGCATTGCATGATTGCCCTCTTCCACATAAACTTCTAGATTGATAATTCATTGCCAAATTTACTGACTGACATAGATAATTGCTCATTTTATGAAGTCACTTGCAGTGAGTGGTTTATTTTTTCAATATCTAATGGGTTGTTTTAATTTTGTCCATTCATTCTACCAACTGAATAACAGAATAATGTGTGTCCTTCTATAATTGAATCCCAGCAGTTTACTCTATGACTATTGATTATTAGCAGTTACCATGATTTTGTTTGCTGAAGGAGTGTACAAAATCATTGTTTAGGTTATTTTTTTTATTTTAGCAGTCAAACACAACACTTTGATTTCCTCGTTGGTTTATGTGAAGATGGTTATACATGTGTTTTCATTGATTATGAATATTAGACTGAATATTAAAGTTTAATGCAACATGGGCCTGGTCTACAGTTTAAACTGGTTTGTTCTTGTGTGATCTACAACTCTACATCCACATGAAAGTTGACCACAGTTTCATAAACATGGCGATGGCCTGTATACAATCTCGGTGGTAACCCATGATGTTTCTTGTGGATGTAGCAGTTTACCATTGAGCTTGCTAAGCTTTTCCTCATACAGCCTATCTCCTAACTCATCCATTTGATAGAGTTTAGTAAAGTGTGCATGTTGTTCACAATGATTTATATTTCTTTTATCAGCTCTCATTCAACTTTTACTTCCTGTCATGAGATTTTTATATAAAACCTGCCTTTACATTCTACATGCATTTTGTGTTTCTCGCTGGATTGGGTAATTATTTTTTTTTTTTCCTTCATTTTCCAAATCTCAAGGTGTCATTTTTGGCTGGTGGAACCAATGATTTGCTTTATGGGTCAAATACACACAAGTGTTAAAAGTGCCTTTAACGATTATGCAACAGTTTTTACCCCCTCCGGACATATGTCCAGAGGTGGTAAAAACTGTTGCATAATATATATATATATATATATATATATATATATATATAATTTTTTTTTTTTTTTTTTTTTTAATCAGTAGTCATTCGGAGTCAGTGCAGTATCTATCGAAACCTATAGGGTTTAGTTACATCACAGCTATGTGGCTACTTTTTTACTCATTTTGGAGGTGGTATTCAGGGACATTCTCTTTCTAGAAAACATTTTATTGGACATAAATCTGTGTTTTACAGAAATAGTCATCAATAATATCTGTTTTAAATGTGTACACTACCATTACAAAAGTTTGGGGTCTGTGGGATTTTTTTTTTTTTTTTTAAAGGGCTGCATTGACAAAATATAGTGTAAAACATTATGAAATATTATTACATTTTAGATTTTTATATATATATATATATATATATATATATATATATATATATATATATATATATATATATATATATATATATATATATTTTTTTTTTTTTTTTTTTTTTTTTTCAAATGAAATTTATTCCAGTGATGGCATTTACTCAGCATCATTACTTCAGTCTTCAGTGTCACATGATCCTTCAGAAATCAATCTAATATAATGACTTTCTGCTCAACAAACGTTAACTTTAATGTTGAAAACAGCTGTGCTTCTAAATATTTTTGTGGAAAGTGTGATATATTTTTTCAGGATTATTTTATGAATAGAGAGAATTTATTTGAAATACAAATCTTTTGCAACATTATAAATGTATGTCCATTTTGACCAATTTAATGTGTCCTTGCTGAAATAAAATGAATATGGTTTATATATATATATATATATATATATATATATATATATATATATATATATATATTATTATTATTATTATTATTATTATTATATATGTTTTTTTTTAACTGAGCCTAAACTTTTGAATGGTAGTGCATATTTGCTAAAAGTGAATTCCTGTCTACGTTATATGTGTACACTTGTGTATAAGTTACTTCATAGCTAACAATCAACCCAATCTTGATATTATCGGGTCTGCTGAATGACACCAAGATTTATCACCACTGTTTAGCAGTCAGTTGGTTACAGACACTTTTCATTTACTGGGACAATGAAAGTAAATGATTTCTCAGCATGGTACCATCGACAGCTTTCAGGCAGTACAACTCACAGGATAAATCCATTTACCCATAATGCTCCTGGAATGCCTCCTGACTGACCGCTGCTGGATCCCCTCCCCATTCGCACATGGGATGCTTTGCATCCCATGTTTTTCCCCAACCCCATTTTCCCATCAGCTTGCCTGATACCAGCTGTAGGCCATGTTGTATCTTACACAGAATCGAACGCCATTAATGTTTCAGCGTGTGGAGCCGCCGTCTCCAAGCCAGGATGTGGGGCAGGGACTTACTGGCCTTCCTGAAACTCAACTGCACCCAGCAAATCATCTGTGAGTAGCACCCTCTCCATTTCCTTGCCAGTCTCTCTCCCAAAGTATTAAAGTTTTTAGTGTCAATGTCAGTGTTAACAAATTACTGACATAAATATTAATAAAGGGTTTTTCTTTTATTATTTTGTCAATGATGACGAAACAGAGACAAAAAAGAAATACATTAATGTGTACATTATGACAATAATTAAATTATTTTATAGCAAATTATAAGATTAGAGGAATTATAACAAAATATCAACCATTTTTGTTGAGGAAAAATCCAGAAAGAATATAAGTGAAAGAGTTTCAATTAACCTAATCCCAGTCAGTAATGACAAGTATTCATTCTAGTTAGAGTAACATTTATTTAAACTAATAAATATGACATGATGACATATTGAATTCAAAGGTTCTTTTCACCAAAAGATAAAAACTATGATTAAAACAAAAAAACTTAAAAAATTGTATTGCTGGCCACTTTTCATTCTCTTCTTTTTTATAATCCATGACCAATAAAACAAAAACAATAAATGTTAATGAAGATCATCTTCCCTCTTCTTGGCTCTAATGGACATCTAATGAGAAAATCATCTAAACCACAATGCTCATCAAACCAGAGCCTTGAGCCCTTCAAGAAATGTAGAGAGCTTGTAACCTGACTAAATATGGGTGTGTTGTCAGGCCTGTTGATGAAAGGATACCGGAGAGCCAATCATGGGTGACGGCGCGAGCTCAAGAGATGTCTCAGAAAGCAGGCAGCTGGAGTCCTGAAGGCCAACACCCAGACGACACAGCAGATAACCACAGACAATCTCAGGTACACAGAGCCTGCAACATCTCATTTACAATTTACTATTAGGGTATTCATATAAATGCTTGAAATTAAGGTAAAAAAATATATATATTTTAGGTTAGTGCATCACTGCATTCTTAACCTCAAGCATTACCAGATTAATATGGTGGTACAACAATAAATACAAGTAAAATTGTCCCCACACACTACTGTATGAGATAAAACAATAGTTTTCTAAATGTGAGAGCCACTATTTCATTAGTTATGAATTCTACAGCAGCATGCTAACTCACTCACAGCATGATAATTATTTGTTAGAGCTCAGGATGTTCATGTAGTGTCACTCCATTGGACGTCGCAGTGGATCGATAATATCTTCTCTGCCTTTATAAGATAGCATATCAGATATTCAGTCTTTTGTGGAGGGTATTTATTTGAGGTTTTTTTCATAACCATGAATGGCTGGTCTGTCTATCCCTCATCCATGTGCATCTCATTGGCAGAGAGCAACAAAGCACCTTCTCTGTTGCTGAGTAAAAACTGAATTCAGCAGACTTACACACTCTCTTATTCTCGTTTATATTTCCCCTCAGTCTGTGTGTCCATCTGTTATCGTTTATTTTATTTTATTACTCTCACATGTCTGCTTTGTACGGTGAAGCTCATGTCATGGAATATATGCATTAATATTCAGCTGTCTGGGAAGGATGTTTAAACCCTTCCGCAGTTCTGAATGCCATTGTACTGTCAGGAGTTGAGACACTCCTGCCCAGCTAAACTATTTATTAAATTCATGACTGGAACAGCAGGTGTTTTTATCCTAATCTCATCAATGGGGAAGGCAACTTAAGTGATTCATAAGAAGGAAGTAACAAAAGCTTCAGAACAAAGTCCCCAAATTGCTTGGAAAAACACAAGATCTTCTGAGCAGATGCAGTGAGAAACAGTGGGGACATTCAATCCCCAATGATAAAAAAGAAGATTCACACATGGTCCATAAAACTAGTGCACTGTAATCTTCTGAAGCCATGTGGTAGTTTAGTGACTTAAATTTAAGTCTATTTACTGAAAAAAAATCTGTTCATGAGAGAAGCAGCAATGTCTGATTTGTATTTTAATCGTTTGAGTCAGTTCTTGTAAATGAATGTAAATATAAATGAGTGATTCCATTCACTCAGTGAAGAATAAGAAAAATCGGTAAATAACAATATATATTTTTTTATATATTTTCTTTAGATAATTTTGAATTATAGTGCACACATCATTGGAGCAACAATTTGAGCAAAGTTATGACTAACCCTTTAACAAAAGTGCATATGTATATGTGAGTCAACAAAAGAGATGTGTGTCCATATATTTCAAGTTGATGCCCTATATCCTGTTTTAAAACTATTTGTGAAAGAGATTTCACAAGAGAGCGTTGTTTGTAATACCAACATCTCCTGATCTTCTCCGGATAATCTTGTCATTGAATCCCTGCATGTACTTGATAACAGCATCAGATCACTTTATGCAAACCCAACAGCAGTGGCGTGTAGAACAGAGGCTGGGGCAGGACTGTCCTGCTACTCTTGCATCTCCCCACAGGGTGAAGGGAGAGATGAAGGTGGAGATGTCCTCCTTCCATCCACTGTGCTTAGGCCTGCCTCTCAGGCTCCTGGCATTCCTCTCTTGCCTGCTGTCCCTGGGCAGTCATGCATGGTCTCCCTCTGTTTCTGCAGACAGTAGAGATGAGAGAGATGGGGCGGGACGGTTACTCGGACTCTGAGCACTATCTGCCGATGGAAGGCCATGGCAGGGCTGCTTCCATGCCTCGACTCCCAGCAGACAACCAAGTGAGCGCCTCATCCTGTCATTCCTTTGTGTTTCCCCCCTTCCTTTTCTTCTACCCCCTTTTCACATCTGTCTTTCCTTTCCTGGCCCTCCAAACAACCCACTTTCCATTGCTGCCTTTGCATTAAACAAATGTGTCCATTGACCAGATAAAGCAAAGAGAACCCATTATAGCATCTGCAATGGATTGATGTCCTGTACAAGCAAGTGTGAGGGTGAGCTACAAACAAGTGAATTACGTTAAGTCACTAATTCCTAACCACTCTAAATGGCTGAAAGATGCATCAGATCAAGTATAGAGCGATGCAGTCTCTTGAGTGGAAGATTGGAAGTTGGTATTGCAGCCAGTGGCGAGCAGTGACATTTTTGTAACGGGTATGCTGGGTGGCGCGTTTTGTCAAAAATGCACCTTGTACAGAAACTTTGGATGGGCTTATAATAAGCGAGACGCTCACGTTCGCTCTAGACAGAGTGTTAGCTGCTCAGTTGCTTGCTCTCATGACACATTGCAACATAGCTAAAGTATTCCTTATATGTTTGACCTGTTATTGAAAGTAGCCTACATTTACCTGTTAATGCCTTCACATGCA
Organism: Scardinius erythrophthalmus; assembly: GCF_964197995.2. Classification (NCBI taxonomy): domain Eukaryota; kingdom Metazoa; phylum Chordata; class Actinopteri; order Cypriniformes; family Leuciscidae; genus Scardinius; species Scardinius erythrophthalmus. Next base: position 44,377,083 of record NC_138221.1, read on the forward strand.
CCCGTAAAAGCTTGAGTTGTGTTTGAGCTGAGTCAGGTGCGACTTGCAAAAAGGCAGTTTTTTAAACCAATGAGAATGCGGGACAATGATGACGATACATAACAACAGAGCGTAGGCGCCAAAGCTGTTCTAGATCCGCTTACCCGAAACCCTTCTTAAAGGGTTAGTTCACCCAAAAATGAAAATTATGTCATTAATGACTCACCCTCATGTCGTTCCAAGCCCGTAAGACCTCCATTCATCTTCGGAACACAGTTTAAGATATTTTAGATTTAGTCCAAGAGCTTTCTGTTCCTCCATTGAAAGTCAATGGACGGCATACTGTCCATGTCCAGAAAGGCAATACAGACATCATCAAAGTAGTCCATGTGACATCAGTGGCTCAATTTTAAGTTTATCAAGCGTACAACACGGACACGCTACGCAAAAAACACTGCGTGAACTCACTCGAGGCCCAGAGAGAAGGAAATGGATAGTGGAATAAAGTCGTTATTTTTGTTTACTTTTTGCGCACAAAAAGTATTCTCGTCGCTTGATAAACTTAAGATTGAGCCACTGATGTCACATGGACTACTTTGATGATGTCTGTATTGCCTTTCTGGACATGGACAGTATGCCGTCCATTGACTTTCATGACAATGGAGGAACAGAAAGCTCTCGGACTAAATCTAAAATATCTTAAACTGTGTTCCGAAGATGAATGGAGGTCTTACGGGCTTGGAACGACATGAGGGTGAGTCATTAATGACATAATTTTCATTTTTGGGTGAACTAACCCTTTAACTGGCAGATTTGAAGAAAATTTCCGTCGTTCATCAAATAAATAAATGACAGAGAGTTACATACGTATTGCCAACATTTCACCATGTAAGCTTTATGGTACACCTCAAAAAAGGAAATTTATAGAAATGTATAATGTTAATGTTAAGTAGCAAGCACATACCTGATAGCTGCATTTATAACATTTTCATTAGAGACTGTCTAGCTGTCCAAATACTTTGGGTCATGTTGTGTATCAATCTTCATAACAGATAAAATTCTAAAGAAAAAAAATTGCCTTTTAATGCTGTGAATTAATAGGAAAACATGTTGGGCTCAGAACAGATCCATGATCTTCATCCGCATACCTGTCATAAATATGCATTTTAAGTATTTGTAATTATCAGAATATGTGTTTGATGTGATGTATTCAAGGATACATATTTTTTTGCATTCAAACACTCTCTTATTATAATTGTCTAGATATATGATATCTAGCATATTACAACATGCACCCTCTTTACTTATGATGCATATTTGATGCAGGTCTAGAACAGGTAGAATTTGTGTGTATGTGTTTTTCTTTTCTTTTTTCCTTATCATATTTCTCACCACTGGCCTTTGAGTGAACGCCTCCTCGTTCATACAGACCCAAATATACACATGTCCTTGCCACAAAAAGCAGGTTTATACAAAAAGCAGTAAGTCACACAAATAGGACATCTGAATGCTCTGTGTTCATAAAACACAATACCCAGATGACATACTACATTCTCTGGGATTTTGTAGCACACTTTGCTATCCCATGTTGCTGTGGGAACTGAGAAGCTGAGAGATTAGAAAAGTATTTTTTTTTCTCCCTGAATTAATCATCTAATCATGCGGTCTCATTATAGAATATGTCTTTTCTTCTCTCTTTCTCCTTTTCTTTTCTCTTTAAATTCTTATTTTCCTTTTTGGTTTTAGCTAACTCTGACTTCCTCCCTCAGTAAAGAAGTTACTCAGTGTTCGTACAGTATCTTTACAGTATTTTACTATTGTAAATTAAGCTTTGCATTTAACTTTATTTACAATGCAGTATTACTTTATATAAGTGCTAAAGTGTATTTATATATATAAATTCTGTTTTGCCCAAGTTTGAACTGCATTTCATTCAGGGTCTTAAAGCTCAGTGGAATTTGATGCTGAAGCAAACAGTGACTTGGGAGTTGGTACTGAGATGTGGATTTGTGTGAGCATGTGTATGTGTGTGTGTTTATATCTCCCAAGTTTATGTATGTACACTGCCGTTCAAAAGGTAGGGGTCACTAAGATTTTTTTTTTTTTTTTTTAAGAAATTAATTATTGGATTCAGCAAGGATGGATTATATTGATCAAAAGTGACAGTAAAGATATTTATAATGTTAAACCACAAAAAATATTTAGCAGCACAACTGTCAATCATCATATTAGAATGATTCTGAAGGATCATGTGACACTGAAGACTGGAGTAATTATGCTGAAAATTCAGCTGAAAATACAGATTCACAGGAATTAATGACATTTTACAATATATTCCAAAAGAAAACAGTTCTTTTAAATTGTAATAATATTTCACAATATTACTGTTAAGCTGTTTTATTTCAAATAAATGCAGCCTTGGAGCATAAGAGACTTCATAAAAATAAAAATAAATAATAAAAAAATCTTATCAACCCCAAACTTTTGAACAGTACAGTGTGAGAGTAATTTACATACATTTCAGAAACTAAGTACAAGAGAGTTTTGTTGGTGTGGTCTCATGCTATGCGTAGTACTGTATATGTGTGCAGTGTTGTAGTAGAATACCTCTCTATGGCCACTGTGTCTTGTGATGATCACTGTACCGTTCCTCACCGTATCATTCTGTGTGGTGTACTGTGAGTGTCTCTAACACTGCCTCTGGCCCTCAGTTTGTGTGCTGCTGTGGTAAGTGTCTTTTTCCGTCTCCACTGCTTCTGTGTCTAACCAGGTTCTCTGTCTTTCTTTTCTCTCTTTATTTATATATCTCTCTCTCCTTATTCCCTCCCCTCTTTCGCTCTGTTTTTGGCCTGCCCATCCTAATTTACTGCATGAACCCCATCTCCACCTTTTTCTTCTTTTGAGTGCAATCTCTGTTTCTCTCTCCTTCTCTTTCATGCTTGGGGTCACCCACTGTTAATGTGCTTTGTCTTGTGTAAATGCGGCCCTATGTGCTTCATATGTGTGTATTTGTATGGACATATTTTTGGCGTGTCTTGTGCTTTTATGGAAATGGCTGTATTGCAGCCAAGGAGGAAAGGACGGCACCGGGGAGATAATCTCACTGTATGTGCAACCTCTCTCGTTCATTATTACTTTTTTTCTCCATCATCACTCTGTTTGACCCTGTCTGACTCTAACATCTGTCTTTCTGTCTCTCTGGCCAATTCTCTGGAAATCGCATCATTTGTGCCCGAATATTTCATGAGAAAATACTAGAAAAAACGTTCAATACTGTAACGTTGTTGTTGTTGTTGTTTTTGTTTTTTGACATTAATTATTAAATTATTAAAAGACCCATTATTTCAGCCATTGTAGTTAACTTAATTCAAAATGTTTGATGAAATAATAGTCAAAATTAACTGAAAAAATTAAGGCAATTAAGGAAGAATCATATGTAATATTTAACATATGTATTTAAAAGAAAATTATATATACACAGTTGTAATCTAAATTATTCAACCCCCTTTGCAAATCAGGTTTATAGGCAAAATGTACAGACTTTACAGCTGTTTGCAATGAACAAATCAAATAAAAGTAATTGAAATAGCTCAACACAACAAATGTTTCAAGTGGTTTCCCCAAATTCAACTGAAAATACAACTTTTGATGACTTCTGCAATCTCAAAATTATTCAACCACTTCATGGCAAGCATCTTTAGTACTTAGTGGAACACCCTTTTGCTGTTATGACCTGCTGCAAACGAGATGTATAACCAGACACCAGCTTCTGGCAGCGTTTCTGAGGTATCTTAGCCCATTCCTCATGAGCAATGGCCTCCAGTTCAATAATATTCAGTAACCGCCATCTTCAAATCCCACCAGATATCTTCTATAGGGCTTTTCACACTGCGCTTAACCCTGGGTTACCGTTGTTCTAAACACCGCTTTTAACCCCGGATAAAGGAGCGTTTCACACTTGTAATTTAGATGTGGGGTTTGCACCACTTTTTAACCGGGGTTTTGAAACCCTGCTCTGGAGCAGTGCAAGCACCTCTTTTGCGGTGTTATCTCCGCATTGCGGTGACAAACTTGTACAGTGCGAAACGATGTGGTGTTAGAATGTTACAACTAGATGCTTAGCAACCAACAACCAATCGTGTGCCTTATATTCATGCGCTTTGGACAGTCACTGATCAACGTGCGATGTATATAAACAGTCGTTTCTGGTTATGATAGGAAAAATATCAAACGACGATGGAAAAAGCGACAATTGGAGTGAAGAAAAAAAATTGATATTACAGTAAGCAATGTGTAACATGAGGATGCGCAATGCTAGAGCTTTTATGTAAGCAGGTCACATGCTGTGTTTGTCCAGTCAGTAACACTGACACCGCAAATATGCAAATAAGGACTTTAACCCAGGGTTTAGGAATGTGCAGTGTGAAACTGCAGCTTAGGAATACCCAGGACTAACTGTTATACCCTGGGTATAATATGAGCAGTGATAAACGTGAATAAAGATAACCCAGGATTCCGTTTACCCAGGGTTAACTATTTCAAGCGTGAAAAGCCCTTATGAGGTTCAAGTCAGGTGATTGTGATGGCCACTGTAGAATCTTCCAGGACTACTTCTGCAAACAAGCCTTGGTGGAATTTGTGGTATGCCTGGGATCATTGTCCTGTTGGAAGGTCCAATGACCCCCAAGCTTCAGCTTCCTCACTGACAGCATGGCACTTTCTCCTAGGATTTCCTGATACTTCAATGAAATGATACTTCATGGTGATTCACCACCATTCTTAACTGTAGACAGAGTGTTCTTTTCAGCAGATGCTTCATTCTTCTTCCTCCAGACATATCACTGATCCATAGGGCCGAAAAGATCCAGTTTTGTTTCATCGCTCCACAGAACAGAATCCCTTCTGTGGCTTATTTAAATGAGTTTGAGCACTTTTTTGTGCTTTTGGGTCAGTAGTGGTGTACGTCTTGGAGTTCTGGCATGGAAACCGCATGCGTTTAGTACTCGCCTTACTGTGCAAGCTGAAACCTGAGTGCCTGTTGCCACCAAGTCTTGCTGCAGGTCTTTTGCAGTCACTCAAGGGTTTTTCTGAACTTGTCTTCTCAGAAATATGGTTGCATATGCTTGAGACAAATCCTGTTTTGCAGATTTGTGCTGTTGTGAGGGATTCTATTCAGGGGGTTGAATAATTTTGAGAATTATTTTTTGCCAATAAACCTGATTTGCAATGGGGGTTGAATAATGAATGTGTATATGTACATATGTATATATATATATATAGCATATATAGCATTATTATTTGTACAGCACAGACATATTTTTAGATTTGTGTGCAGATAAAACCACACAAACTCCTTGTCTGCCTCCTCCTAATTTATATCTGCTATCTTTGTGCTTTGCAACACTCATTATGTGCTGTGCTCATGTGCATGTTACATGTTATATGCATATGTCTCCACAGTCTTTGTGCGTGAGTCTGCAATTATCTGTGCTCTGACTGTGAGCGTGTGACTGTGTTGCTGAGCAGAGATGTACGTTTTGGTTTTCAGTGCGTCACTGGGAGAAAAGAGGGTCTTTCTAAGGCGTTTTTTATTTTTTTTATTATTAGTTATTTTATTATTTTTTAGAAAAGTTTGGATGTGTTATTGAGTAACACTTACATCTATACTGGAATATAGTTGTTAAATGCAACACATGATGAAGGAACCACCACTTGTCCTCAGGAAATAAATAATATAAATGAAAACATCATTTTAAATAAAAAAAATTAAAAACTAAAAATATAATGCTACTGTGATGGAAGTGGGTGAGAAAAAAAATAATACATGTTGCTTTCTATAAAATGTAAAACTGTAAGGTAACATTCCTCTACACTGTTTATGTTTTCAAAAAAAGAGAAATGAATATTGACTTGCTGCACTCTCCTAGTCTGTATTTGCTCCAGGTTGCACATCAAAATGGGTGTATGATTTCTATTTGTATCAGATTTCTACAAATGAATCAGTAACTGAAAACTTTTCATGGTATGTAATGTTCCATCCACGACTCTAGGTGTCAGTGTTGATGGTGTTTGATAGTGAAGCTGCACCAAAACAGTCAAATTCATGCTTTTTTGAGATGGAAAGGCTCTAATCAGACTAGAGCAAAGGGTCCAGGGCTTGAGCCACTGCAAACCACCCCACTCTGCACGTCCCTCTTCCTGGACCATATATGTGGTGTTGCCCCACACATTCTCTCTAAAGCCTGGACAGCCCCCTCTCTTCGCTCTTTGCGGTGTGCATGACTGTGAGTGATGGATAGAGGGGTCTGCTGGAAGAAATGTGCTTCTCTCAAATGTTGTAGTAGAATGTTTTTATAACCAATGAGTGTTTTGACTTCATAGATTCAGTCCTGGATGCATGCGGGGCACGACCTTTTGCAGCTATCTTTCAGTTTCTCTCTATTTTTTCATATTTTTTCTATCTTTCTCCTCTTCTCGGTCTCTGCATGGTGAATGGTGATTTTGTTTATGTGTTCGCTGGTATCGGCTGAGTGTGTTCGTCAGGTCATACACAATAAAATCACACCAACTCCCAGACCTGCAGAATTTAACAAGTTTGAAGTCATCATATTGCCCATTTACACCTGGTATTAAGATATGTTTGGGTAGATACGATCACAAATGGTATGCACTATCTACAGACGTAAGCAGGGTGCTTGTCTTGTTTTCCAATAAAAATATCTAAAAAATATCCTTAAAACAAGATCAATTTACTTGAGAAGCAAAAGTATGTAAAATAGCATGACTTGTTGTTTTTGGAGATATATCCATTACTCCAGTCTTCAGTGTCACATGATCCTTCTAAAATCATTATAATATCCTGAATTATTGCTCCAAAATTGTATTATCAATGTTGAAAACAATTGTGCTCCTTAATACTTCATGGAAACTGAGAGATGTTTTTTCAGTTAAAAAGAACAGCATTTATTTAAAGTAAAAATCTTTTGATTTATTGTATCCTTGCTAAATAAAAGTGTGTATGTATGTATATATATAATTTTTTTATTTTTTAAATCTTACTGACCCCAAACTTTTGAATGATGATTCAAGTGATGTGTATATTCACAAAATTGTATACTGTTTCCCTTATATTATCAATATATTATATTATCAAAAGTGGCCACATGAGACTCATAAGTCTCAGCTGACCACTTGTGTCGGGATCACCCGAGACGGATGTTAATACCAGGTGTAAACAAGGCCGTACATTCGCACGACCATCTGCCTGCCGTTACTAAATACTACAGAAATGAAGCTCCCTTCTCAAATCTTCCAGACCCATCTATTTCCAATAAACAGAAAACTCTCTCTTCCTTCGCTCCCTTTTCTTTTCTCTCCCTACCTCTTTCTCTGTCCTGTGCCGACTCTTTCAGCAGACCATCACCGATAACAGTCCTATGAAGCGCTCAGCTTCATCTCTGGGACACGGGCGTCCAGGCCGCTCATTGCGGGGTGAGGACTACGCCATGGAGAGGGTCATCCCAGAAGAGGGTCACAGACATGGGCATCGCCATCGAGACCGCAGTCACCGTGCGTCAGAGCGGTCCCTGAGCCGCTACACTGATGCTGATACAGGTCAGAGACGAAAGCATATATGGGCCATTCTACAGAATTGGTGCAAACTGCTGTCCCACAACCAAAAAAAAACCACATTTAAAAAGCATTTAAGAGTTCAAATTTGAGATGTTTACAAAGATCCCTCTGTTATCTTCTGAATCCCACAATATAATTTCAAATATCGGTAAGCTTAAAAAAATATATATATATATATATATATATATATATATATATATATATATAAATAAAATCATCATTTATTGGGTACTTTCAATTGGGAGGTGGCTGTCCCGAACCCTAACCCCTAAATCTCAGCTTGTGAAAATGATATTGTCATTTATTTTGTATTTTATTTTTAAATCATTAAAACTTTAATAAAAAAATGTTTCCCGCATTTTCAAGTCACTATCGAAACAGTGTGTGTTTTAGTCCATTGGCTGAGACTGATTTTAACCACACCCCTACATTTTTGATCAGGAAGTATTCCTGTGTGCCTCTCTCTCATAGCTTCTCTTTCATTGTAGATAGGTACCATCATTTTGAGAGAAATGTGTTCAAAAGTTTGAAAATCTGTGTGTAACTTTAAGGAACGTCACTACCAAACACCTTTTTTCTGCAATTAAGCAAACATTTTTTGGGTGCTATTCCATAAAATTGTGTTTTTATCTGTGTACAACTGTTCATAACTGTGCTAGGTAACCATGTGCGGGGTTATCATCTTTGAACTAGGCTCATAAGTATCTTAAATTGTCACTACCGAAACGTGGTTAAGTTTCGGTTGTGACATCATGTTTTTTTGAGTATTATTCGATAAAATTTAGTTTTTGTGTGTGTGTACAACTGTTCAGAACTGTGCTAGTTAATCATGTGCTGATTAGCATCTTTGAATTAGGCTCAAAAATAGCTAAAATTGTCACTACCGAAACAGTCATGACCGTAACGTCATCATTGTTTTGGTAGTGACAAAAGCATAATAATTTATTTGGGGGAAATAAACAAAACTTTCGTACAGTTATGCAAATCATTAGTATCTTGGTATGTTTTAGTAGTGTTTTAGTATGCGAGTTAAAATTCTGTAATGTGATGTGGTCGCTACCAATACATTAGTCACTACCGAAAATGTGCCGTCATGACCGAAACATGGATGTTTTGTCTAAAATAAAGTATATTGAATTATCAACTAAGATGTTATTATAGTGTTTGGTTCAATGTATATTCAAACTAATGAATCCTTAACTTTGAAATCAGTATGATTAACTTATTCAAAATACAACAAATCTTATAAATGACAATTGAAATATTGTTAAAATTGTAATTGTTACTGATTTACCTGTGAAAACTTTTTTTTTAAATAGCAAAAAATATGTTTACAAGGTAGATGTAAATAAAATATGAATAGGTCAACATAAGCCTTCTTATTAAATTATTTATTATTGTGTTTCGGTAGTGACAAATTTGGGGAGAGGAAAAATAGTCCAAAACCTTCTGAAAATACAATATGATAATTAACTGCACTAGAAATGTGTACCTTGGATATTATACAATTTGCATACATACAAAATTTGTGGAAAAAGACACATTTTTGCAAGACGTTTCCAACTCTGACTTTGAACCAATTCTGTAGAATGGCCCATATATTTCTGTGTATAAGAGAATAGGAGAGCTAATACTAGTACCATTTTTCTCTCTCTGGCTGTGGCCTAGCAGGTCTTGGTACTGATCTCAGCACCACCACACAGTCAGGAGACCTGCCATCCAAGGAGAGAGACCGGGGCCGGGCCAAAGACCGCAAGCACCACCATCATCACCATCACCACCACAGTTCTGTAGATAAGGAGCACTACGGACATGAGAGAGAACGAGGGGACTACAGCCACAGACAGTCTAGAGAGGGAGACCGCCGCTGGTCCCGCTCACCGAGTGAGGGCAGAGAGTGCCTGACTCACAGACAGGTGGGCAGTTCATTCATATTGAACATGTGCTCATAATGAATCGTATCACAGTTGAGAATTTCTGCAGCACTGCAGTAAAAAAAAAAAAAAAATCTTAATCAGTATTTTTGCCTTCCCTGTTTTCTGGTAAAATGATCAAAGCATCTTTTTTTTTTTTAAGGGGGGGGAAAGTTAAATTTACAAAGAAAAAAAATCCAGAAAGTATTCACAGCGCTTCACTTTTTCCACATTTTGTTATGTTACAGCCTTTTTCCAAAATGGATTAAATTCATTATTTTCCTCAAAATTCTACAAACAATACCCCGTAATGACAACATGAGAGAAGTTTGTTTGAAATCTTTGCAAGTTTATGAAAAAAAAAAAAAAAAAAAAAAAAAAAAAATCACATGTACATAAGTGTTCATAGCCTTTGCTCAATACTTTGTTGAAGCACCTTTGCCACCAATTACAGCCTCAGATCTTTTGAGTATGATGCTACAAGCTTGGCACACCTATTTTTGGGCAGTTTCTCCCATTTTTCTTGGCAGAACTGCTCAAGCTCCATCAGGTTAAATGGAATTGCTGCATTCATCTCGATCCTGACTAGTCTCCCAGTTCCTGACGCTGAAAAACATCCCCAGAGCATGATGCTGCCACCACCATGCTTCAATGTAGGGATGGTATTGGCCAGGTGATGAGAGGTGCCTGGTCTCCTCCAGACATGACGATTGCCATTCAGGCCAAAAAGTTCAATCTGTGTGTCATCAGACCAGAGAATTTTGTTTCTCATGGTCTGAGAGTCCTCCGGGCGGGCTGTCATGTGCCTTTTATGAGGAGAGCCGGGGCTGCCGTTTGGGCTACTCTACCATACAGGCCTGATTGGTGGAGTGCTGCAGAGGTGGTTGTTCTTCTGGAAGGTTCTCCTCTCTCCACAGAGAAATGCTAGAGCTCTGTCAGAGTGACCACTGGGTTCTTGGTCACCTCCAAGACAAAGGCCCTTCTCCCACAATCGCTCAGTTTGACCGGGCGGTAAGCTCTAGGCAGAGTCCTGGTGGTTCCAAACTTCTTCCATTTACGGATGATGGAGGCCACTGTGATCATTGGGACCTTCAGTGCTGCAGAAATTGTTCTGTACCCTTTCCCCGATCTATGCCTCGATACAGTCCTGTCTCAGAGGTCTAGAGACAATACCTTGGACTTCGTGGCTTGGTTTGTGCTCTGACATGCAGTGTTAAGACAGGTGTGTGCCTTTCCAAATCATGTCCGATCAACTGAATTTACCACAGGTGGACTCCAATCAAGTTGTAGAAACATCTCAAGGATGATTGGTGGAAACAGGATGCACCTGAGCTCAATTTTGAGTGGCATGGCAAAAGCTGTGAATACTTATGTACATGTGATTTTTTTCGTGTTATATATATATTTTTTAATTTGTAAAGATTTCAAACAAACTTCTCTCACGTTGTCATTACGGGGTATTGTTTGTAGAATTTTGAGGAAAATAATGAATAAGGCTGTAAAATAACAAAATGTGGAAAAAGTGAAGCACTGTGAATACTTTCTGGATGCAGTGCACTGTGTGTATGTGTGTATATATATATATATATATATATATATATATATATATATATATATATATATATATATATATATATATGTGTGTGTGTACGAGTTTTGCCCTGTTTTGCCTAAGTTTGAACTGCATTTCATTCAGGGTCTTAAAGCTCAGTGGAATTTGATGCTGAAGCAAACAGTGACTTGGGAGTTGGTACTGAGATGTGGATTTGTGTGAGCATGTGTATGTGTGTGTGTTTATATCTCCCAAGTTTATGTATGTACACTGCCGTTCAAAAGGTAGGGGTCACTGAGATTTTTTTTTTTTTTTTTAAGAAATTAATTATTTGATTCAGCAAGGATGGATTATATTGATCAGAAGTGACAGTGAAGATATTTGTAAGGGTTAATGCCCGACGAGGTGTCCATTGTCAGGTATTGATGGACGACAGCGAGGCGTGAACCGTCCGACGCACAGCGGAGCCGAAGTCCATTAATACCTGACAATGGACACCTCGAAGGGCATTAACCCGCTTATACCATGGTCACTTGCCAAATAACACATTTTTAAAACATTAGTTTATATTTTAATTAGTTTTACAATCGAAATCTTTTTACAAACAATAACTTGGTTTCCATGGTTACGCCTGACGGTTTATTTACTAGGTGTCCTCTATCACTTTTTAATGGACACCCTGCAGCCAATCAGAATCGAATATTCACCCAGACCATGGTATAAATAATGTTAAACCACAAAAAATATTTAGCAGATATATTTTATAGATATGTTTCTTAAACAGTAAATCAGTATATTAGAATGATTTCTGAAGGATCATGTGATACTGAGTAGTAATGATGGACTAGTAATGATGCTGAAAAAAAAAATATATATATATATTTATTTTTTCTTCCCAAATCTATTTTAAGAAAACTTTAATTTTAAAATGTAATATTTCACATTTTGTTTTTTGATCAATGAGAAATGAGCAAAAGAAACTTTCAAACAAACTGTGTTTTTATTTTTTTACTGGAAAACAAGACAAAACAACTGATTGGGAAAATGATTTAATGATTTTTGCAGAGAAGCCATGTTTCTTGTATTACAACAGGATGTTTAACTTAAAAGATCCATTTTTTAGGTCTGTTGTTGAGTCATTTTATGCTGTTATCTAGATAATATTGTGACAATATCTGATAGTCAGGCCCAAAAATGATGCGATCAGTCTAAATTTCAGTTTCATTTGAATTGACATTAACTAGCCTAGTTTGTCAAGAACAAACCTGAAGTTATTTTCACAGCTGCAACAGAATTCAATTCTTTTTGTTTTTTGTTTGTTTTTTCTTCCTTGTGTCCTCTCTTTTCCCTGTGATATGTTGCTTAATTTTGGTCGTTTATTTTATGGCTGTTTGCATCGGTCGCTTTGCTCTACTGCTTTGCAATGTCTCTCATTCTTGCATTTCTCTCTCTCTCTCTCTCTCTCTTTTATGACTGCGCTCTTTCCTCTCTTACTGCGGTGTGTGTTTGTGTGTGTCACCTCCTACTGTCTTTCTTCTTGTTGTGTGGTTAATTTTGTGGTTCTGTTTTATTTGCCTTGTTCCATTTTCATGTAGGGCAGTAGTTCAGTAAGCGGCAGTCCAGTCCCCTCCACCTCCGGGACCAGCACTCCCCGCCGCGGCCGGCGTCAGCTACCCCAAACCCCTGCAACGCCCCGGCCCCACGTCACCTATTCTCCCGTGGTCCGTAAGCCCATCGGTGGCACCCCCCCTCCCGGCCAGCAGAACCGACTCCCTACCCCGACCTCCCGTCGGTTCAGTCCGCCTGGCCCCGAGCCCCCGCTTCCCCCTCACCACCACCCGTCGCCTCCCCACCACGGCTCTCCCCGCTCCTCCCGTCATGCGCACTGGGGCCCTGGTCCTACGGAGAGTGTGGAGGGCGACGGTTTCTACGACGACCAAGACTACGAGTTCAATCACAACGAGCCTCCATCTTACGAGCAAAGCCCTGTGCAGGGCAACCCTCACCCACATTCCCCCAGGACTTCCCGCCACAGCACCCCCTCTCAGGGCCACCCGCGGCGCATGCCGAACGGCTACCGTTCGTCCTCGCCCTCTCCGCACCACCACGCCCCCACCCACCCGGGAACGCATAAGCCTCCTCATCCCAGAGGGCCCAGGAAGGGCCTCCATGAACCCTACAGTGAGACTGATGAGGATGACTGGTGCTAGCCTCTGGGACGGGGAGGGGCGAGTCCTTCCGCACTTTTCTGGAACGGACTGCCACCACGCAGAGCGTAGGCTCACAGTAAAACAATACTCTCGCTGGATTGGCAGATCTGTCCGGGGAAACACTTGGCAGTGCGCTGAATGTCCACAGGGGAAATCAAGGCATGATTCGTTTCTTTCTATTTCTTGTTTCTTTTCCATTTCCTCTGCTGCCAAGTGTTTCCCTGAAAGCGACGGACCGCTGACAGTGAATATGAAGACTAACGAATATGAAATCCTGTTCCTAGCCTTTTTCTGAAGAATACAAAAAATGTTTTGATAAGGAGGAGGAATGTCTGAACTTTTTTCCCCCAGGACATTTCATGCAGTCCCTCCGGAAATGAGACGCTACAAACTCTTTAGCACTCGTTTAAAAAAAAAGGTGGATCACTTTTTATTTCACAGAACTTGACTGGAGATTCGTCTATTGCAAAAATCAGTCCAGATGCTGGGAAATATCGATGAGTTTTATCATCTATGTTTACTGTTAATAATTATCCCAGTTGAGGGGGAGGCGTGCGGGTAAATTGTGGGTGGGAGATGGAGGTGAACTCACCTGAACTAAAATAGGAAAGCCCACCCTGCACTTCAGCCCCCCAAACGCAAGAAAGAAGAATCATAAACAAACAGACAAAACAGGAGAGAAAAACGCAAAGCTCCTCACTATTTCTTCTTCTTCGGCTTCGTCTTCTGCTTCTCATTGGAAACACTGGAGTTTGAATCTTCTGTTTCACTGCCCAGCTTTGTTTGAACTCCTAAAAAATAAATCCTTTGGAAATCCTGCATGATTGAAAAAAAACAAAAAAAAAACAAGTTAAAAAATACACAGAAACTTTGGATAAAAGGGGGAAAGGGGGATAAATTCTTTGGCTCCTTTGTCATGTCCGTGACGTTCTTTCTCTCTCCCGTCGACGCCCCCTCCCCACCCCCCATCTCTCTCTCGACTCTCTGAGATCCCTCTCTCCTGAAGGATAGGGGAGATGAAGCCATTGCTAACGTTCAAACTACTAGTAAAAGGGTGACCAGAGAGATGTTCGCAATTTTGTTGTACCAGATTTGGTGCCAAATACCACATACAATAAAGATTGTGAAAACATAGCACAATTACCTTTTAAGCTTGAGACATTTGATAACATTTTATTTACATTCCTCTATCACTGTATAGATAATTTGCTCACTTGCACAAAAATGCAGATATAGTAGCACATAAAATATACAAACATATAACAGGCAAAGGATGAATAAACATGCTCTTCCAGTCTTCCAGGGTACATGCAGAGAGAGAGAGAGATATGGGGGGAGAAGAGAGAGAGAGAGAGAACCTCTCCATCTTTACATATGATTTCATGTTGATAATGACAATGTGTGTATAAAGATGATCACATAAATAAGTATTGATAAGTGATGATGAAGATAGTGATGATGATGATGATGCTTTTAATTTCATTTTCTACCTGTTTTTGTATTTGACTGCCACTCTTTGTATTGCCATACTTGTTTTCATGTGAGTTTTGTGTAGATGGTGTGTGGAGCTCTGTGATAGTGATCCATTATGGGCCATGACAGAAACCCATCTGACCTTCAGCTGACGTCCTCGGTAGCTCGACGACTTGGACTGTTTCTATGGAAACACTTTCTCAGCCATATCAGTGAGCGTTAATGACAGTTTGAAGCATGCATCTGATCTCAAGTCTCTGTAACTGTGAACACTTTTTATCAAGAAGGGAAAAAAAAATGAAAAAGAAAGTAGAGGAAGAGCTGACTAGTTATCAACCATTTTGATAGAAACATGATATAAACGCCTTAGAAGACGTTTCGATATTAAAAAGAGCGTTTAGATGTTAGTTAACAAGAATCAATTAGGTTGGCGTAAAAATCGTATATTTTATAAAAATCTTTACTGTCATAATCTTCCTTTTAAATGCTGATTTTTATTTATTTTTTTATAATTATTTATTTTATACCTTTAAACCAGTTGTTTTCAACCAGGGAGCCAGAAGTAAACAATGACTTCAATTATTAAATAAATTAGTTTTAATATATTCAAATAATCTAATCGCATAATAAATTGTAGTTAATTCAAACTCCCCCCAAAAAGATACAAAACAAGCAGCTTTGTCATGATTATAGAAGACATGCCAGAAATGGGGGGCCTTCAAATCAAAAAGCTTGAGAACCATTGCTTTAAACTGACCTAAAAAAATAAAATAAAAATCCCTAAGACATTTCAATGTGTAGGTAAATGTGAGAAGGTAACTGAGCTCCACTACCTCTACTCAATCAGCAGATGGCGCTGTGATCCACATTGTTCGGCAGCCAGAGGTTCTGGCTCTGTCAGTCTCACCTTTTTCTGTTCCATGTTTGTCAATGACCTGTACATTGAGAGTCGTATTATGTGTCTGTCACCGATGGTGCACCGTTCTGTGTTCAGGAAATGTAACACAGCCAGTCAAACTGCACAGGAACATGTAACACAGCCAATCAAACTGCATGGGTGAAACAATGACCGGGCCTTTTCTGCCAAAACTTGTCTCTTGTGTCCCACTGATCTTTGTGTCTCTTCGGCCCACATTACCATTGCCATCTCAGTATTCTTTACGAGGCAGAATCCTCTGTGGAATGACTCCGCATACACAGACACGCTGCCGATCGAGTCCAACTTTGCAGCATGTGCAAATTAGACGCTGTATGTAGCATTTACTACCACATTTTCACGTACGGTCCCACTTGAGTGAGTCCTGTATGTAGCACTACTGATGAAATTGTGGCTCTCCTTTAAGACTCTATGTATAAGTGTGCCCACAACTGGTGAGTATTGTCTTAGAGGATGTAAACACAAGATACAGAATCCAAGTTTCATGTCTCCCCTTGCTAGTTGAGCATTACTAGATTCTGTGGTCATTGTTTCTTTGAGAACTGCATTCTTATTACTGAGATTAATCAGTGCCTTATTCAGCATTATTTAGACTGCACGTCTCTTTACACATTTATACAGCTGCAGTGTGTCGGTTTGCAGTGAAAAACAGTCTTTCTCTTGATTTATTTTATCCACAACAGGCATTTAGCTTGAGTGACTTGAGTTTTTATATGGAGAGTAGGCCTATATGCAATACAAACCCGTTTTGAGTTGCAACAAGCGTATAAGGAAATCATGTGTCTGTATGTTTGTGAGCAATGTGTGTTTGTATACGTTTGTGATCAGGTCCATGAGGATGTGCTTGACAAAAATCAACACGTGAATGATTTTCAGTCATCCTAATTTGCATGCATGATGTTCTCTCAGCGTCTTGCTGTGTGTGTGTGTGTGTGTGTGTGTGTGTGTGTGTGGCTGTGAGGTAAAAGACAAGCGATTGTCTGGATAGGACATCGACATTTCTCATCGTCTGTCATAATTCATCGTTACTAACAACCTCATGTTTGGCAAAACAAGTGACACTTAAAAATACAATGCCGATGTGGGAGTCACACTGTAAAAAGAAGAAACTAAAAACACGCAAGTTTTTGTCAGAAAAAAAAAAATGTAGAAAAGCATTTACCTCGAGAACTGCATGTGCAATGTGCATGCCACAGCGTTTGATAAAAAGTCATCTGCAGGAATTCAAAAAATGAAATGTTTTGTAGAAAAAACACGAGTACAGATCAATCTTTTTTAAAGTAATATATTCCTTTATGCTCTATTTTTTAAAACAAACAAAAAAATTGCATATTCTGGGGAGGAAAATCACTTTGATGCAACTTCAGGTTGTTCATTTCTTTCTGTTTCTAGCTGTTTTTCTTTTCCTTTTCTGCCAACTAGAAGGAGAGACACTTCAACACTATGTTCAGGACACGTCAATATGACTACTGTCACACACACACAAAAAAACGAAATAAAAGAGTCAAGAAGAAAATCCTTGCTGTTGTGCGCAAAACTCTTTTTAGTTCTGAAATCCCACATGTTCATCTTCCTCTGCTTTCACTACTGTTTTGAGTTTCTGACTCTTACACAATTCCAAAGGAATGTGCATTTGGCAAACCGGGTCATGATTGTGAGTACATGAGTGAGGTTACACAGAGCTGAATGCATCCTCTTATTCACAGAATTTAAGGTTTAGCCTTATCTGACACATAGAGGGATCAGACCACAGGAGTAGTCATAAGACCTCCAGGGCTTCAGAGGTGAAGTGCCTTGCTTAAATTGAGTATGGTCAGGAGAAAGTGCTCTGAGCAGGATTTAACACTTTCCATTCTTGGTGCTGCTATCAGTACCCCACTCACGCTGCTGACAAATGTTTCAAAAGTATCTTACACATTTCTTTTCGTATTTTTCTCTCCGTTTCCCAATTTTTATTACAAATTATGGTCCTTATTTTGTCCCACTTGTGCTTTAATGGCAGCGCCGTTTGAGCCACAAGCATGATGATCATGTTATCCAGCATGTTTTTAAAAGCATCTTGTGAGCTTCAGTGGTAATATGAAAATCAAATACAAAGAGTTAAAGGGGGAAAAAACTCACCCTCATGTCATTTCAAACCTGTATGACTTTATTCTGTGGAATATAAAAGAAGATCATTTGAGAAATGTTTCAGTCAGGTTTTTTCACTGTATGTCAATGGTAACCAAAACTGTTTGATTAACAGTTTAAAAAAAACCTCCCCATGAGGGAGAACTATCCCTTTTAAATGGTCAATGTTACAAGTTAAATAGCTGAGTTAAATATTTTTTTTCTTATTCTAAATTCTTACAGTTTTAGGCCTGGTTTCACAGACAAGGCTTAGATTAAACCAGAGTAGCTTTTTTTTTTTATGTAGCTTTTATATATGCCTTATAAAAACATTACTGTTGTGCGTCTTGAGACAAAACAATGGCACTGATATATTTTAAGTTGCTTTCCGTTAAAACAGCTCAAACATGCATTTTAATCTGTGAAACTGGGGGTTAGTGTATTTCCAAGGCTAAATAATCATTTTAAAAAATCATAGATTTTTAATGTGATCGCCGACTATCCCACATATAAATTATGAGGCCGCACATAGGCGGAGAGTGTTGGCCACAGGTCATAAAATGAACTGGGGCTTTGGC
Source organism: Scardinius erythrophthalmus (assembly GCF_964197995.2). Classification (NCBI taxonomy): domain Eukaryota; kingdom Metazoa; phylum Chordata; class Actinopteri; order Cypriniformes; family Leuciscidae; genus Scardinius; species Scardinius erythrophthalmus. The sequence continues at coordinate 44,395,466 of NC_138221.1, forward strand.
CAAAAATGCACCTGCACATTTAAACTAAATCTATAATAATAAAGTTAAAATCAAAATTTAATTAAAAGTGTCGATTGCGGCATTGAAATGTGCATTGTGTAATATTTAGGAGGATCTGTTGACAGAAATGCAATATCATACAGAACTATGTTTTCAGTGGTATAAAGACCTTACATAATGAACCGTTGTGTTTTTATTTCCTTAGATTGAGCCATTTCTATCTACATACACCGCGGGTCCCCTTACGTTGAAATGCGCCGACATGTTTCTACAGTAGCCCTGAATGGACAAACACTTCATCACTATGTTGAACTTTGTGCAAAGAAGCTAGCTAAAGCTAGCACAATGATGAACAAGTAACAATAATATTCGCAATAACATATCGTTTTACTGAATAATTAAGTAAACCTAATTTCTTAATTTATCTTTGTAAAGAAACCTCATTGCGTAACTGGCTACTCTCTGCTGTCTCAGACAACGACATATTTTCCTGTCCTGCCACCATAACTTCTGTTGGTTCCAATTCCGCTAAAAATTACACAGTGCACCTTTAAAGGTGGTATCAGTGATTTCAGGCCCAAAAATATTTTATCACATTCATCTAATCTTTCCTAACGATCCGCTAGCTGCCCGCCCCATAAGCATGCCATCAAAAAACCGCGCCACTGTAGGCAGCCTAGGCTCTGAGATCTGCACACAAAAACAAATGGTTTAGCCAAACACTCAAAACCAAAACAAATAGTGTTCCAACCAATCACCGACAGGGGGAGGGTGTTGTGAGGTTTTGTGCTTGTGCACGGCTGCACGCGAAGTCAGAGCTGAAGAAAAAGCTGGCTCAACCTCACAACACCCTCCCCCTGTCGGTGATTGGTTGGAACACTATTTGTTTTGGTTTTGAGTGTTGCCTACAGAGACGTGTTTTTTTGACGGCATGCTTATGGGGCGGGCAGCTAGCGGATCGTTAGGAAAGATTAGATGACTGTGATAAAATATTTTTGGGCCTGAAATCACTGATACCACCTTTAAATTTATATCTGCTCATGTTTCATCATACTTTGTATGCATTTTACAGCGTTGCACATTATAACCAAGCACACGCACGATAAAGAGGTTTTTCTATTTACAACGTATATTTGCAGCGTTGAGCAATGTAGCCAATCACAAACATATCTGCTGATTTCTTGAATCAATGCAATGGCCATGTTTAAGTCGGAATCTCCTCATCACTCAAAACACCGGAGTTTTTGTTCAGTGCTGAGATCTGCAGACTCAAATCCTCTCGTAATAATTTACTGTAACTCGTAACAAAAAAAAAAAAAAGTGTAGACATTATGCAGGCTAAATAAGACTGTACAGTCAGCTTAATCGATTAGCAGAACTTTGTGAAATCGCGCTGAAATAAGATGAGTGACATGATTATAGGCTAAAGGGAGCGCTTTTATGCATGCTTTCTGGGCGATGATCCATTCAGAATTTGAAGAAAACGTATGTATTGTTGCATAGGTAAAGCAATAGGCTATTTTCGAACTGGCTGCCATGCTAAACCACACCGGATAGCACATGTAGGCTATGTCTGCAAGATGTCTTTTAAAGATCACTTAATCTTGAAAGCATCTGCTGTTTACCAACATCTCATAGACGTCACGTCTTTATGTCAGTTTTACATACATTCTAAATCATAAACATCTTAAATACATTTTCTAAACGTCTATTTGACATCTGAGACAGGGAACGTCCTATTGCAGATGAGCAAACATTCAAAAAAATACGTCTTCCAGATGTAAAAACGCACATCAGATATATGTCTTTGTGATATACGCAGGGATGGGCAGTATTTCATATAGGCCTACATGTAGGCTATTTAAAATACGTATTTGAAATACAAAATACTATTTTGTATTTTAAAGCCTTTGGAAAAAAAATCTAATGTACTTTACATTTAAGATGAGTATTTTTGTATTTTCAAAATACATAAAATACTTTTTGCCAGTCAACCTCTTTATCAAGATACTGATTTCGTGCATCAACTAGTTCAGACACGCCCCCTCCCCCCAACCCCCAACATTCATGCATGTGAGCTGCATGCAGTAGGCTACAACTCAGCATTGGATCCAATATTAACCAACTGCAGAACTGCAGAACCAGTTCTGCAGTGTGAGGATGACAGCGCCAGCCTAACAGTCTGATGCCGGAAGTGGGCGGGGTAAAAGCATCTAAGGGGTGGAGATGGGTAGGTTTAGGGGCGGGTTTAGGGATCAGGGGGTGGAGATGGGTAGGTTTAGGGGTGGGTTTAGAGGTCAGGGGGTGGAGATGGGTAGGTTTAGGTATGGTATATGTATGGCATGCGGTTCCGGCATCAGACTGTTAGGCTGGCGCTGTCGTCCTCACACTGCTATGACGTAAGGTTCTGCGGTTCTGCAGTGAGACCTATCTCATTGGATCAGCTAATTATTATTATTTTAATTATTATTAATTATTATTATTACATTACTGCATGTTAGGGATGGGTGACATGACACTACATATCATAATCATAGCGATGATATAAAGTGTGAATTGATGGAACTTTTTCTAAACCGTGTACATAGGCCTTTTTGTGGGGTAAGCAAATTTATCCGTGCAGCTTTTAGTGGGCAATTTAGGAACAGTGTTGTGCAAGTTACTTCCAAACTGTAATACATTATACATTACTTGTTACTGTTATTTAAAAGTAATTATTTACCTTAGAATATTACTGTCTCAGAATTGTAATGCGTTACATTACTCCTGTATTACTTTTGAGTTACTTTCACCAAAATAACTAGAGAAGTATAACTTAACATTCTAAATTGACTAGGGCTGTAACGATATGCGATATGAAACCGAAATCGCGAAACTCAAATCCACGAACCTGTGTCACGGTGTGAGAAGGCAGAATCGCAACACACCCCTTCCAACTCCCAGAGTTATCCTTCCCGTCCAGATCCAATGCTACCACATCTTCAAATTACTATTAGTATTATTTGAAGTTAACATTATAAAATACGTAGACCTACACACCACAAAACTAGTTGAGGATAAATTCTTTAAAAAATTGGGCAATTCCAGCATTATATTTGCAGTCAAAACTTGAAATATAATGCATTTATTACCAATATATTGAAACGTCTGTTTACATATCCATTGGCTACTCTCTTAATAAAGGAGTTCAGACATTAGAAAAATATCAGTCTACACATGCGTTTTATATTTAACATGAGGGAAATAGACATACATGCATGCGTGACACAAAAAATCTTTAACTTTTAGGTAGCAAAATATTTTTTAGTAATTCTGTGAATTACACTAAGCAAACCAAAAGTAATACTACCCACCGGATGAAGAAGGGTTGGCTCTCCACAGAACATAATATATTAATTTTATTTTATTTTTCGTGTTCGCATTTATGAGGAAAAAACTTTGTGTTACTTACGTGTCCGTTCTCAGTTACGGACGTGAGCGCTCTGAAAGTGGCACTAAAAGACTGTGTAAAACTTTCACACAGACCTCAAACAGAAAGCACAAAGCCTTTAAAGTGAATTTCGTTTTGTATTAATTTTATTAATTTTATCTTAATTTTAATCAAGGTTTAATCAACCAATTGCCTGGATTTAATAAATAAGAAGTAAATACAGTAGACAAGAGGTAATCAGGACACGGAGGCGCCGGCGGGTGAACTGGAGCTTGTCTCATAAATGAACCGAAACTCAGCGCATACTTTCCTTACAGACATGTCTACTTTTAAACAGAACAATTCAAAACGAAAGAAAACTGACTGCTCTCTGCTTATGTAATCCGTATGAAATGTGCATTTCTCTCTGGCATGTTCACTACTGCAAAGATCGTGAGTCAGCATCGTCAACTTCATCTTTGCAGCCGACACTAACACAGAAAACACTTGTTTATTATTAAAACAATTAAAATGTCTCCTTGCTATATTTGATATATTCATAATCATAACTTTTGCCGGTTCTTTGTGACAGCTTTTAGGTGCTTTATTGGCAGTGCCACCCTTATGTGTTACATGAATGCGTCACCACCGCATCAAAAACATGATTGCGTGATGAAAAAAACACACACCACCTAAACATAGCCTAAATGGTTAGAAAGAAAACACAGAACAAACAGAGTAATGCGCATACGTCCACCTCGTGAATGTACAGTCTTCTTCTACCATATTCTCCCATTAGCCGCTTTTCCACTGGCCAGCGCAAGTACAGAGACCGAAATCGTGCCTCGCGGCACTCCTGTTAAACCTGCCCTAAACACGCCTTTACTGGACTGTCACACAATACAAAGGTACACCAGCAAGAGGGAGATGAATGAAATAAATCGCCATACAAATATATCAGAAGCTGTCATTTAGTCTTTATTTACAAACTTGGACACCACACGCGGCTATTGACTGACCACGAACAGGTAATAACTTACTTGCATGTTTCATTCGCTAATGTCTTGCGGTCTAGCTGTTTTTTTCCCCCGTTTTTTTTTTTTTTTGAACAATTAAATTTTGGGCTAAAAGTGTGTTGTAACGCAAGTAACGCACACATATACCGAGTAAAATATTACTTAAAATTGATTAGTAATGCCTTACACTACTGCGTTACAGCAAAAAGTAATTTACTGTAATGCATTACTTTTGTAACGCGTTACTCCCAACACTGTTTAGGAATTATTGGAACTTTGGAGTGGAAAAAGAAGCACTGATGAATGATACACCACAAAATTCTTCAGCTTTTAGTTTAATTGTTCATAAAAATAATAATAATAATAATAATAATAAAGGGGTAAATAGTGTCAAATGAATCTAAATTAGGCTAATTCTAATTTTAGATAAACTTTCTAATTATGATAAACTTATAGAAACAAATAAACTTGACATAAAATAAATATAAAATTACTTAAAAAGCATTGGACTACCTGTGGAAAAAAAAAGAAGAAAAAAAAAAGCTCAAAAGAGTTTGAAATTCAGTTTTTGTGGTTTCAAAACTGATATTGAGAATTGTGAAACCATATATTGTTACTGTGAAGTAAAATTGAGATTTTGGGTCATATCGCCCATCCATATTCTTTGCTAGATAGCAGAAAAGGTTCCCACAGTTTTACATACAGTATGAATTTTTTAAATAGTGTTCACCACAAGTAGACTACATTGTAAGCTAGTCAGAAATAAGTAGGCTATATAAATGGCTGCTATTTTGCATAAGTGTATTTGTAATTGCCAGAAAGAAAGAATGACAGAGAGGGCAGAGATGAGGTTAGGAATTAAAAGTCAATAGGCCTAGTTTCTTGATTCACTGTGAACATATACCTCCACTGGATGGCCAATTTCACATTTGTGTATTTTCAAAATACAAAATACTGTATTTGTATTTAAATACATTTTTTTCCACACAGTATTTTGTATTTGTATTTAAATAGGCCTAGATTTTTTTTTCCACACAGTATTTTTATTTTAAATACATTTCCATGTGTATGCCCATCTCTGGATGTACTTGTGCTATCAGGTTTGCCTGTTCAAATTATAGTGGTTTGCGAACATAACCACTTTAATAACAAGAGCGTTTATGCTGTGATAGTTACGTGTTGCCTATCAACAACCTATTTCATGAGATAATATTTCAATGTGTTTTTCACATCTAGCCTTACAGATGATTCACCCTCCACCTATGAGTCTGCAGTATCTCATTTGGGTGGCATGTGGCTACATTATTAGCTTGTTCCTTTTGTTTTTATCCTTGTTCTGTCCTTTTCTGATTCTACATGTCTTTGTGTAGGCTATATGTAGTTCTGCTGATCCGAGTGTTGTAAAGTCGTTTGGTCAGGAGATTGTGGGAGCTAACAGTGCATTCCTGTGAGATTTCAGATACTGGAGGATCAGGTTTCAGACTCGAGAGGGAAGGGAGGGGAGGCTCGTTCCATTAGCAGGACAATCGATGGGCCACACAGGCATTCAGCAGCTCCCCCTCCCCCGGCTGTCTGCTGTATGTCGGCCAGATGTGCGGATGTGTGAAGGGTGCTGTCCTTCCTCTAGTCTATTAATACCTCCTTCCGCTCACTAGCACATTCCTCTCTCGCGCCTGCCCCACTTCCTGCTCCCTTTACCCCATGATCATGATCCAACATGGGGTATGATTTTGCTGGGTCAACAAATATACACATGGCTCACATGAAGATTTATCTATATTTTACACCTATTTAGCCTATCTATTACACATATAATTACACATATAATTTAATTCCGTGTTTGTTAATATAACATGGCCACAAAGTGAATCAGGTTTTGATACAAATACATTATTTAAGTGTAGACTATCTGTTATAAACTACTATTTTATTACATTGATTCAAATAAGTGTATAAGTATAACGTTTCAACAAGTCGGCGAGTGCTAAAAACCAATAGAAATCGTGCGACGGTACCACAGCAACAATGTCGCTCGAGCGCTGTTGCAAAAATGCTCATTATTACTCTGTTAGATATAAATTATATAGAAATAATAGGCGATTTGTGAGTTGGTTAACTGTAGGCTGATAAAGGCGCCAAAAGACCTTTAACAGACTGCCGCCGAAAAGTATTCCTTGGAAAGGTCTTGTTCGCACATATTGCAGTTTGGATAGTAGGCTAGCATTGTGAATGTGATGCAGTAGGTATGTGTGAATGTATGTGTTCAACCAGCTAGTATAGCTTTAACGTAGACTTTAAGTATAGAATTCAGAATAAGGACAATGACTAATAAAAAGAAGTGTTAAGTTTGGGTTTAACAACACTTGCTAATGGGCCATTAATTATCAGTAGACGACTTAAACGTTTTACAGCTTCTCGTCTTTTGTTCCCCATATCCTGAGCCGGTTATGGGGGTTGAAAAGAAGTGGGAGTGTGAAAAGAGACGACAGCAGCGATTATCCGGCCTGATGTGCTGCTCACCGCTTCCTGCCTTCCGCGAACATACAGCTCCTGCCCGCGAGCCATCCGCACCTCCGGTCACGTGACCGCGGAATACTTTCAGCAGAGCGCACGCAACTACATACAAGCCTAGCTGACTCCGTCAGATCATTTCCTGGATAAACAGGTCTCAAGATAATGCGTCACACAAAAAGTATATGTCAGAGAATCTTTTATTGTACAAAACTGAGGTAGATAGATCAGAACATCACAAATGTCTGTTTGTAGTAGCCTAGCTTATGTCATGTTGACCTGCTGGAAAATCCCTGGCTACAATGTTTCAACTGGTTACTGCTTGGACCAGCAAGAAACCAGATACAATGTTCCAAAACACAGCTTAATGTGGGTGTTCCAGCAAGGAGACCACAGAAATCCCAGTCAGTGTCATAACTGGACAATCCTGACAGCACCATAGACAAATACAGTCTGGTATAACCAGATGGCCAATAAATAAATAGATAAAGTTAATGTGAATGTCCGTGGAAGTTCTCTCAGTGACACTTCTTGTAGAAGTCATGATGCCGCCGCGTCATGTCCTGATTCCTGAATCAGAGAAACGCGACAATTTGAACAAGAACCATCACACCTTTTCCCAAAAACAACCCGCTCTCCGATGAGCTGTCACATTGTTCCACTGTGAGTAATCACCCACTGACTTCTCCACGTTAGTCAATTGCCCTCAATATCACAGCAGTTATGCGTCACATAATACGCTTCCCTCTGTAGTGCGCAAAGTTCACTTGTGTTGTGCCATTGCGGTTTGTCTTTTCAGAATGTCACAATTGTTCTTGGCATAGGTACAAGTGACAGTGAGTCTAGCGCTCTACAACAGTTGGCGGAATTATTCTGAAGAATTCCTCTGGCCTCCACAAACTCCAGTTTGGCTTTTTTGCACGGTAGGAAGTCAGGGTCTGTGGCTGTTTTGCTCCGTCGCTTTCTGGAGTGACGGTCCGGTCTGGTTGGGTTGCAGTTTTCTTTGTCCACCGTGAGTCCTGCGGGGTTGTGTACATGTGCATGACCCTCGAGTCCGGACCTTTGCTCATCCTCGTTGGACTGTGTCGCTATCGCGCGCAGAGGTGTTGTCGTGGAGCTCGTTGTGTCAATGGGCTCTTCTGTTTGCGATGTGTTCTCTGTGACACTGAGTGTGTCGGATTGGCCCATTTTCTCGCTTGTCAGTCGAGCAGAGTGGTATATGTCCCTTGCAGATTTCATGACGAGCGTCAGCAACAGGCTCCGGTGGAGTCGGAGTCCACCACGCTGGGTGCGCGAGCTGTAGATTTTGCTCAACGCATGGACCATAATCTGCTTGGCCTCTGTTGTGACATCCATCGTTCTTACTTAAGTAACTTCTATCCTCTTTTCAAATATACAAACAATGTTTAGGCAATTTCCTCTGAGCTCAGTTCACTTTCACTGTCGTTTCATTCACCGAAGTAAACCTCAGCGTTGAGACCGCGCGCTTTATATAGTTTTGGTGACGTGTTCGCTTGTGATTGACACTCGGGCTCCTCCCATGAACTGCGGCTCTGTTTGAGGAAATAAGTCAGAACGTGTATCATTCTGCGTCTGATGTAATCAGTCGGAAGATTTCTTTGACAGCCAAGTACTAAATTAATCATCAATACCTCTAGACTATCAATGACCTTTTAAAAAAAAAAGAAAAAAGTAAACGTCGATGAATCACCTTCTGATTGTTTTATTGTAGCCTGTATTTTATTTAAAATAATTGCATTTTTAACTAAAATGATATATTATATTATATAATTACTCGACAATACAACACAATACAATGACAAACGCATAAGAAGTCTGTGCCATTTTTCTAGCCTGGGTTAATAGATAGGCTACTTTTATTCCCATGGATATTGTTAGCTTCCTCATTCTCTTATGCCCATAAAAGGAACTTCCGCTTGTCGGTCGGCTCTATGGAAAACCCATGATGCGTGGGCTCGTTCAGGCTACTTCCTGTTGCCTTATTTGCTTCAAGAGATTTCGTCATAGCCAATAACCTCACACGACACGCGCGCGTCAAGCTTCCTCTGCCCATTTACGGGTGGATCCAGCTGTTTTCGCGTAAAACGTATAACAGCACCATTTTATCAAACGTTAGATCCACGGATGTTGTTAAACCAAATGTTAATTTTCTAAATTCAGTCCACATTCAAATTGGTTTTTGGACGGAGGAACTGTAAAATTACAGAGGTGACACACGTGAGACGAGATATGCTATTAGTTATTCATACATGGTAAAACCTGCTCAAATATTTTTTAGCTATCCAAGAGGCAGTTGATCTAGTTAATGGGATAACAATAATAATAATAATAATAATGAAATGTTAAAGTGCACTCTCAAACTCTGGGTTGCACACATGATCAGGTTGTGTTAAAAAAGGTTGCACAAACTCCAAGTATTTCTCTGTGATCAGGTCAAGCTACAGTTTAGGCATTAATTAACCTTCTACATGACAATATTGTATAGCCTGATAGAAGAAAATAGTACATAAAGTTATTTCGAAGTAAGACTTAATTGAAATCTATACATCCACTAAAGTATTCCACTTAATATAAGTGTGGTTGGCTAAAGTAAACCTATAAAAGTTGTGTGCCTTAAAGACAATCAAAAGGTCCCCCCCCCCCCTTCCCCCGAAACTTAAATTATTAGCTTGAATTCGCATGTAGAATTGGCTGCTTTCAGTGAAGACCTCCATGTTTAGCCAAGGTGTATTCACTCCTGCAATTAGATTGCATATTAAACATACTACTATGTACATATCAACAGTGGTTTTCAACCAGGTGGCCTCACCAGAGTTCCAGAGGGGCCGCAAGATTACTTTTAGTATATAATTAAAACACTTATACTTTTCATGTATTTGTGAAGCAAATATATTAAGATAATATATTAGGTCTTGGTTTCTTTAAGAATAAGAAAAAAAAGTTTTTGTTTAAAACTGGAAAAGAGATCTGCCAATGGGTAGGATTTTTCTTTCTTTCTTTTGAATAAATAAAATAAGGCGCCAAAGACACAAAAATCTTTGTTACAAACTTTTATTAAGATATTCAGCTGTATCCTTTGACTTTTCTCTTACTCATTTTTTACAGTAGTTAATGTGCAATTACTTTTGATAATATTGGGTCACAGTTAGGGATTCACAAAGTTATTGGCACTTTGAACACAGACAGAATGGAGTGGATGAGCACTGGCGTTACAGGGTCAGTGCATGAGCACAGCTGGGTATGGGTTACAACTCATGCTGAGAGTGCACGACTAACAATCAAACTTCATTAGTGCTTCTATGTAATATACAGTATATAGATTTGTATAGGGATGTAGTCATAGAAAGTGAGACACTGCATCGTAAAAAAAAGTTCACAACCTGTTTGTTGTTTTGAGTGTTCAAGCGAGCTGATGTCATCACCCATCCTGTCTGTATTTCTCTGTAATTCGTGATACCACGTCCGGACATCAATTTGTCGAGCTGTCACACGTTACTTTACCAAAACATTTGCAAATTTGGGTTATAATCCATCTCATTTCAGGGAAAAGACTGAAAGCAGAGTGTTGGGGTGTGCTGGAAGAGAACGCAACACGCAGAGAAAGAGGTGAGAGTATCTTTATGTGGTATATCTGTTATTTAGAGTGGAATAGCAATGCTGCATTCTGGGTAAAAAGGCTTAGACGGACGAAAAAAACAAAAAAAACTGCAAGCTAAAGGAAAACCTGCAAAATGCAGCGAGTCCGTTGCTTCAAAACAGACGGGTCCGGTTTCTGCCTTTGCAGAGAGGAGAGACAGTCACTACTTATTAAAGAGTTCCATTTTTAATACACCGCTCCATACTCTCTCTTGCAAGCTGTCAGCGATCCACCAGGTTACAAATTCACAATGATCTACAATGCACAATACCCCAACAAACTGTGTTACAAGGAAGAATGACAAGACATATGGGCAGTTAAACTCTCACACTCTTTCCCCACCCTCACAGGCGTCTGCCATCTAACTGCTCTGTGCTCCGTGACACAGTCAGACTGAATTGCAAGGTGCCGGGGAGCACGTCTATGAACGCCAACCCCAGAAAAAGGTGCTTTACTCGGGCACATGAGCAGACAGATAGGCAACGTGATATGGACATCCTGGCCTTTTTTGATTAACACTGGTCCCTTCATTCCCACTATATACTTGCCTTAAGAAACCTTTCATACCAGGCGAGACATACGTTTTTCCGAAATAAAAATAATCATTTAAAGGTGAAGTGTGTAACTTGAAACTAATTCACAAAAATAATGATTTCAGCCTCTTTCGGGCTGGTTGTGATGCTCAAACAAACAGAGCAACTTTTTGATAGCGCCACAGTGTTACACCTTTCGGGAAAAATCAACCATCGAATGGCTTACTTTTAGCATTTTAACATTGAAAAAAAGATTACACACATCACCTTCAACTTCCCAGAAGGAGAAAAGCCATCTTTTGTGGCCACTAAAAGTCATCTTTCTCAGTTATGACACCCCCTGGTGTTGACTGTAAGTAGTAAATTTAAGCCGCAGAAACACACAGCAGGTGGCGCATGGACACAGCGGTTCCTCTCCAGCGACGCATGCAGCATATGTGATCTGTGCCATCAAAATGGAGGACGCATAAACACTGGCACAGTCATAGCCGGCGAGAGGAGAGAGAGGAGCGCCGCCACTCCATGCCCTACCCAGATACACACGCAGTCCGTCTCCCGCAGTCCTCCTGAAAAGGCACCAGTGACCCAGCAGGCCTTTAACATCTAAAGAATAGCACACATAGCACCAGTTCATCCCTCACCGTGCCCCCACCCTCCCAGCACTTTAGTCGATAAAAAGAAATGAAAAAATACTCGGTACTCTATCATCAGTCAAACAACTCTATATTGTATCCTTAAAAAACTTGGCAAGTCAACTCTTTCACCTTGAATTAGTAGTAGTTGAAAAGTAAATACAGTACACGTGGTCTGCTAAAAGAATGGAGAAATGAAACAGAGAACGAAATGAACGCATGCACATTCCCAGATGTTGATTTCGCAGGATGTTATACATTTCTACACTAGAGGCATTATTGTCTTCTGGTCCAAAAGAAAAGAAAAAGAAATAGGTCACCGGTCAGACCAGAACCAGACTGCATTTAAGACGTAAACTTGCCAGGAGTTCACTTTATTTGCTACGACTCTAAAGCCTGAAAACAAAACAAGAAAACTACAATTTCCAGATATACAAAGTAACAGCAGGTAAGCCAGACTTGATGATGCAAATAAAAGAGAGAAAAAAAAAAACTGAGCTAAAACAAGAGGGGTGAAAGACCTAATGTAAGCCATCAATTAAAAAGACGAACGACCTGTTAAAAACGTGGTCAAAATCTGTTCAACAGTCTCTTCGATATTTACATCAGTATTCAACATGGCTGGCCGCAGACACAGGGGTGCATCCTGTTATGGGCCAGATACCGACACATACACATCCACGAAGTTTAGTCCAAAAACCATCGGTTACGCTCTACAAAAAAAGGTGCACAATCCACCACTCTCCTCTACAAAAAGGTGCAAAAGGCTCTAGTTCAGTCTACGAAAAGGTGCAAAGAGTTCCATTTCTTCAAAAAGGGGGCGGCTAATGTATGTGTCCCAGGAGATCAGATGCACACAAAAAAAACATCACTTACACAAACACGCGCGGCCTACCAATTCGGGCATGAAATATTACAATCGCCTAAAGTATCGTATTTCTGTTTTTGTGAGGCATGTGCATATAAAACCCATGCCTGAGTGCACATTAAGACATCACATGCAATCCCATTCAAATTCTGATGGAAATCTGGATTATGCAAAAGTTCACGGGTTACGGCACACCTTCAGACAGCCGAAGAAGCATCCGTACGTGAAGCATCCGATGAATAAACACAGAAACAAACACCCTAAATCCCAGAATCAACACATCACCCACATGCAAATACACAGTGCCAACTATGTGCAAGGAATGTATACAGATGGTGACTTGTGCGGACACACACATGCTTGCCTAAGCGAGCACAGACACACACGCACGCACACATGCACACACAGCTGCCCAAACAGGGACATGGGCAACATGAAGAGACTTAATCACTCTGCTCCTCCTCTCCTGGGACACAGGCAATGTAAACCCTCCTCCACTCCCAAACACACACACAAAGTCAGGCCAAAACCTTAAGACAGTAAAGTGACTAACAATAAGAAGCACAACCTCCTTTCCCCCTGGGCTGCAAAAGCATGTTTGTGTGCCACAATGGGGGAAGAAAGCTAAAAGGTTTACACGCTAAAAACACTTAGTTTATATGTCCTACACAATTTTTATTTTCTTTTCAGGGGATAGTTTATCCAATTCTGTCATCATTTACTCACCCTCATGTTGTTCTTAAACTGTACGGAACACAAACAAAGATATTTTAAAGAATGCTTCAACTGTTGTTGTGCAAACACTGAAAGTCAGTGGGGTTGAAATTACTGTATTAATTGCGTCACTGGTCAAAGCGGCCAATCGAATTCTGCTACGGAAACGATGGTAATCCAGATACAAGCCAAGCACCATTCTTTGAAATGTAAGACAATCCTTATGCAAAAATATTCCTCATTATTCTCACTATTTCCATTTAAAACCCAAAAAAAGGTGTCTCTTGAGGGGAAAAATAAAATAAAACAAAAATAGAGATTTTAAAACAATCCCTCTCTCTCAAGCTCAAAAGGTGTGAGCAGATAAATATATTTTTATCCTTTACAGTCCTTAATCATCTTTCATCAACTCTGAATTCATATAAATCACACACAGTGGAACAAGTAGAAGGGGAAAGGAGAAAATGGCAACATAACAAACAAAGAACGTGGCAGACTAAGATCCCACATATATTTTGGGAGGAATGGAAGGAGAGGAGGATATCAGATTCTTTCCATTTTAGACAGAACGAGAGACAGAATATGCCACCTACTTCTCCTCTCCTCCCTCACTACTTTCTCCATCTGCTGTTCCTTTAGATCTTATGACAAGCATTTTTCCTGTCTCTCTCCTGGGCCAAATACAATCGGCTAGTCTGACATAGCCAGGTAGCTACAAACTAATACATTCAAATTCAGTAGAGTGAGATCAGGGAACATCGGGCCTCCCATCGCAATAACTTTTCCTGGTCCTAATTATGTATTCCTATAGCATCGGTGACTAGATTTACTTGCCGAGCATGGAGGCAAAGGGGATCTTCTGTGCAAAAGAGGGTTATTCAGCAAAAACAAAAATGATTGAAAAGAAAATAGCGCCCCTGGTATAAACCCCCCGTGTTCCTCCCGACACTAGACCGTGCTATCTCCTCCAATCTCCTACCCGACTCTCCCTTTCCCATCCCAGGCAAAAGCAGCAGAGCCCAGAGTCACGCAGCGGGGTGGGAGGCAGGAAGGAGGTGGGGCGGCAGAGGGGATGGGGCAGGGCTTTCCTCGCCAGGTCGCTCACTGAAACAAAGTGCCGTTGTCTCCGCTCACACCCTGCAGAGACTCGCCCGAGGATCCTCCGGTCTCCACCGAAGCGCCGCCCTCCAGGCTAGCGGTCTCAAAGGTAGGCTCGCCGCTGAGGCCGTCCGCTTCCATCTTGATGCTGTCAGGAAGGAAATTGGCATAGGCGTCGCCCTCCGCCATCAGTAGCTTCAGCTTGGGGATCCAGCTCTTCCTCACCACGCGCCGAGCGTTAGTGCACATGTCCGCCGCAATGGCGTTCATCTCGCTCTCTTTAAAGCTGGTGGCGAAGTTCTGGCAGTAAACTGTAGACACACGGGGGGGGGGGGGGGGGAGTCATTTCTAAAGGCACGTTCACACCAAGAATAACCAAAACGACAATTATATCAGCATCCACACCCATAGATGATAACGTTCTAGTGGTATCGTGATTCGGTTCAATACACAATACTGATCTCACAATATTTTAAACAAAGCCAAAATATATTTATACTTCTGCGTCAGACCTACGCCGGAGCCTCTACGCTGTAGGCTACTTCTGCACCGTTGTCCGCGTTGACGCGCAATTACACATGCAGAGGGAGCATATGAAACCCGAGGGAGGGGTTCAAGCAGACCAATCACAGCGCTTGCGTCCGCATAGAATTGACGCGTTGTTACATTTTTGGAGAGGTGCACATCAGGGTACGCCGAAGGGTATGTGCGCTACACACAGCCTACGACGTAGCTACGGCGTGAGTTCGACGCAGAAGTATAAGTTGGGCATAAGACATGATGAACAGTTAACAAAACGTACTGTTGCTGGTTACATAAACTGCTAAAACTAGTCTTACAACTTAGTCATCTAATTTTTTTCTTCAAGATTGGTCAAACTTTTTTTTAAGTCAGTTACATAAAAAGGTAGATTGGTCTAATTTGAATCCAAAAAGTAAGATTGATTAGCCCTAAGTAACTGCTAGTTGGTCAGACTAGTTCAGGGGTCGGCAACCTATGGGGTAATCACTGGCACGTGAGAAAAGATAAAGCACCTCGCACCCGCATTACTGATCGACATTCCGAGGTAATCATTTTTAACTGTAATGTAGCTTGTTTTAGGAGCTATAAATAATAACAAAGTGTGAGAATTAAACTGCACAAGTCAGTGAAAGCCGACAACTTTGACAAATCATTAGCATGACCGTTTTGCATCACATCCTGATAAAAATTCCACAATGACGGTGGGTGATGTGCCAACTCTGTTCACACGTAGTGGGGTTCAGTAGGGTCACACTGAAAATCTGTTATTCAAAGTCGAATTTAAACCTGAAAACAAACTTACTTGTTGGATTTTGAAAAATTTAAAACAAATTTTATGGAAAATTGCTTCAGAAATATTTAAAGTTCTGCACTATTCCTGTTACTTATCAAATGAGCAAGTTTGTGACTGATCGAGTAATTTTTGGTTATCAGGTTTCAACGTAAAAATGTGTTCATATCTCAATTGGGGGGGGGGGGGTATGTAACGTTTATTTAAATTAATGTTAAACTTTATCGTTATAGTTATCATACTTTCTGTAACATGCCTTCATAGGTAGGCAAATGAGGTGCTCTGAGTAATGAAAGATCAGGAACTTACACTTGACAGCGTGCAACACTCGGCTGTCCAGCGGCTTACGGCTGGGGTCATTGGTGGAGGAACGGATGCCAGTTCCACAACTGTTGGCCAGAGTGCTCCTGTGTGTCAAACAGAAATAGGAAAGTTAGAGGCCTTACACTTTCACTATTATGGAAGACATCTTTAATGTTTCTCAGACTTACCTATCGAAGAAAGCAGCCAGCAGCCTCCTCAGAAGGACTTTGTGCCTGGTCCCTGCACTGACGTGACAGTTCATTAGCTGAGCTCGTGAAATGTACACGCTGGTGCCTGTGGACCAAATACATGAATCTCGCTTAAAAGGTGGGAAACTTAATTCATATGAATGTACTCAAGATATACAAGCAGACACATATTGAAAGACTGACAAATGCTTTATGACTCATCGATTTGCATGAATGCGTTCAAATCCCAAAAAATGAATACTAAATGAATGAATACTAAATCACACAAAGCACAGAAATTCAGATCTCCTTATAAGCATTAAAGATCATTCATGTTAGTACCGACTGTGACCTGTGAAGTTTAAGCTCTGACTTTACTGCAATTTTTAATGCAATTCAACTTTTCAAATACAGAATACTACATAAATAAATCATATCTAGCTGCATTTGATTTATTAATCTCTTCATTTTTTAAATTCTCATCAATACTCAGCCAGTCACCAGATACTAGTTTTCAAAAAAATCTATCGTGGGCTTAAACAGCTAATTTTTTTAGATAGTTTCTACAGTGACTGTCAAACAATTTGTGTTAAAGCAGCGCTTTAACACAAATAACTCAAGAACTAAATAATCAATCGGCTCCAAATAACGAGTGAATTGGCAATATAAAACGTGCATGAAACAATTTCTCTCATGCTATAATAAACACATACGCTGCTGTTTTGGAGATTTTGTTTTTGAAATTTATTTGTGGGGTCTAAAGGTCCAATAAATACCATTCACATTTCAAACCTGGAAATAAGTTCATTAGAGTAATTGCATTTACATTATACTGAATCATGTTTCTATACGTTACATGTGTCTGATCTTCAAATTTTCCAGGACTATAAATGAAAAGCCAAAACAGTCATGTCATTATAATTCAAAAAACAAAACCTGCCTCCATTGGATGGGGGGGATGGGGGCTTTACTAAAACAACATTTGAAAATCATTCAAAAGCTTATTTTCCATCATGCTCTTAATTAAACATTTGTCTCATTTCCATTTTTCCTTTTCACTCCTCCAGCGTTTCGTATTTGCTCATCATTTAATGACTTTCTGATGACATTTTTTCCCAAAGACCTTTTTATCGTTTGTCCTCTCGTCTTGTTTCAATTCCTCATTTCATTTTCCACTTTATATTGCTTCATGTCTGGTCTTGTTCGAACGCTTTCTTTTATCGTATTTGTAAAGCACTTTGAGCTGCATGTTTATATATGCGACTGCTGTTTAAATAAAGTTTCAGCGATAAGTGGAATTCCTCTGTTATGTGGACTGAACAGTTCCAGTCGGACAGCTCTGAGTCACTTAAGGCCACGCTTTACAACTCATAAAAGCCTCCATTACCTTACAGTCACTCAACAAAACCTGTTCTACACCACAATACCAAAACACGGCTTCTCCAAACACGGCTGACCTATCAATCACCGCGAGAGATCATTTGCTTTTCATGGGCTATTGAACATGACTCAGTTGTGTGATGCCGGTTTTACTCCCTATTTGTCTCTTCTATAGATTAATATTATTTTCTCGGCAGATGTTTTCTTACCGTGCACACAGGGTGATATGACGACTGCTTGAGCAACAAAAGAATGATTTATCCCACTATAATACATCAGTTGCGTTTTCTTAAGGAACAGGTACAATGATCAGACTCAGACCTGAGACTAGCTCCAGTTTCTCTGCTGGGTCACCTTCCTCGTAAAGTTTGGGATGACAGCGGTTGCCGATCTGAGCGATGAGCTCGGCAGGGAGAGAGGCGAGATCCTGTCGGCCGCGCATCCTAGGCCGCGTCTCTGAGTGGTCCGGGAGGGCCTCCACACGCTCACCCGCTGAAGACAAGAGAAAAAGATGATGAGAAAGGAAGTTTATGGAGAGAAGAGAAAGTGTGAAGACAAAACGTGATCTCGGCACACACTGTCTAGACAGTTGTGAAGATTAAACCAGCACTCAGGTCTTTTGAAACAGACAGATAATACAGACCTCTTGGGATCGAGACTAATAAAAGACCTGTGAAATCCAAAGGCATCAGAACACATTCAGTTTTCATGCCATCTGAGAGAAGATAAGACCTTCTGATAAAATATTCATGAGCTCCAAACAGTTGAAGCATTTTAACAAAAAGTGTGAATTTAGCTATGATGATATTCCTACTTAAGAAATACAAAAGAGAGTAGACAATAGTTAACTTTTAAAATGGAAGCCAAAAAAAAAAAAAAAAGCAGGAGCCTGTATACATTTCAACACATACAGGATCAAAGGAAGTGCTGGTGTGGGAAGTGCTATTTTAAAACTCAAATGAAAATTCTGTCATCATCAAACCTCCATGACTTCTTTTTTTCTTCAGTGGAACACAGAAAACAACATTTTAACCATGTTCTGGTCGTTTTCTTTCCATGCAATCATGAACAGGGACTGGAGCTGGCGTTTTGTGTCATTTTTTGTCAGATCTTTTCAAAGAATCGGTTGATACAGTTCACAAAATTGGCTTGAATTAAAATGAACAAAAGTGAAAGTGACATGTGAAGGCCAAGTATGGTAACCCATTCTCGGAATTTGTCCTCTGCATTTAACCCGTCCAAGTTAGTATTCATTCATGAATCGGACTGAGCCAATGAGCTCGACTGTAAACAGCTCACGAGAGGGAAAGTCTGAATAAATAATAGTGTTGAAAAAAACCACAACTTTTAAACCTTATTGTGATGTACATCGGAGTGTAACAGATTAGCGAAAAAAGGAAATGTATGGCAAGAACTAGGTTCTATCCATTGGTTGTTGATTGAACTGAACGCAGATGTGGGATTTGCAATCAACTACATATGTCACCAGAGACAAGCCTGTCGTTTCACAGGAAGAATGAGTTGACATTTTGATTAAAAATGTCAATGTGCAAAAAATGTACCGGTAAATATTAAATGAAGTATGCATGGAGAAATTGAAGAAAAAAAAAAAAAAAAAACTTTTTATTTAACAGAAAATTTCTCACACAAAGCTATCGTGTGGCATATTGACAGCTTTTATAGTGCATTTTTAAGTCTGAAAGCTCCATTTCGCATTCATTGCAATTGCATGGAAAAGACTACGAGTCCATTATTAAATTTTCACCTGTTCTTTTCCATGGAAGAAAAAGTCATCATACAGGTTTGAACAACATGAGGTAGAGTAAATGATTATAAATAACGACTGAGTCAATTATCTAAATAATTGTAAGCGTTTCATGTCATGCAGCAGTGCTGTGGACTCACCTGTAGCTCCCACGTTTAACATGCTGTACATGGTGTACATGTTGCAGATCTGCCTGTACTGCTCTTCAGTGCCATCATCCACCGCCTCTTCCTCTTCCTCATCGTCATGGTAAGAGATGGGGGAATCGCTGGCATAGGCACTCAATGTACCGGGGCTGGTGCCTTCAGGAGTGGCACTGCTCGTGCCGTTGCCATTGGTGCTGCTGCCGCCACTGTGACCCCCCTGGCCCATTCCTAGACCCATACCAAGTCCCATGCTACTTTGCTGCTGGATGGCGCTTCCACGTGCCATCTCTTGGGAAAAGCGGGCCGCCTTCCTCATCCCTCCTCCTCCGGCTGTGCCCGAGCCTCCGCCGCCTTCCCGACTGCTTCCTTCCCAGAGCCGCTTGGCCACCGGCGCGCACACCACAGAATAGGGCGAAGCCTCCGGTTGCTCCGTCTTCACCCGAGACACCAGGGGCAACGGGGTCAAGCAGGAAGTGGGCCGACTGGCTGCGCCGCCTCCATTTGCCGAGGCCCCTGCCGCCGTCTGGGTGACGGGACTCTGAGGCTCCGATGGAGGAGTTTCTTCGGTATGGAGGCCCTGCGAGTCGCAGCTGGGCGAGCTGACCTTCAAGAAGAACTCTGTGCCCTTCTCCATGATCTGCTGGATCTGGAGAAAGCCAGCCGTGTACATGAGCAGAAACTGGTCTCCGACGTTCATGCTGAGGCGGCCGGTGTAGCAGAAAGCCAGGATCTGCTGAAAGCTCTGCGGCTGTACGGCCGGGGGCAACTCCACCACCGTAGGGGTTTTGCTGCCCGCGCTGCTGTTGAAAAGGTCACGGAAGTAGGAGCTGCTGGCTGCCAGCACAGCGCGGTGGGCTTTAAAGGTGTGTCCTTTCACCACCACAGACACGTCGCAGTACAGGCCCTGTAGCCGCTGCTCGTTCAAACACTCCAGGACATTGTTGCCGAAGTTTGGGATCGCCATCTGAAGGGTCTGAGCCATGGCGCTATGGCCAGCACCACCAGAGAAATCTGAGTGGCACCAGAGGAACAGAAGGAGGGAAAGACAGATGGAAGAGAAAGAAAGAGATCTTTGTCAGCAGCATTCTCTCAGCAGCACAGTAGTTCATCCCTTAAGACTCATTGCAACCGTCATTTGCTTTTGAAGCAGTAAAATCCACTAAATCTAACATCATTTATTGCAGAGACACAAACGGTTATTGGCAACAGACTGATACATTAAAAGGTGGTGAAATGAATAAGACCCCAGGGACGAGCTTGTAGGCACCTTTAGCAGACTGGCCTAAAACAAGCGAACTCTGAAAAATAATAGGGGGGTTGGCGAGCCTCCTCTAAAATCCTGTGAGCAGGATGTGACTGCTAATCTGAATGAGATGGTGATTCAGCTGAGACAGAGATAAAATGGCACTCTTTACAGTACTACATCAGAGGAGGGAGAGAGGGGGAGAGAGCGAGAGATACTAAACCAGTGATTGAGGTCATAGTTGAGGAAGAGGGTGGAAAACAATGGGCTTTGACTGACACTGCAGTCAGTCTTATTACTGCTAAATGTGACACCATGAGCAAAGCCATCATTACAGCTCGCAGTCGTGCTGCTGGGGAAATTCATTATAACCTGACCTTTCTACTTTAAAATAGGCTGTCCAAACATTTTACAAGTATGAAGAGTTATAAACTGTGGTCTGTTACATTTTTAAGCAACAAATACACTTATTTTATTTTATATTTTTTGTGAGTCAGCAGAATGAGTAGCAGAACTTTCTGAGAAGGTACAGATTGACATTTTTCCATCAAAAGAAAAACGGTGGCTTATTGTTCAGCAATCATTTGGTGAAGTATAAACACCCCTTAAATCATGTCAGCTAAACCAACACGGCAGAATAACACTGTGATGTGATATACTTCACACATTAAGATTAGACAGTGGTAGGCAAAACATCTGGGCACATGTTTCTCACACAAGCCATCACATTAAAAATCACTGAATCTGATCTGATCACACAGAACGTTCGTGGTAAAAGAAGTACCCTCTTTGTCTGACTTCAGGCTCGCTCCCCCCTCCCTTGCATGCACACACACAAGCCATAGACATCAGACAAAACGGCTTGTTTACAGTTGGCCAGAGAACTGTGGCACACATACACACTGAGAGGCCCAGGGTTTATTTAAGAAGCTTTCCCTTGGGGTGGGGGAGGAGAGGGACACCTTAGGTATAGTTATCATGGTGTGTGAGAGAGGGGGGCACAACATTTTAAAGACTGTCCTCACATGTATGAAACTTTCAACATGCAACCAATTGAGTTTTGGAGTCTAAAAACACCAAGGCCTAAATAAAATAAAGTAATCTTAGAACTTCAATCTTATTTAGTAATGAATAATCAAGTATACTCATTAAACTTCATGCATTTATTCTCAATGACAAATTCTATACTTTATTATGTACATTCGGGTCAACTGGGACCCTTTTAGGCAGTCACAAAGTGATTACTTTTTTTCAAAAGTGATTTCAAACTAAATGTCAGTGGTTCTCAACCCTTGTAACTTCAAGATCTCCTAAAATCAAAGGTGCTTGTAACCTTTTTGTTAACAGAAACTGTGGCTGTAAATATATTAAAATAATTAACTGTGATTATTATTATTATCTTTAATTAACCAGTAAAAAAACTCAGTTTAATCAGAATATTTTGTAGATTACATGTTAACACATTGTGCCTTCTTTAAGGAAGGAATAAATAAATACAAATAGCTGTTTCTTCGGTGCTGAAGAACTTCTCTGCTCAACTAGCCTACAACTTTTTGAGATGAAACATAACAGACAAACATCCCCAAAGAGTGAAAAAAATGCCACTAGCGATTGTTGAAAAGGGTCAAATAATAAAAGTACATTTTGTTCACCAAGGTAATATGCTGCACACTCACGAAACATGACTGAGTGACAAGTCCCTGATTGTCCATTACAGTAATTTGATGCGTTACACTATTTATTTTTATTGTTAAAATAATACTCAAATATAGGGCTGAAACGATTAGTCGACATTGTCGACAACGTCGACAATAAAAAATTGTCGACAAATATCTTTGTTGTCGAGTAGTCGTTTGATCCCACGTGACCTAATGTAAGGGCCTGCAATATCGCGATTTGACCGCTACGGCGCTGTAGCGCTAGAGTGTAATGCAGCCGTTACAAATGCTATTGCGGTAGAAGAAAACACAGCGCGAATTATGACGGAGTGCAAACGAATCCGAACTAGCTAACTTAGGTGTGTGAAAGTTTCACAAAACTTCAAACCAAGAATGCTGTCGTGTGCAATACATGCAAGGCGTAACTTGCTTTTCACGGGAGCACAACATGAATGTTAAAGCACTTAAAGAGGAAAAACCCGGCACGAGACGAGCCGGTGAGAGGTGAATGTTCTCCAGCTGGAGCTAACGTAAATAACTAGCAGTAAATCTCTTTTTAGAGAATGCAATACTACTAATAATAGCAATAATATTAACAATAATAATATAATTACAGTAATGTGATGATTATTTTTGCATAGAATAAAGCTTGATCGAGCTTAGGATTCAGGGCTGTTTTTATTATTGTAACTATTAGTTATTACAGTCTTATCACTTGCCTGTATTTTGTTCCATATTCATGAAGACTTACAAAAGAGATGTTATGAAGAATATCATGTCAGTTATTTTTTATACTGTAAATTAAAAGGTGAATGAGAATGTCTCTGTCAGCTCAGCTGTCAATTTTTTTTAAATTGTGTTCTTATAATAATTGTTTGCAGTTTAAGTTTGTCTGTAATGCAGCTGATAATTTTTTTTGTTCATTTTTTTTATTGAAAGAGAACCGAATATTTAACCAATGCTTTTTGCATTTGTGTGTGATTTGAGTTGGACAGAAATCTGAAAACTTAAAGAGAATGACCTGTTTAGTTGACTCAAAGTTCATTAAACCAACCATTTCAAAAGCTGAAGTGATTTTCTTTTTTTATATTATAGTTAGAATATGTATAACTCAGTGTTTTAACAAATTGAAAAGGCTGAATAATCGTTCCAAACTTACTGATTAGTCGGCGAAATAATCGACGATTAGTCGATTAATCGTTCTAATAATCGTTAGATTAATCGATTATCAAAATAATCGTTTGTTGCAGCCCTACTCAAATATAATATGATTGGGGGCCCCTTAGCAAGTTTACCAAGTGCCCTAGTGGGACCCGGGACCCCAGTCGATAACCACTGATACATTACGAGAAAAAAAAAAAAAACCAGCACAGCTTTAGAATCCAGTCTAACACTGTCAAGCCGGTGCATAAACTAACACTAATTCAACAATGCTGAACAATGAAGTAGAATATAAGTAAATAATGAGCAAACCTTTGCAAACAGCCCTGCCAGTACAGCAGTGTTAAGAGGCTGTGTCGGCGGCAGGCTAACCGTGTGTCAGTCAGTCAATCTGCCCGTCCGTCCGGAGTTCTCCACTGGCACGGGCCGAGAAGGGGGGTGAAGAACGATGGCAAAGGCGCCCACTATGAGCCACTCTGTGAGAAATGCAGCACCTACATGCGAGCGAGCAATAACGCAGTGGGGGGAAACGCCGCGACGCACAGAGGGCCGCGCGAAACGAGCAAGTTTGCCGCTCTTGTCCCGTCTTTGCCAATGCACCGCACCGAGAGCGAGCGTGCCTACATCCTCGGGCCTAGACGGGTCCGTCTCGTGCGCGGCACCGCTGAAACGAGGGTTCGCCCCGTTCTCCACCCCACTCAATTACAACGGCAACACTCAACAATCTCTAACGACTGAATGAGGAGCCGGCTGCTAGCATCCTCAAATACCCAAGTGCATACTTTTCAGCCCACGGAATTTCAAAGTTAATGTTCCATGGCGATTTGCGCGCTAGTTCGGATACCCCACCTTATCTTATTTCACAGACATCAACAGGTCATCCCGGGACAAATGCACGAACTGGGGGCGAGCCAGACTGAACCAGCGCTGACAGCAGGGGGGGTCAGCTAGACTCCGCCAATAAGAAAATGATTGAACAACTCGGCGTCGCCACCACAACAACATCAATCACGCTCAAAGTGGTATCTTCAAACTAAATGCACAAATACGAGCCTTTCGGTTAACAGATTAAAGAGATCCCGGAAATCAGGTTTTTAAATAAGCCAGATCTGACTCCGGAACATCTGCCAGCACGAGCGTTCAGCCATGTCAGTGAGGTCGGTGAAGTGGTTAAACTTTTTGTTGGTACCATTAGTCTGTGCCCATCCCCCACCGCACACCTTCCCCAAAACAATGCCCCCCAAACATCTCAGCGCCATCGGATTTCAGCCAAAATGCCAGGACAGCCGCTCGCGCGCCGTCCTCGCGTGTCACGCAGCCTCACATGACCTGCTGCGGGGCTTCGAAGGCGGGATACTCACCCCTAGCTGGAGGCCGTTTCAAAGTGTTTCAATGGAGTCCGACGCGCTCGCTCTCCTTCACTCTCTCGCCTCGTCTGTCTCGCGCTGGAAACAGCCATTCATTGTGGGCATAGGCGCGAAGTCGATCGCAGAGCCATCGAGCGCGAACTCTTTTTCCAGCGGGATCCGGAGCGCAGAGCCACTGATCATGCATAGACTAGACATGACTCCCCATCGTCACTCAATCGCATGATCATCACAGGCGCAGCCTCAATGCCAGGAGACCTATCCAGCGTCGAGATGTATTTGCGCATAGGCTGGCACAGCAACAGCGAAAAGAGCCACCGCCTCGTTTCCATACGTGCGCAAAAAGTAGGCCATGCCTCTGCTACGTCTCGCCACACAGATCTCCAATGTAGAGCTCGCAGAGAACGCCATGAACTCAGAACAGCGGCAGCACACCGCGAGGGAACGTTGACAGCAAATAAAGTTTGCTTATATTGAAGCAACGTTTAGGGTTGGGGAGTTTTACTGCGTCCTGAAATGGCTAACTTTTAAGTTCGGCGCATTTGCTTTTAAATATTTCTCGCATATTTAATTAGAGTAAGATCCAAAATTCCTGTATGTTTCATTTTAACAGCCCGATATAAAATAATCCCTAAACATATTCAAATGAGGTATGTGTGGCCGATTATTGATTTGAAATGCTTATCAAGAAATTGAATATGGGAAGCATGAAATACTCACTGTTGGCTCGAATAATCCATGTAAAAATGGCCCGCACCGTCGCGTAAATCTATGTGTTTTAAACCACAGGGAAAACTATACGAACGCGTGACGTCACATGCTGACCCTATAGATGTCCTTACATTACCCCGGTGAGCTACATTTCCAATTGCATTTTTGTGTCCGGAAACGTGCGCACGGGCTTCCGTAGTCACGAATTATTGAAAGTGAAAACACTGGTTGCCAGATTGGTTTGTTTATGTTTATTATTATTACACTGCAAATCTTTTTTGGTTACACCTTTTCGTCCATCTCAACAGGAGCACTAAACCAGGCCCAGAATGGTGTGTAATATATATATATATATATATATATATATATATATATATATATATATATATATATATATATATATATATATATATAGTGCTTGACTTGAACTAATGTAATTTGACTCCTATGTCTTTTATTACGTTAATATTTACGCATTATCCATTATCATAAAAAAAACATTATTGGCTGGCACATAAGCAGAATAAACGTGTTGAATTGATATTAAATTCATTATAATAAGAACTATTTTAAAATATGAACATTTTTATTGCCAATTAAATAAAAAATTATATTTAGCTTTTATGAGTTGTTGAATGTATCAATAACTTAAACTAACATTTGGTCGCAAACTAGCTCATACTAAGTGACATCTTAACTTAGATTAAGATAACAATTTGTAAAAATGTAATTATCAATAGGCCTATGTACTGTTCAATTTAATCAAACTGGCCTGGCCTTTTTTGGACATATAGCCATGTTCAAAATGTGTCTGACAATTCGTTTTTGTTTTTTAAATATTCTTTTAACCCTTTCACACACAGTGGTCACTACAGTGGACAGCTATTAAAAAAGCATTTAGTTGCACATCAATCTCTTCATTGGACCCTGGTGCATCATCCTATAAATTGCAACCAAGTGGCAAGCCTTTGTGTTTCGATTTTTTCCCCCTCCAAACCAAGATGGCCAAGGGTCAGTCAGACATGCCAAGTTGCTCCGGAATATCCACCCTTTCCTTCTATCCTAGGAGACTCTTGTAGGTAAAAAAAATATTGCAGCATCAAGCAATATCTAATGAGTCATATCACAGTAAAATTTTCCAAGTTTTGATTTTAGATTGAGAGAAAACTCTGATTAATCACATGTCCACTGTAGTGGACGTCATGCATCAACTGCTATATTTCAGGTACAATTCATAATTATAATGTGAATATTGTTTTTGAAACTTAAAACTTAAAAACTTAATCTGCAGTGACTTTTTTTTACTGTAAATAAGTGTATTTGTATTATTAGAATGTAATTTTCATTGACATCGAAAAAAGTCATGTGATTACATAATGTATGACACGTGTAATGCATTACTTTACTTGTTAGATCAAAAAGTAATCTGATTTTATAATGCATGTTACTTGTTATGCGTTTCCTTACTCATAACATCAAAAAGTAATCTGATTATGTAATGTGCGTTATTGTAATGCGTTTCTTTACTCGTTACATCAAAAAGTAATCTGATTAGGTAATGCATGTTACAATACATTACTCTTAACATAAAAAAGTAATCTGAGTGGGTTATGCATGTTACTTGTAATGCGTTACCCCCAACACTGATCATTTCAGATGAGATTGACAAAACGCATCGCTAGGTTTTCTCAGAGGAGGGCTATGATAGAAATGTGCATGTCCATCTTGAATATAATCAGAATTATCAGCTAATAAGGGCAAATCTCCATACTCTGGTGCACTGGAGGGAGCATCTGAGTGGTTTCCACAGTTGTACCTTGACAGACTGTAGAAAATTCTGATGGAATCATGTCCTCATGTTCTGATATCAAAGATACGCGAAGTGCAACTTGTATGAAGCCTTTGCAATATTTTGCATTTATATTTTTTGTATATATTTTATAGTTTTCACATGATTTGATATAATTGTATTGATTAGTTTGTTAAATTCACATACTTTATCTGTTTTATTATTGTCTTATATTTAATACAGTATATCTTCAGTTTAAACCATAACCGCATGCTGTCCACTCAAGTGGACATCTGAAGATCTCTTTGAAAAAATTGTAAAAAAAATAAAACAACAATCAATTCTTGTTTTTCATGCCCTAAGAGCAATAAAAACACATAGGAAAAAAATCCTGACTGAGGTTATCATAATTCATGCATGAAAGGGTTAAGACTAAGAGTTTCCATGTTGTACCTTTTGTGAAAAGTCCCGGTGTGAAATGTATACATTGGAATATTCAAACAAAAAGGAGCACTGCCCTCTAGTGGCATTATTACAGTATCTCAGGGTGCAGAACGTTTTATTTTCTCCTTTGAGAAGTTCATCTAACCACATTTATATTAGTCTCTGAATCTTCTGAATTCCAATATTTGACAACTTAAGAGTCTAATTTTTACTTTTCATTTACTAGATGTTGTGTAGGCTAAAGCCTCTTACAGAGTTAGTCACACTGAGCATCATAGGCCATACGTGTCTAACTCAAGTTGTTATTTATTTCAGACTGCATCCTATTGCATTTAGCCATTGTATTATATCCTAATTATGTACTACATTAAATACTTGCTGAGCAACATGGACGTTTTTGTTGCATAAAATGTGTTAATGTGTGATAGCACACTTGATTTAGGCTAGGCTACTCACTCACTATTTTAGTTTTGTGTATTTATGTTACTATTAATATTTCACCCATTAATTACTTATGCTATGCGTCTGCTACATTTGCATGTGAGAAGCAACCTACAACATTTCGATGTGTTCAGCATCTGCAGAAAACACTTACAGTAGATTTGTCACCACTGACGGCAGCTGCCGTGTGGCTGTTTGCGTGCTGAAAATGACATCCATAGTTAATTCACAGCTTGAGCACAGATTGTCTGGAGAAAAGAGTCGTCCACTGACAGATGGCAGGGGCAAAGATGGAAATCGCTTCAGTTTAGGGAAACCATATCACAATGTAAAGACTGATTGATTGATTACTTCTGCTCACCACTTGATGGCAGCACGTGTACATTGAAACTTCGTGACGCTAAAGCTGCTTGAAGAAACATGCAGTGGAATGAGGAACAAATTAAACTTATGGGTTAACCTTATCAGACTCTGTTAACCTCTAGAAATCTGCTAACTATAGATCCATTTCCACTCATCTCAGCATGTGTTCATTTATTCACGCCATAATTTATTCATCTGTTCTCCTCTACCCTGGTCTCTATTTTCAAAGTGAATTTCAAAGTTCCTCTGTGAGAGACAAAAACATGATGCTCTTTCTCCTTAAGAGTCCTCTCGTCACTTCTCGCTCAACACAAATAAAACCTCCATACATAACGTCAGTATCGTACGTTTTTTTAGTAGCTATTTTGCGGGCCCGTTTTAAACATAGTTTGACCGCCAGTTATGAAAACACTGTTGTCTGAGCCTCCGTCGCTCCGACAGATGGACGTGAGAGACTAGAGAGTGACAGTAATGGAGGGATGGAACGGGAGCGTGAGATAAGAGGAAAGATGCCTTTTTTAAACAGTGTCACACACTGTATCTTTTTGCTCTACCTTGGCTCATTGCTTGTCTCACTTCTGCGGCACGTTGCCATGGGAACACAGCTGCAGCACTTGAGTCGTGAGTTGGGGAGGCTGGGGGTTGCTATTTAGTAAACACGTTCACATTTCTTCATTGGATTTAGCGAGTTGGATGGGGAAAAATGTGGCTTATACAGAACCTACAGTCATAGCTCTGCCAACAGTGTGAGCAAATGTGTTATTCTCATCTTGGATGGTTTTACAAGTCAGCTTTATAGTGCATCCAACTCTCTGTATCTTTTTCTATTCATCTTATGCACCAATAAAAAATTCTGGAACAAATCGCCCACCCTGCCTTTAACATGTAAAGGCAGGGTGGGCGATTTGTTCCAGAATTATTATTATTATTTTTTTTTTATGCTGGTTAAAAGTCTCTTCACATCCTGATAGCAATCACTAAGTTAAGTGGTCTAAATGCATTTGTATGTGTATCGTCAGTGGAAGGCCTGTCAGCGTATGCAATTCCATACCTCCGCGCACCTGTGCAGACATCACACTTTATCAGCGCGTTTCATTCTATGCAGAGTTACACAGACGTCAGTCACCGAGCACCACAAACAAATAGCAGCCACCTTTAACCAGTTCCTTCCTACCTAAACCAAAACAATGAGCTTATGCTGCGTTCACGCCAACTACAGAAATTTGGAAGAAATGGAAATCTGTGAAGGTATACTCTGAGCGGTTCGTGATTCGAATTTATGCATTTCAATGGCAACACTATCAACGCTGAAACTGCAGCAGTCAGGTGGTACAGGTCAGTTGCTTTTAAGTTGTTTATGTTTGTTATTATTGTAGTATATGTGCTTCGAGACATGAGGTAGTTTAACGCCGTCTCTCGAGGACGCTTTTGTTTGCTCCCTGATGCACGCGTTCATGTGTTTGAAGGAGACGTGGCTTTGAAGACACTCTGAAGGGAGGGTGGGATCTCATGCTTTCAAAGCTAGCTCGCTATTGCTAGCGGCTCTGAAAATTGCTTTACCCTACTTTTAACATTTCTTACACAGACTCAAGGCACAATTTTTTAAAGGGATAGTTCACCCAAAAATCATTTCCTCACCCTCATGTCGGTCAAAACCTGTATGTATGGTGTTTTTTTTTTTTTTTTTTTTTTTTTTTTATCAGTGCTGTTGTTGTTTTTTTGGTTTGGTTTGTTTTATTGTTTGGACATAATCAGTTTATTCATTCTTCAGAATATATTTTGTATTTCATAGAAGAAAGTAACTCAGAAGAAAGTAATACAGGTTCGGAATAAGAAGTGATCACAGAATTTTCCTTATTTAAAAATAAAGGTAGTTTATTATTGGTTCGCTGAAAAACATTTAACATCCATGAAACCCTTCCATCCTGCATTGCACAAAAGGTTCTTTAAAGTGAAAAAGAGGTCCTTGAGGTTATTAAAATGTTTTCTAAAGGCTGGAACACTACACAACTTTTAAAATCTGAAAAGATTTTAAAATACTAGGCATCATACACTTGCCGATCTTTTAAATAGTTACAGAGGAAAACCTGGGCATCATACACTAAATGACACTAAAACACTATCAGACTTTCAACAAAATGTAGAAACCATTGCTTTGTTGCTAGGAGACTCATGACAAATTAAAACAATAAGTTCTGAAATCGGCTCAAAATGTCAAACATGTTTGATGGAATCAAGCTTTGAAGTTAAATAATTGGAGTCTGTGACCATTACACACATAATTTTCTGTGAAATCTGTAAACTCAAATCTACAGACTGGCTCTGACTTTCGGCAACTAGAGTCACCTTGTCCAGACTGTAAATTGGGGCAAAAAATGGTTATCTGTGTTCACTGAAAGGTTCTTTAGGTAAAAAGAAAAGGAACCTTTTTTTGAGTGTGGGTGAACTATACTACAACAACTGTGTTCTTCTCCATATCCTTCATGCTTTGATTAAGAGTCCAGCCCTCAGCAGACCTGTTACACACTGCACATGGCATAATGCGTATATTTTCTACCAGAATATTTTGTCAACCATTTTTGAAGCTGTGATGGACATAGTCAGTAAAGAATGCTGAAAGGCTCAGCTATGCTCAAAATAAGCATATAAGCGTTTGATATTAAGAGTGGGTATATATACACTCACCTAAAGGATTATTAGGAACACCTGTTCAATTTCTCATTAATGCAATTATCTAATCAACCAATCACATGGCAGTTGCTTCAATGCATTTAGGCGTGTGGTCCTGGTCAAGACAATCTCCTGAACTCCAAACTGAATGTCAGAATGGGAAAGAAAGGTGATTTAAGCAATTTTGAGCGTGGCGTGGTTGTTGGTGCCAGACGGGCTGGTCTGAGTATTTCACAATCTGCTCAGTTACTGGGATTTTCACGCACAACCATTTCTAGGGTTTACAAAGAATGGTGTGAAAAGGGAAAAACATCCAGTATGCGGCAGTCCTGTGGGCGAAAATGCCTTGTTGATGCTAGAGGTCAGAGGAGAATGGGCCGACTGATTCAAGCTGATAGAAGAGCAACTTTGACTGAAATAACCACTCGTTACAACCGAG
Organism: Scardinius erythrophthalmus; assembly: GCF_964197995.2. Taxonomy (NCBI): domain Eukaryota; kingdom Metazoa; phylum Chordata; class Actinopteri; order Cypriniformes; family Leuciscidae; genus Scardinius; species Scardinius erythrophthalmus. Next base: position 44,427,285 of record NC_138221.1, read on the forward strand.
GTATGCAGCAAAGCATTTGTGAAGCCACAACACGCACAACCTTGAGGCGGATGGGCTACAACAGCAGAAGACCCCACCGGGTACCACTCATCTCCACTACAAATAGGAAAAAGAGGCTACAATTTGCACGAGCTCACCAAAATTGGACAGTTGAAGACTGGAAAAATGTTGTCTGGTCTGATGAGTCTCGATTTCTGTTAAAACATTCAGATGGTAGAGTCAGAATTTGGCGTAAACAGAATGAGAACATGGATCCATCATGCCTTGTTACCACTGTGCAGGCTGGTGGTGGTGGTGTAATGGTGTGGGGGATGTTTTCTTGGCACACTTTAGGCCCCTTAGTGCCAACTGGGCATCGTTTAAATGCCACGGCCTACCTGAGCATTGTTTCTGACCATGTCCATCCCTTTATGACCACCATGTACCCATCCTCTGATGGCTACTTCCAGCAGGATAATGCACCATGTCACAAAGCTCGAATCATTCAACCCGTTCTCATACCCAAGGCGTCACTTTCGACCATGCTTCAATATCTGACGCTCAAAGCACCCTTTAGCGTCCATATGAGACGCATAACCGTACCACAGACCTAAACCTACCCAACCGAAGCGTCACATATTGACGCTAAAGGGTGCTTTGAGCGTCAGATATTGACGCTTCCGAAAGCGTCAGTTACATGACGCCTAAACCTACCCATAACCGAAGCGTCACATATGGACGCTAAAGGGTGCTTTGAGCGTCAGATATTGAAGCATGGTTGAAAGTGACAAAAAGTGATGCCTTAGGTATGAGAATGTGTTGAATCATTTCAAATTGGTTTCTTGAACATGACAAATGAGTTCACTGTACTAAAATGGCCCCCACAGTCACCAGATCTCAACCCAATAGAGCATCTTTGGGATGTGGTGGAACGGGAGCTTCGTGCCCTGGATGTGCATCCCACAAATCTCCATCAACTGCAAGATGCTATCCTATCAATATGGGCCAACATTTCTAAAGAATGCTTTCAGCACCTTGTTGAATCAATGCCACGTAGAATTAAGGCAGTTCTGTAAGGGATAATGACGGTTGTTATAGCGAATACAACCAGGACAGGCTGATCAGGACCCCGACCCGACGTGAAAGCCTCAAGGACCTACATTATCCCACTTATTACATGGCTACCTACCAAATAAATCAATAATTTGACACAAAATATTGATTTAAAAAGGAGTTTATTGATTTAAAAACTTTTTATTCATTTGTATTGCTTCCGCTAAAGAAAATAGTCCGTTCCGTCTCTACGGTTAGAATCCTGCGTCCATAGCAACACTCTTTTTTTCATGGCAACGGTGTGTTATACTTAGCAGCGGTCTGTTATTATCAAGAAATAACAGACTGCATTCTACATTAGAATTCAAGCAAGCCATGTAATAAATATATATGATAAACGGAAGCTCGAGCATGTTCGCTTGACATGCGAGAATCAACAAGGTTCATGCTAAGCAGCACGTTTGAGCTTCCGCAATAACCAATTAGATTTGTTCTTTTGCGTCAAGCATGTACGGTTCAGCTTTTTATATTTGAATAAAAGCCTAAATTTAAACTGTTCATCATTGTATAAAGCTATTGAATTTCTTCCGAAAATTTGGACGCCCGATTCATATGGATCTCTTTGTGAACTTCTTGAAGTGACAAAGTAGTTGGTGGACTGTCAATTGAAGGACAGAAAGATCTTTGAGTTTTGAAGATAAACGAAAGACTTACGGTTTGGAACGACGTGATGGTGAGTATTTGAAAACAGTTTTTTTTTTTTTTTTTTTTTTGGGATGAACTAACCATATGTGACCCTGGACCACAAAACTTCTTATGTGTAATTTTTTTAAAATTGAGATTTATACATCATCTGAAAGCTGAATACATAATATTTCCTTTGATGTATGGTTTGTTAGGATAGGACAATATTTGGCTGAGATACAACTATTTGAAAATCTGGAATCTGAGGGTACAGAAAAATCGAAACATTGAGAAAATCGCCTTTAAAGTTGTCCATTTCTATTGGCGATAGTGCTGCATCCATTCACAAAAATAAATGTTTTATATATTTAAGGTGGGAAATTTACAAAATATCTTCATGGAACATGATCTTAATATCCTAATGATTTTTGGCATAAAAGAAAAATCTATAATTTTGACCCATACAATGTTTTGTTGGCTATTGCCACAAATATACCCGTGCAACATAAGACTGGTTTTGTGATCCAGGGTCACATATAAGCGATCTATTTTGTAAGTTCCTGCGAGAACTGACCATTTTGAAGGGCTACCTGGAATTTCTTTAGAAGTTTTCACCAGTCATGGACTTTGAGGAACCTCAAATGGTGCCTCAAGCAATAAAAAATAAAATAAATAAATAAATAAATATTAGCACATAACAAAAGACAATTTAGAGCAGCTCCTACAATATGATATACTGTAAAACACATTAGGTGAGAAGGTGGATAGTAGGGAGGTGGGGGCAGATGATCTTTAAATAAAAAGTGATGGCATCTTCGTCTAACATAACGGGTGGCTGCATATTGCGGCTGGGATCACGCAGGAGTGGCATCATCCCAGTGTAGAGAGGTCTACCCCGATCTTCACTCTCTCACTCCCCCTCCCATCCTCATTCTGTATCTCTCCCTGATCCCACAGTGTAGTAAAGCGGATAGGCAGCTAAACAAACAGCGGAATCTTTTCAGAGAAGACACTGACAGAGGTAAGAAACTTTTCTGTTTTTATATCACCCAAATTTGCAATAGTCGATGGCAGGCAGGAAGAGACCACCTCTTCACACTGTATCGGAGAGCAGACATCGTAGTTGCCCAGACTGCGCATTGCTCTGATGAGAAGCCACCTGCACGCGCCGCGACTCACACGCTTTATTCAGAAACCATGTAGAACCCATCAACGCATTCACGCGTTTCTGAGTTGCGCAGCGCGTTTTCTGTCAGAATCTATGCGTCTCAAAGCGTGTATTTCAAGGCAGTTGTTGAAGCGCAAATATGTAGGTTTGAGGAGATTTTTCTCGTGAGTGTTACTTGTGTAGTGCCATATGAATGATACTGCGTCTCCTCACATAGGATGTAGTTCGTTGGGAGCTGGTCTTAATGTATAGCCATGTAAAAACATGGAGAGCGACTGCAGGAGGTGCACTTAGGGCGCACCGTTAGATCGCCACTAACAGATGTGCGGAGGGGATTTGGTATTAATATACCATGGCTGGGTTTTGTTGGCGAACTGCGTGACACGGTTTCGGTTCACAGCAGCATTAAGACGATGGAAGGGGCATGTTCCTTAAGTATTTCATAACTTTGGCATGATTCTTTTCATCTCATGTATTATTCATTAGTATGTATGAAAGAATGTCAGAAAGCATTGCGTCTCCATGAACTGTGTGGTGGAATTACATTCACAGCTCAGAGGATGTGCGTGTTTGTAAGGGTGAGAGATTAAAATATGGCTATTGAACAATGATTAAGGTTTTTTTTTAATATGCATTGACAAGTAACGGCGAGGTACTGCCTGTGATTTGTCTCTATGAAGTTTCAGTAGCCTAAATTCCCTGAAAAAACCTGTTGGACATTTTTTTTTTACATTTATATTTTTCCCCTATTGTTTCCTTTTCTAAATGTATTCTATTATAAATACAGTTTATATAACATTCAACATAAATGCACTTACATTTTATATAGTTGTGCAGTGCGTTTATATATTGTGTGTGTGTGTGTGTGGCCTGGTAAAGACACAAAGATGGCAATATCCAAAATTCTTGTCCTTTTGGGGATTTTTGTTTTGGTCCCCATGAGGAAAACAGCTTATAAATCATAATAAGTGAAGTTTTTTGAAAATGTAAAAATACAGAAAGTTTTCTGTGAGGTTTAGGGTAAGGGGATAGAATGTAGCCTACATTTTGTACAGCTAAAATCATTATGTCTATGGAAAGTCCCCATAAAGCATGAAAACCCAACGTGTGTGAGTGCATGCATGCGTGCGATGCAAACCATATTTATGCAATAAAGATACGGGTCACTAAGCAATGCACAAATTGTAATCCGGTCTGGAGCAGCATGCATGTAATAATTTTTACATTTTTACAGTGAAGTCAATTCCTATCACAGTGTCTTCCTTCTCAATAGTGAAACAAGTTTTAAAATTGCTAATCAGTGGCAATAAATGACTTGTGGAAGTGCTTATAGAGTTTAGCAGGATTACAATCCCATTGGTTTGCACAGGTGGGTGCCACAGTGTTCGATCTTCCTCTATCAGTCATTGATACTCAGAGTAATTAGCTCAGTTCCTCAGCCACAGGAGCGCTGTGTTTTCACAGACTGTCCAACAGCTTTGGACACAAAGGTCAAGCCACCAGCGTAGTGAAGTGGAGGACATTTTCAACATCACCCCGCAAGCTTCATGGTTTGAGGGTGCACAATCTGGTCTTTAAATGTTTAAATGTGGTTGATGCTGCTTGGTGTGAGGTGAAACCAGCGTAAGGAAGGAACTAGGCACTTATAGATGATGTTGTTCTTCTGCACTTAATGCATCTTTCTCCTCACTGCACGGAGAGGCAGTAATTATGATGCCAAGCTCAACTGTCCCTTTGTTCCAAATACGTCCCTAAAGATCGAAACCCTGCAGGCTTTCAATGTGCCTTTTAATTAGAGCCTTATAATGATATAAGAGAGACGGAGACTGAGGGAGAAAGTATGTGTGTTAAGGGGGAGGGGAGTCTTATATTCTGCTTCCCATTAATGAATAATCGCTTTGATTTAGTAATGAAGACTGTGGCTATTGGACCACAAGAATGTTGTGTGTGAAGTCAGAACTGTTCCTGTTTTGTAGGGCAACAGATCATTTTAATCACATCAACCACACATTTTTAATCATGTTGTTAGTGTGAAAGTAGAGAAGTGCTGACCTGTGCTATTAAGTAATCATATGTGTGCTATTAAGTAATCATATGTCATGCTGCCTAAGCAAGCCACATAATCAATAAAAGAGTTGAGATGTGATCACTTATTATTACGGTAACAGAATCGATGAGAGATAATATCAGTGCAACTCTGCGTCTAAGCATTTGTTAAATTGTTTTTGTTAACCCTTTGGCAAATGAGGAACCTGTTTCATCTAGTCAGCCTGTCTTGCATTTAAGCAAATGTTGTTGTAGTAATGAGGCTCTGGGTAATTAATAAGTAATTTGGTTTATGTAATACTAGCCTCTTTTTTTTTTTTAAGATTAAACTGAATGAGTGACCATGCTTATGTCTGTAGTGACTGCATGACATTGTGTCAACATTTTAGCTTAGCCGATACTTCACATATTCTCTGTGTCTGTAACAAAGATTAAAAGTAACTCATTCCTCCAGTCTTCAGAGTCACATGATCCTTCAGAAATCATTATGCTGATTTAATGCTCAAGAAACAATTCTTATTATCAATGTTGAAACCAGTTGTGCTGCTTAATATTTTTGTAAAACTTTTTTTCCAGGATTTTTTGATAAATAGCCTACATAGTTCAAAATAACAGCATTTATTTGAAGTAGAATTGAAATAGAATTATTTGAAATATATATATATTTTGTAACAACGTAATAGTCTTTACTGTCACTTTTGATCAATTTAATGCATCTTTGCTGAATAAAATAATATCTTAAACGAAAACTTACTGTCCCCGAACTTTTGAATAATAGTGTAGACCTTATACAAATTACGATAAATAAATAAAACCCTTAAAACATAATGGACAGCGTGAGCGTGGTTTGGGGCTTAATTTTGTCATGATATTGCTACTGCTTTTAACATAAAATGCTTATATGGATGTTATTTGTACTTTTACATTAAGAATGTTCATTCGAATGATACCAGTCTTGTCATTTAACATGATCACAAATCAAAGTATAAACCAGACATGAAGATGTAATTTCTTGATATAAATGTAATACAACTTCTACTGTCACCTCAGGAGGATGTGCCCTTATGCATCATTTCATTCCTGTTGTTCATTTGTAATGGGCTTAATTGCTGTGTTACAACTCAAATCATGTGACAACATTATTATCATGCAGTAAATGTAGTTAGATGTTAATAGACACAGAAACGCTTAAATGCTTTTTGGTCACACTACACTGATACACTGAAACACATGCAGCTGTCTCACAGGTATTGTCTATGTGTCAATCTAGACTTTAGACACAGATTCACACATAGTATGCATTCATTTGTATGAATTTGCACTTGAGTGTGTGAAAGCTGATATTTTTCTAATGTGTTGCCTACCTAAACATGCTCATCATCTTCACACGTTTGCCCAGCAAACAGCAAACTCGTCTCTCCAGATGACATACAACTTCCTGCCAGTGTGTGTTATGATGATGTGCTGATTGTAATTGTGGTGTGTGTCTCCTCATTACGAGTCTCATGATGATGGGTTAATGAGGCTTGCCTGTTTACCTTACTGTCACTTCCTATTGGCTGGCTCAGGGGGCTAATTACACTCCCAGTACTATGGGAGGGGGGCCCTAAATTACCTTAAGCACTGCTATTACAACGTGGATTTGTTAGACCGTGTATGCTGACAGTCTGCGTATACATGTTTGTTGTGTCTGTGTAAGTTCATATATTCAAATTAATACATTAAACAGTAGGCCTACTACATATGAAATGTTGCCTAATGTTGTCATGTGAAAGTGGAAGCAATTGAGTGGTTGTTAGATTGTTGTTTACAAGACCAAGACAAAAAAGAGTCCACCCTCAAGCCACCGTGATATGTGTGACTGAGTCCTCTTTTCAGTGTAAGTCTGCAACATTTGAAAGTCGCCGTGAACCGGAAGTTGCAAACGACTTTTCTCCAGTGTTGTGACGTATTTCCCAGTGAAAAGGAATATTGAACAGAGGGCAGGGTTTTACTCTAGTGCTCCTTCTCTCCATCTCTCGCTCATAGCAGACTAACGGTTTGAGGGCAGTGGTTAAGCGCTTTCAACCCAAGCCGTCAAACTGACGTCATCAGAAAAGGAACGCCATTCCAGACCGGAAGTAACTTTTCAGATTTTGATTAAAGATTACCACGGCAAACAATTTGTTTCTGTGTATTAACTTGCACGGATTAATTGTTCACCACAAGACTAGTAATACACACTAACAAAGTAAATAGGGTCAATTTTGATTTCATGTCGACTTGAAATGTGAGTCTGTTTGGTGGAAAAACTTTTAAAAGTAATAGCAGACCTCTCTTTCATATCCTGAGACCAGACCTCTCATTCTCTTTCTTGGTCTTATTCCTTCACCCATACATTAGCACATCTGACATTTAAAAGAGTGATGTTTACAATGTCCATCTTTGTACTTTACCAACTCAGAGAACATGACATTTCTTTCACTCAAAACGACACTTAAAAGCAGACATTTAGCAAAGATTTGACATTATTTTAGTTATTTATAGCGCTCTGGAATACTTGATTCTGATTGGTCAATTGTGATTGGTCATCTGTGGCATCCAAGGATTCTGATTGGCTATCAAGGTTTTTATCATTCATCAGCTAAAAAAAAAAAATAGTTCTGGAAGGGATTCCAATGATAGTATCATTCCTCTGTGCCGTTATCTGTATAGGTGTGGTGGCGACTCTGCTATTCTTTTACAGTTAGAAAGATTTTTTTATCGTTATCAATATCTTTATTGTTATCATTATAATAATCGTCCCTGTTGTGGATGGGCTTTTAAGATATTGATAAAAAAAAAATCTAATTGTAAAAGAAAAGCTGTGTTAGATTTTTCCCTAAACCTAACTACGTCCTATAATATTTAGGCTATACTCTAGCGCGTCTACAGTCGACGTCGGCCGAGCCTAACCCTATACCCTAGCGCGTACACACATCGACATCGGCTGGGTGCCAATACTTGTTCCCCTAACTAACTTGCTGCAGCAATAATAACAGACAGACCTCAACAAATGTCCTTTAAATGCTTTAATCACTGCCGGGGGATCTCAGAGCAGTTCTCCAGAGAATCTCCCAAGAAGAAGCAAGGCCAGAGGATCTCAGACAAATTCCATTGAGAATCCCACCAGCGAACACAAATACAACAGTTTTTATAGAATAGGGGTATGGCAAAAATGACTTGATACATTACATAATTTCCCACAGTTTGATTTGTTATTCATAGACAAACCCTTTTGTTACTAGGTAGGAGCAAATTCTGTTGTTGTGATTACTTTTGAAATCACCAGGTTTCAAACCTAGTCTTCTGTCCAGTTTAATTTCCCCATATTTGTTATTTATACACACACACACTCAAAGTCACAAGTTTCCCCTTGGTTTTGAACAGTACATTTTGTTCGAAGGTAGAATGTTAGATGTTAGAGTTATGATTAGTTTGATATACGGTTTACTATTTTATTAATTAAAAAATCCATCACACAGCCAATCAGCATCCATCCTGCTGTTACGACCTTGAGCATTTAAAGCGGTAGAGAAGCACTTGTTTAAAATAGAACAATGTCGTCCGCTGTGGATGCAAATAAAGTAATCTTTATAGTGACCTTGTATCACCCAAGGGGGTTATTTTGTGATAATGACTGACTGTACATTATCCCTTACATAATATAGTACACATGTTTGTCTAAGATCAGGATTTTATATTATAGAGTAATCCATCTCAAGAAAGAAAAAAGAGAGAGAAAAAAATTGGTCCATCACTCTCTCAGCCTCAAATTGACGATCATTGTGGAGATAATGTCCGAAGAACAGTTGTTCTACACAGGCAGCAACATTACCACACAACCCTGATAAGAAAACCAGGGACTGAGAGGGAGAGAAAGAGATCATGGGAATTACCATAGATATTCCAATGTGTCAAATATGCAAATGTGTCAAATGCACATTCAATTTAAGGTTACTGCAGTTTGCCCCTATTCAAGCATTTGGTTGAAATATTTTGTGATGTTGCTGGCTATTTTTAAAACTCTCTTGCCGTAACAAACTTGCATTTTATGCTTTGTTTATGAGCACTAGAATTTTTTTTTTTTGAAGAGATATTAGTGATTTGACCTGAAACTAGCTGAATTGTTTTGTTGTGTAAGAGCACTATATCATTTCTGCTTTTGTATATTTCTGAAAGAAATAATTATTTACTTTTTTTGGCTTCGGTGATGCAGTGCATTTGCAATAAAGGAAAGATTTCTGTGGAAACCAATATCCCAATTAACATCTGCCAAAGCATTTTCATCATGCTTACTGATCTTTAATCACCTAAGCTAAGTTTGATTTTTGCATTGCATTTCGTTCATCATATATCTATATATATATTGCTTTTGTTTTGCAATTTGACAGATCTGTTTATCGGTGCCTGGATAGGTACAGCTATTCAGCTGATTGACTCAGTATGTGCAGAGACCTTGATCATGTCCATATTTGTGAGAGACAGGCACACAGAAGGGGTTAGTGTTCACGTATGTTCATATATGAGCAAGAGAAGGCATACGTGGTTAGAGACTGTGTGTGTGTGTGTGTGTGTGTGTGTGTGTGTGTGTGTGTGTGTGTGTGTGTGTGTGTGTGTGTGTGTGTGTGTGTGTGTGTGTGTGTGTGTGTGTGTGTGTGTGTGTGTGTGTGTGTGTGTGTGTGTGTGTGTGTGTGTGTGTGTGTGTGTGTGTGTGTGTGTGTGTGTGTGTGTGTGTGTGTGTGTGTGTGTGTGGTACCACCATCTGCCATCTGCAGCACTCCAGACCCGTTACCCCCTATCATCCACTACTAGTGAGTGTGAAGCATACAAACCTGGGAGACAGAGAAAGAGATAGAGAAGCTGAGAAATAGGAGGATTTGTAGCAATAAGTAACCAAGAATGTCTTGGTGATCCTTTTTTTCTCTCTTTCCTGCTTTGGATAGAAGAACCGCTGTTCAGAGAGGAGCTCCGTATCACAGATACTAGTGTTTTTTCTGCCTGTCCCAATTCAGTGTTTTGGCAATAACATTCTTCTGACTCTCTGCCCACTTCTCAACTCCCACCATCTCCCACCCTCTCTCTCTCTCTCTCTCTCTCTCTCTCTCTCTCTAATGCCAAGCTCTCTGTGTTTTGCTGGTTAATCTGATGTATAGTTGTACTCTTATTTTCATTTAATGGTGTTCGAGGTAGGAGCAGGCCAGAATCTGAACGAACAGGTTTCAGCAGAAAACTCAGACTTCCAGGGGCTGATTCCACCAGCTGTGCATAAGTTGTAACTGTGCCTGGTTGGAAATTAAATGAGCGCTAAGCTACAACTTGTGCAGTCGTAAATATCTGAGCGTTGCACTATTAAACTCGAGTAAATCGCAACACTACATATAAGTTAAATACAGAAGCCTCCTATACCAGGAGTGATGGCTGGAACAAAATGGCAAGGTGATTGGATTACATGAATGAGATCATGTTCTGTGTGACAGACTTAAATCCTTTAGACATATACAACGACATTTACACTCGTTTACCTTTTGAAGGGATTAAACATTAAATTAATAAATGACTTCTAAGTGGCTCTACACTAAACTACACACTTTCCTATGTGTCACCTGATGTCACTTTTTTATGCAGGGTTTCATCACACACAAAAAAACAACAATTTGTTGTATTAGTATTTTTTTGTATCTTTATTTCTTCATCTTAGATAAAGTTTCTAAAAAATTAACATTGATAATTTAATAAAACAATAAATTATTTATATAAATGATATAACTATAACAGATTTCATGATTATTTATGTATCATATTTTGATGGAAATTGAATTTATTACTCTTGACAGTTATGTAAGACAAACTAATGTGTACAGCTGATATTGTAATGGTCTGGGTGTTTGTTACTTTAAGACTAAAGTCTTACTTTATGCTGCGCCATTCTGTTGTGGTTTGAGCATTTCACAAAATGCAATAGTTAACAATAACCTGTGTCATGTGAATCATTTACAATGCACTATAGGTTACAATATGTCATATTCTGCTACTACATATTACTTCATGGAGAGCTTATGACCTACTAGCTCAGTTCTGTCTTAAAGGGATAATTCATCAAAAATGAAAATTCTGTCATCATTTACTCACCTTCATGTCAGTCCTAACTTTTATGATTTTCTTTTAATTTAAATTGTTTGGGTAACTATCTATATAAGAACAAATTAGTGAAAAACTCTAGTGAAAAAACCTATAACAAAATGTATTTAAAATACATTTATTTCATACTAAGTACAATCCATTAACATATTTATTGACATATCGCTTGAGACTTTCTGATATAAATATTATAATTAAACTTTATTTGGAGTACTTCTTTATTGAACAATACAAACTTCTTTATTGGAAAAGAATGCACTGTATTTCTGCTTTATTCATACATGATTTCAGGACATAGCGGCACCACTTGGTTCAGAAGGAAAGTTATGTTGTTTGCCTGTCATTCATGCTCTGTCTGCACAGAGTACGTGAATGCGCTCATGACGTATGATGTCTGCGTGAACAGTGGCATGCAAACACACGTTGGGAACACATGCTATCATTTCATTCGGACCGAACAAACATTTTATGGTCCTGTGCCTTCCACAGATGATATATATTTATAAGAATACGTTTAGACCGCTTAACATAGTGATTGCTCTCAGGATATTGAGAAGACTTTTGTGGTAGATTTTTCTTTATTTTCGCACCTGACCTAAGTCTACCTGGGTCTCGTCTACAATCGACGTCCCCAAACGTCTACAGTCGATGTTAGTTTCCTTTCAGTCTCTCACATTCGATGTCACGTCTCCCGTTCCCTCCTTCAGGGAAAGAGGGTAACCAAGTAGTAACCAAGACGTTCCCTTTCAGTCGCTCACGTTCAACATAACGTCGATGTGACGACGTACTTGGGATCCCAATTACATCATCATGTCGACGTTACTTCTCCCGTTCCCTCCTTCAGGGAACGAAGGGTACATTAGTAACCGAGACGTTTCCTATAATATTTATACTCTAGCGCGTCTACACATCGGCGTCGGCTGAGTGGTCTAATCCTAACTCTAACTTGCTGCTCAGCAATAATAAACAGACAGACTTCAGCAAATGTCCTTTAAATGCTTTAATCACGGCCGGGAGAGTACTTAAGCAATTCTCAGAGAATCTCACCCCAAGAAGAAGAATTAATCACGGCCGGAGGATCTCAGACAAATTTCAGAGAGAATCCCACTGAAAAAGAAGAATACATCAGGTTTTATAGGATAAAGACAGACACAACAAAATAAGATCATCGTGACTACCATGTCACCCTCTATCAATATGATTGGTTCAATTGGTAAAGCAAGCCCCCCTTTACCCTCTGTTACTGACATAAGCAAAAATATCTTGAAACATAAAAAAAAAAAAAAAACAAGTAAAGGGTTAAGAGCTCAGTTGATTACTCAATGTGTCATATTTTTGATATTGTCATCGTCAGCACTTCAGAATTTTCCATGACACAAATAGGCAAAGAACAGAACTTCTTAGTTCATTGTGTTTCAAAGTGTTAGAATGTTAGGTAAGATTTAGATGTTAGAAACATGGCTAGTCTAAAAGATAGTTTACTATCTTATCTATTAAAAATCCATCACACTTTCAACCAGCATAACAAAAAAAATTCTGTAGAGAATCACCCATTGCACCATTAGTTCCAATTTAGCAGACTTTAAGTATGTAAATGTATAGTTTACTTAGCATGAAATAAATGTATTTCAATAGATTTTGGTGTATTTATTTTTCCCTAGGGAATCCAATTCAATTAATTGAGTTAGTGACAGACTCATTTTTAGATTGTAGCCTCCTAGTGTGAATTCTGTCTCGCTAAGACCTTACTTACAGCTCATGCAACCCTTCCCAGGTCATTTAAATCCGTTCTCTGACAAGGGGCACTTTCATTGAACTAACTGGACATTTTCTGTCTTTAAAATTTAATAATACTTTAATAAGGTAGAAGCAAGAAACAGACAAAAAATGAGGATATGCAGCTTTTTGCTCTGCACAGCAGTGTTTTCATTACCATAATGAATTTCCCAGCCCAGCCCTGGATTTGTGCACAGGATGGCCCTGAATTGGTAATGGAACCTTTAATAAACCGAGTATCGTGAAGTGAGAATTAATTCGCCACCCAATTCACTGGCTTTTTTTTGGTTGAGGAATCGTTGTGCTTGTTTTGTGCTTTCTGGTTTGATGTGATTCTTCCCCATACATACTGTTTGTGCACGTCAAGGTGTGCTGGAGTAACGTGTTTAGTGTGTTAAATGAGAATGCAAATGGTTTTTACACTGGTTTTAATTGAATTTGATTGTTATTGAAAATGGTACTGAGATTCATGTCCTTTATTTTTAATAGTGTGAACAATGACTGAAAACACACCTAGGAAAGGTCTCATTTTTAGAATAGTCCTCCAGAGAGCAACTTCAAAGTTGATAACCTTCTAAAGCACATAATCCGTGAAACTGTGAGGATTCCATAACTCCCACTGGATTTGTTGCTTCTTTTCAGTCTTTCGTTAGCGCAACGACTCTACATGAATGGTTTTCGCTATGTGTGTACTTTTTCCACAGAATTCCTCTGTCAGGGTTTGAAAAGTTGAGACAAACCAGATCCAGACTCTCTAGTCCTATTCAGAGCTGAAGCCAGTAAAAGACAATTGACACGTGTGCTGCAAAAAAAGATCCGAATCTGTGTTACGAGTCTGGCTTAGATTACCAGACTGGCTTTTCATTATAATCTTCTCTAAATTAATACACTTAAGTGGTGACAGAGGTGAACATGGTGCAAGCAACGCCATGGTCAAGGGGTTGATTCCCTGAAAATGTTTATGTCTTGAATGCAATCCAAGTTGCTTTGGATAAAAGGGTGTGCTTTTATTCAAACACATAATTTCATGTTCATGTAATCATGTTTCGAACATGTGACCACTCATTCATTTGGCTTCACTGAAGAGTGAATAAGTGTTAGATTTGTTATACCTACTGTTGCTCAGCAAATATTTTTTTTTTTTAAGAAGTTGACTGTGTACAGTAATTATAATAAACTGAATACAACTATTAGTTAAATTATGTAGTGATTTATAAAACCCACATTCCTATTTTGGGACACTTCTTTTTACAATTACAATTACAGTGTGTAAATGTGCATTTACCTGATGTGATGCTCAGTAAATATATTTTTTTATTTATGTACTGTATCATAATCTTAATTTATGGTGTTTTGTGAATATAACAGTCATTTTCTCATATTTTGACTAGGTATTTTGACTAGGTGACAAAAAGTGCTTTTTTTAATTATTATTTTTTTTATTTTACAAGTACCCTTGTATATCTGTAAAAGTGTTCATTTTGAAGTGTGACTTCATGAGTGATGGTGTTTAGTGGGCAGCACACAACACTGAGTGTGTGAATGTGTGTATACAGAAGAGGTCACTTTACTGGTCTGGACTCAGGCCTTCATCAGACTGACATGTCCACTCAAGCACAACATGTTTGCAAGGTCAGCAGTCACCAATGGGACTTCCATTTCTAACTCTTTCTCCCTGTGGACCCACACTAGTATTATACAGCTACTGAGGCACATAAACCGAGACACAGCCGCTAGACCAGGGCTAAATGTGTCCGCTGAGACTTAACAGGACTCTTCTCTTCTGGCTCTTTTTAAATTCAAACAAAATTACAAATATTATATACTTGTTATATTATACCGTTCAAAAGTTTGGGGTCAGTACGATTCTTTTTTTGCAAAAATAAATAAATAAATTATTCATAAAGGACGCATTAAATTTGTTTAAAATAAATGACAGTAATTTTCAATGTTCACAGTTTCCACAAAAAAAAATATTATTTTATTTTATTTTAAATTGTATTAATATTTCATCCTTAGTTGTTTATAAATTGGTGCAATGCTCACACACATCGAGCTAGAAATTGTAAATGGCTGTAAATAATATAACAATACAAATCTACTTTAGTAAGTGCAAAGAAAGTTGCCATTGAGTCATCAAAAAGTCTTGATTCCTTATTTTATGACTTGTATATTGTGGTGCATGCGGACTGCGTATGACAACAACTACCAAGGGGGGCAACATATGTTTTGTTTGTTTGTTTGTTTATTTGTTTGTTTTTTACATGGTGGGTGAGGGCACAATGGGGAAAACTGACATTTGGGTCACACGTTTGCTCGTTTTCTAAACTCCAAATTATATACTCATCTATTAACTCCTATTAATTCTCTGTCACTATTTCGCTGTCTGTGAGTCATGACTGACTTCTATTTTCCGAACCATGGACAGCTCAGTTGCTTTTGTGCCCAATCATGAAAACATCACATGCTGCAGACATTCTCCCATCACACAGATATTAGCTGCATTCCCATTCACAGGGTTCCTAGTGCAGCTTTCACTGCTCACAATGAGCAGGGCATACATATAGACGTTCCACTTCACTTTGCAGAATTCATTCACTTCACACTTGAATTGTGCAGATTAGGGGCTTTGAGTATGATGATATACTATGCATGAATAAATATAATATAAATTACCATATACATTTGTTACAGTATATCATTAAATATCATTCAAGTATACATATACTGCCAGGATGGGGGGGAGGGGGGTGCAATAGAAGGGGTTAACAATTAATTTGTGTTAGATTAAGGTTACATTGTTTACTGTTGTGGAATTGTACAGATTTCACTAACCATGGAATTTGCTCTGTTTCCACATCTTTGATATGATGCATAATTCATATCAAAATTTATAACAGGACAGAGCTGATATGGTAGGATGAATATACTCTCTATTGCAATTCATATTGTATAATTCATATTCAAATGTTGAAAAACAAATTGACTAAAATTCATTGATGCTTTGTGCCGTGCCAGCTTGAGTTCTTATTTTAAATCAAATCTAGGTAACTAGAAAACCACAGACATGCATTTTAAAAGATAGAGGTGAACACGTATTCTAGTGCCAGAGTTCACTTTACTTACTATTTTACAGCAGAATGTAAAATTTAGGCTTCCCGTTGAGCCAAATGTCTTACAAGACATAGCCTATAATAAATTAGCAGACTTTTATTTCCTTCCGAACCCTAATGTTCCCTTTAAATTTTTATGAAATAATCTTGGTAATGGAAAGGGCCGGAGTTATTAGAATCCTATTGAAGATTTTTTATTCACAGTAAGGGGTGAACAATGTGATTCGTTATGATTCACTTTCCATATCGCTTTACTGTGCACTCGTGCAAAACTGTTAACCAGGATTAGCACAAACCTTAAGTGTTTTACTGATTTTGCACAGTTTCTCTGTCAGTACTCAATAAGCTGCTCTTTGTGCGATCTCTAAATCTGATCTATTCCATGATTCAGCATTAGTGGATTAGTAATGATGCATTGCCCAATGGGATTCCCTCTCGCATGTGATTGGGTCAGAGGATAAGGAATCAGGTCAACTCCTGTCTGTTTTCTTTACTTAAGCATTTCCCACAAATCTCAACAGCGTTTGTATTTTAGGGTAATGTTGATTTCCATTCCAAAGCAGGCGGACTTGATTCCCCCTCTCACACACACAAATTTCATATCTCTGCCTGACAACCAATCATAATGCTTTATGCTACTTGTGCAACATGCATGTCTAATGTGCTCTGAGTGAGTCATGTCACCCTGACATGTCTGTTGACTTGAATTACTGCTTTTTTGTGTGCGTTTCCATGCTCACATCAGTGATGTTCAACCTTCATCCTTTTGATACTGAAGGTCCAACACAAATGCTCAAGACTAAAATTCCAGTACCACTGACTATTATAAAGCAGCATCATTTGAATACAGTGCTAAGACATAAGTGTTTCTGAACAAATTGCTTGTGGATTCAATGACACTCTTAAAGAGAGCCACTTGCTGAGTTCCACAAATTAATCAGCTGAATGAATCATATATTGATTCACTCATAAAGACACTCACATTTTGCCTCCTACTGGCGTAACAATGCAACTGCAGAAAGAGTCACTGAAAAATTCCTACTTACAAACAGACTGACAAGCGAAGCAAGCAGTGCAAATATGAGCGCTGTGTGTCTGTGTGGGACGATACATAATTAATATTAAATAACTTTGCCCAAACTAAATCTGGCCAGGTTGTTTTTTTTGTTTTTTTTTCTTCACTACCAAAAACCTTTGCCAAAACACCAAACTTTGTGTAGGCTATTGCCAAGCTGTAAATTAAATTTTCAAGGAAAAGACTGATTTCCTTTTTAAAAGCTACATAGAGCCACACACCTCACTCTCTTCTCACCCCGTTCACAGTCTGGTCATCCTTCCTCACTCCCACATGACCTCCCTGCGCCGCTTGATTTGGGCGGGCGAGTCGGCTCTTGGCCCGCAGCCGTATTCAGGCTGGTAGAGGGAGATTGAGTGTTGAACGGTGTTTATAAGTGCATGCTGTCATGCTTTGCTGCTCACGGGGGTTAGAATGGCAACAGTTGTGATGACTGTGCAAAATGAAATTATTGCAGTGTTGAGATTGTAACACACTGTGGTCCTAAACAATACAAATGCGAAAGGAGGGAGGAGGAGGAGGCAGTGCACGGATTGATATGCTTGGTGCTGCCGTCCAATGTGCACCCTATGCTACATTGATCTGGCTTACCTTTTTTTTAGGTTTATGAAGGACGAGGAAGCATGTAAATACAGCATTTGTTTTTAGTAATGTTTCTATATTTTCTGAAAGGCTAGCATACCAAGCTGTTAAGTCAAGAAGCTTTAGATTGAAATTATGGTTTGTAAATGTTACAACTGGTGTACAGTAGTCTAATTAGCAAGTATGGCCTGGTTATGTAAATCTCATTAATTCCTAATGGATGGTTAGCGTGAGGCTTTAAAAACAGATGGCAGAAATGGACAAGGAAGGGAGAGAAAGAGATTAACTGAGATGGAGGGAGATGCACACAGTTTCAGAGTTGAGTGAAATCATCAGGAAAGAGGGATGGAGGGTGGGAGAGAGAGAGAGAGAGGCAGCCTGTTCAAAGCAGTTCACGCCCTACTGACTCACTAACACCCCAGAGTGCCACATGACCACATGCATGGAGGCGTCAGAGCGCCTGGGGACAATGAAAGTGAGGGAAAGACAGAGTAGAGATAGGACAAGAAAAGAATGAAGTTTAGTTTCCTTTGCATTTATTGAAATCAATAAATCAGCATGAAAACCAACAGGGAATCTAACCAATCACTTTAAAAAATGAACCATGGTATATGTGTCTTGGAGAAATCTATCCATTAGCATTTCCATTCATCTCTAAAGCGACTGCCACCTTGACCCGTTGATTTCAACCCACTAAAACTTGCACGGTCACTCCACTGCTGTTGATGTGAGTTTGAAAACAGCTGGATGGCAGTTTCCCCACTCTGCCCATGAGACATGTGGTGCAGCTTCACCAGCACGTGACTCGCCTCACCTTTGTTTAAAGATCTGTGCAGATATTTTGAAAGTGAAAGTGAAATGTGAAGGCCAAGTATGTTAACCCATACTCAGAAAGAATTAATGCATCCAAGTTAGTGCACACACATTAGGAGTAGTGAGTGAACTCACACACACACCTGGAGCAATGGGCAAAATTTTTTGCTGTTGCGTCCGGGGAGTGAATGGGTGTTTGGTGTCTCAACCGTTTCCTCCTGGTATTGAGAGTCAAACCCACAACCTTCGGGTTACCAGTCTGACTCTCTAACCATTAGGCCACTATTTTTTAGAACTTTATATTTATCAAACAATCCTAAAAATGTATCCCACTTTCCACAAAAAAATATTATGCACTGTTTCCAATATTGATAATAATAAGAAATGTTTCTTGAGCAGCAAATCATATCAGAATGATTTCTGAAGGATCATGTGACTCTGAAGACTGGAGTAATGATGCTAAAAAATTAAGCTTCGACATCACAGAATAATTTTATTTAAAATTTGTATAATTATTTTACAATCTTACTTTTTTCCCTGTATTAAATACAAATATAAATGCAGCCTTGGTGAACATAAAAATCTTGTTCCAAAAATATCTTACTGACCTTAAACTTGAACTCCAAAGTAATCGATTGCCGAGTTCACGCGCGTGATCATAGGTACTAAACCTATGCGGCAATAGGCGGATCTTTTGTGACGTCATTGTTTATGTTTGCCGCGTTGCATCACGGGAATTGTGTGGCAGGAAACACCGCTTGATACCTGTAATTTGACTGTTTTGCACGTTTGGAGGAGGATTTAGAGAAGAGGATAGTTCACTCTTGCTGTGTGGTCGATTGTACGGCTCGTTGGGGGCCTGATAAAAAGTTTTTTCGAATTCCCTCCGAAAAGGATCGCAAAAAAACGAAAGAAATGGTTGCGTGCAATTAGGCGATTGAACCTGGACGCTCCGAAGCCTGGATTCCTAACGTTCCTGATCGAGTTTGTGAGGCTCATTTTGTTCATGGTAGGCCTAAGTCTTAGTGACTATGTATTTATAGAAGATTGAATAAAATAAAAAATAATAAAACTGAGTCAAATCAACCGAGTCATATGTTTTCGCGTTCTGATTCAGGTGTCCCAAACCGCGATCCACAGCATCCAGACTACCGTATTTTCCGCACTATAAGCAGAGGCGCACCTTCAATAAATGGCCTATTTTATAACTGTTTTCATATATAGGGCGCACCGGATTATAAGGCGCATAGAATAGAAGATACTGCAGTCAAACGTTTGACTGGGTTTGCGTTATGCAGTGGTCACCAACCTTTCCAAGCCTATAAGATCACATCCAAGTCCAAATGTAAACCAAGATCTTCCACTTGCAAAAAAATATGAAAAAAAAACAAGTGGCTGAGCTGTAAAACCTTGTTTATACTCGACGCGTCCGCATGAGCGCAAAGGTAATAAAAAAAAACTAATATCCGTCTGCTCGGGCAGATTCGGCTTAACAGCGCGCGCGCCTCCGCATCCGCAGATGCACGACTTTGAGCCGAATCTGCCCGAGCAGACGGATATTAGTACATCTCATCATCACCCAGTTTGCGCGTCTAAATCAGTTGTATGGTCTGGTGTTCAGTCTAAAACAAAACAGTTGCGTCAAGTATAAATGCCTCGACTGTTTGGGGAGCTGCACGCACAGTCAGCGGAGATCTCATATGGGCTTTGAATAACTTCGATTTTGTCACCAATACAAATTTTGAGCTTCTCTCCAAACCTCCTCCGGTCTTCAGATGTTAAAGTGCTTATATATTGTGGATTTTGCCCGCTAACTCTCTTGAAAGTGCTCGTTGCGTCTTTACAGCCCGCAATACTGTTTGATTTGTTGCCACACAACCACTCGCGCATGCGTACAAAGATGTCAACAAAGATCCTCCTATAGGAACTCGGCAATCGACTACTTTGGACTTCACCCGAAAAAAACAGGATGTAAACACAGGTATTTGCGCTGGCTTAAATAACATCATTTTTATACATATCTTTCACATCTACTGCAGTCAGATTCACCCGTGTTCACTCAGAAGGAATCACTCACATTTTCTGTGCACTTGTAATGACACATCAAGGATGTTAAGAGGCTAAAAGCAGGTTTAGTACTTGCCCTATTGAAGTCAACAGGGTGCAAATTTTAAAAATAGAATAACTCGGTGTAGGCAACACCGATTTTTGTCGTTGTTCTCTGTATTGACAGCACTCCAAATGTACAAAAAAATGAGCTCAATGTTAAAATTGACCGGAGTTCTCCTTTTAATTTCACAGCCCCAAAGGCACTGAATTGCAGGAAAGACCCAGGTAATAAAATTTAAATAAAATAAAACTTTGCATAACTGGTCTATGCAGTGACACTTTTTAAAAGATGAGAGTTAGGTAACACTTTATTTTGATGCTCTCTTGTCATTGAAAATTTAAGAACAACCAGCATTCAATCACGAATTTGACTTTGACATTAGGTTCATGCGAAGTTTGTCAGTGTGTCCAGCCATTTGATGCTCTGTCTGCACTTTGTATGAGGAAATGAGGACATCTACTAATAAACAGTTATGTACATTCATATTACGGTCTGTCTTGGAGTGTTGAAGAGTCTTGACACTTGTTGGTCACACATCTTCATGGTGTCATGAGTCCTCCGCAGAGTGGGAATCTGGCTTTATCCACTTTAAAAAAAACAAGTTGGAATTGCTGCTACACATTTCTCCGGCCGATGGGGATGGTGGACCCATCTCCAAGCTTTATGTCATGGGCCCTTCACTGCACAGGCCAAAGACATTGAAGAAAGACAGAAATGTAGACTTTGACACAAATACTGTAAAAAGTGCATTATAAATACTCTGCAGTCAGGGTGAAACTCACATGCTGGACTTCCAGCATATGGTGCATGATCAAACTAATCTGTTTCCACGTGGTTTACATGATGGAGTGGCGGGGAGATGATTATTGTTCCCAAACCTCCTTGGCAGGGAATCCTGAAAGCTGCCTGTGCCCATAGAGTAATTTGAATGGGGTCAAACTGATGGATTTCTGGGCAATTTTTTAATGCCAAAGAGGATGTATGGGATCATGAGGTCCCCGTCTAAGTATTGAGAATATTTGAGTGCCAATTTTCCTCGCTTCACTTGCGTGCCATGTGCTTCTATTTATTCACTGGCCAGGGTGTTGAGTCATCTTCCCAGTGTAATCCAGTGCAATGATTTGCTCACACGCAGGATGCTCAAATTCATACATGCCTTTGCACCATTTTCTGCATATATTTGAATCTTCCAATATAGAGATGCTTATCATTTTTTAACTAATTAAATGTTTTAAATGTTCAGAAAAACCTCTCGGATTTCATCAAAAATATCTTAATTTGTGTTCCAAAGATGAACGGAAGTTTTTTGGGTCTGAATCACCTGTTTTTTGTTTGTTTTTTAAACGCTGAACAGAGGAGAGTTTGTTGGCAAAAAGAGAACGCGACAGAGCTCGTAATAAAACAAGAATCAACATTGGCATGGCTTTTCAGAGATTTTATCACTCAATTGGTGGAAAGGTATTTTATTGAACAGATAAACTGCCATATAGCTCTCTAACAGAGTTCATTGTAAAGCATTATCTATTGTGATTTGAGCTATTTATTTTCAATGAAGTACCATGTCTATTAATGGGTAAAGCTATAGTAACGGCTTCAGCTAGTCCGCTGGAGATCCTTTCCATCTAAAGTGGTTATATCTCTCAAGCCTAGGGAATGTTTCATGAGCAGTAGGATAATCTCTCTTTTTTTAGCTATGAGAAAGAACCTATTCATCCACACAGTCACACAGAGCCGAAGCACAACCAAAACAATGTTCATTCGCAAAATGCACGCAGTTTTGTTTTTTAACCTCTTGAGGGCCTTAAATATAAGTAAACAATGTAAAACTCGTAAAAGAAGTTCAGAAAATTGAGGCAACCATGCACTTCTTGAGTATCTGTTGATTCTCTTAAAATGTATTACCATTTTAAGTACATATTCTTGACATTTCAGATTTTAAAATACTGTGTGGGATGTTATTGTGCTTTATCCAAAGAGCTGAGTAGTTTGCATTATACTACTCTGAAGAATTCAAAAATACTTTTCTTCTAACTGCATTTTTACTACTGTATACAATCAGATGTTTTGAATGGCCAACTATATTCATCTATTCTGTTAATTAATTTACAACCTAGTTTTCTGCACAGTGATTTTACATCTGTTTTTGGCTTAAATAAACTAGTGGCATTGTGAATCCTACAACTCCTGCAGACTGCTTGTAATTTCTCAGCACAGACTTATGGATGTTATTCTCTGTGAGGTTTAATCATGTATTCATCTGAAAAGAAATACAGTCTTTCATAATACAAAACTACAGTGACCGTAAGGGGACATGCTCAGTTAATTTAGTTTTGTCGTGGCCACGACATGTAAACTCTTGTAAACATGATAATAAGGTGTGTAAATTTTTTGGAGGTAACAACATCTGGTAACGCTTTAGATTACAACCCGGAAAGTACTGCGTAATTAAGACAAAATTACAGCGTAACTTTAGGTAATTATAGTGTACTATAAAGTACTTACATTTAAGTATAAGGGAACAATATGTAAAGTTTTGGGAATAAAGGGGTAACAAAGGAGAATTTAAAAATGATTTTTACTGTAAGTAACTTAAGGGGTACTTATTCTACTATTATGATACCCTGGTAATCCAGAGTTCTCGCGAGAGCACACGTTGAATTTGCTCAGCCAGTTACTCTGGTGTCGAATAATGATGCTCATTAAATATGCCCCTCGATCTGAGCTGCACCAATCACATCGGGTTATCTGATATAGGCGGGCCAGAGGCGAGCTAAACAGATGACGACAGCGCTGTGACGTCCAAGTCATTAGTAAACATTGCAAGATGCCTATGGATGAATACCAGTTGTTTGAATTGGCTTTGGCCGCTACAATGAACGAGTTAGACTTGGCTTTTTCTCTAAAAGAGGAACAGAAGACGGCGCTCGAATCGTTCCTTTGCAAGAAGGACGTTTTTTTCTGTTTTGCCGACCGGATACGATAAGAGTAATCTACCAGTTAGCTCCGCTGGTAGCTAAGCGTATGGGGTTTATTGTTGTGATTGGTCATAGTGTTATCCAATTGCGTGCAGTGAGATTTTCAAATGCATGCTTGGTACCGCCCCTCGAGCTGGCCGATTTTCATTAGTCGACGCCAGACCATTAATCTTTTAGATTTAGGTCTGGATTTCCAGGCTACTATTATGATACAACAATCTTACATTTGGGAGCAATTTAGCGAGATCATACTCTGTGTACCTTTTTGTAATAATGGTGGTCCAACTTTTAGGAACAGATGAGCTTGCATTATATGTATTCCCAGAGATGTATTTTTTATTTTTCTAAAAACCTTAATTTGTGTTAATCTGAAGAAGGAAAGTCGTATACATCTTGGATGGCATGAGGGTAGAAAATGAGTAAATGGTGAGGACGTATTTCTGGGTGTAAAGCATTTTCTTTTAATACAGAATAGCAAGAGACATTATTTCTTCTTCAGATTCATCAGTGGAAAGAAAAGAAAAGAAAAAGAAGAAAAGGAACAAAAGGAAGAAGCCAAGCAAGAGAAAAAAGGGTGGACAAAACATGTTACTTTCTGTCAAGACTTGAGCATTTGAAATGAATTGTTGATTAAAAAAAGCAGTTTTAAATGAAAAAGAAGTGTTGTAAATCTGTTTTGAATTAAGTTGTTTTTCCAAATAAAGGTTTCCGAATCAGTGATATTAGATTGTGTGTATGTATTTTATTGTACTTACCCTGTGGAACAAGAGGGTAACTGTAACGGTCACCAGCTGGAATGCCACCAGAGGGCACTCCACATCAGACTTTTGTCATTCCCTCACAAACTACATCTCCCATAATTCTCTGCCTGGACTCATCCCATCCACCTGCATGTCATTACCTTGTTTAGCTCACCCCATATAAGCCTGGTTTTCTCATTCATTATCTGCGAAGTCTTGTTCAGTGTTTATACTGCATCTCTGAGTAATTTCACTGTTTTCTATGTTCCTGGTTCTTGAAATCTGCCTGTGTCCTGGTTTTCCTGTTCCTATCTCACCCTCTGGATTTACTGTGCTTTGACCTCTTGCCTGTTTTCGACTACGATTGTGGATTACCCTTTCAATAAAACTGCATTTGGATCCTCAACCTTCTTGTCTCAGAGCAGTACGTGACAGTAACAAGCACCACTTTAATTTACGGCCCGCAATGTCACATTTACCCTGTAACTACATGGAACAAGAGGGTAACAAGCACCACTACTTGAAACAAGAGAATATTTCCGTAATATTTAAGCAAAAGTATATGGTTTTAGTTTTCAGTGCACTTACTGATTACTGTAAATACATAGATATCTACCCTGTAATAAAAAATAATAAAAGCCTATACAGTTTGTATGCTCTTGCTAAATTGCTCCCAAATGTAAGATTGTTGTATCATAATAGTAGAATAAGTACCCCTAGTCTATAATACTTACAGTATAAATATTTTTTTTTATTCTCCTGGTTGTTACCCCTTTATTCCCCAAACTATACATATTGTTCTCTTATACTTACATGTAAGTACTTTATAGGTACACTATAAATCCCGAAAGCCTTTCCGGGCTGTAATAAAGCGTTACCCAACATCCTTATGTTGAGGCCACGCGATGTAAAGTCGTGGCCTTGAGATCCTATGCTGAGAGAACAACATATTTTTCTTGTGGCCACGACTTCATATAAGGGAACGAAATCTATTTCTCGTGACTAGTTAAATGCAATCAAGGAAAAATAAAAATAAATAAAAATTTGAGGCGGGGCAATTCTTTCCTCCACTTCTGCAGTTATTTTTCTTTGTTTGCATATACTGATTTCCATCTTAAATGTTCAATTATCAATACAAATGAAATTTTTTATAGAACATCACAACGAAAACAACAACTCTAAACAACTTTTTATTAAAAAACGCAATGTTTTGACCATCAGGTCTTCATCAGGCACCCGATTGCGCCTGATGAAGACCTGATGGTCGAAACGTTGCCCAGTTAGGGTGCGTGTGGGATGTGCACACCTTCTTTGTGGTTTCGATTGTCTAGTGTGATGCACCTCCTTGTGGTCAAAAAGGGAGTACATTCCTAGGGAGTCACTCTGTCTTTCACTTTTTCTCTCACTTCTCTCACTGTTCTCATTGTTTTTCTGTACGTCTCCCCCTGCACCTTGTAATGTGCAGGGCAAGTGCAGGGTTAATACTGCAGGTAGTTAATGAGTCACCATCAGAGCAGAAGGCTTGAGTCCGGGGTGCGAAGCTGGATGAATAAACAATGACTATAAACATTTGGGACATCGGCCTGTATATTGGAACAGTTTCAAATGCGATGTGTGTATTTAGTGAGGGTATCGCCTATGTGTGTGTTTTTAAGACACCTGATGACTCGGGTGCTCCATGCGCTCAACTAGCAGATGGAAAAATACTGCTTTTCTCTGCAGGCCTCAGTTTGACTGCTGCTAAAAAACACCCTGCTGCTTTCCCTAAGCATTTCAGCACTTTCACTTTCTCTCTCTTTCTTTTAACTGCAGTCTATCCTCACCTACTGCGAAACAATCATACAGGCCTATAATGACTACATAATAATCAAACAGGCATAATTTAAACTGTTGTTTTATTACACTTTATTACAGCAGGGACCTGGTCTAATCTGAGATGATTTAAGATGCCAGTGTGTTGAAAAGAAACATTTGCATTCAGGAATTGAAGCAGCTCGTAATTATATCAGATTTAACAAACCTTCAGTTGATGCTGCTGTTGCCCATCAGCAATTTGCATCCTGCTAAAATCGTTCTCAATAGAATTTACACTACACATTTCTGTTTCATATGACTATCACCCTAAATATGTAAATACATTACAATGTTCGTTTTTGATGCTTGTTTGGGCCAAATAACAGGACATTTGTCATTTATAGCTCATAGTATTTTACAATCGCTGCTTACTTCAACATGTGTCTGGTTGCTGAATCGTTTGCCGCAGCCTGCTGGTTTTTGTGTTTGTGAGCAGGGTGAACAAGTTATAATAACAGCTGTGTTGTTACTCGTCTAAATATACAGAGGGCACATCAATCACTTTAACTGCAGCTGCGAGCGATGCTAACAGGAGGCAGTAGTCATTAGCTGAAGTATGAACATAGTGACTTATTGCAATTTCGTTTTGTTCTGCTGAGAATTTGGACAATAATAGCCAATTAACGTTGGGTCTTCTGAGTCAGAAACTCTGTTCCTCATTTTACCAAGAAAGAAAATTTGATAGGAAACCGCTGAGAAGCTATTCTGTGCGATCAACCACCATCCTGTTTCACCGTGCATAGAAGTGGTGAGTGTTAGGCTATATTTTTTTGCACTAAAATTATTTAAAGTACCTTAATACAAGTATTGGATATTTAAAGAGATAGTCCACCCAAAAATGTTCCAAACCTGTATGACTCATTTTACACAAATACGATTCATTTTATTTTTAATTTATTTAGTCAACATAGAATACAGTTGTAATATTGGTATAGTTGGTCATAACATGAAAATAATTATCAGCTCATGAGGGCATCCCTTGGTTCTGTTCTGTGTAAATGAATTTCTTTTGGGATGTAAATGTGATCCTATGTAAGAAAAAAAAAATGACAATCAAGTTTGTAATAATTCTCATTCGCCCACCCACGGTAATCACTTCAAAATTTATCCTAAAAAATAAAGGAAAGTTATCCCATTTATTAACCTAGGAATTAAATTGTTTTGGTTGAATAGCAGAAACATCAGCAGGAGGAGGTTCATTTAAAATTGAGTCGAAGTCACATGAGTAACATTAAGACTTAACAGCCTTGTTTGAGACAGCAGAAGGTGGTGTAATGATACTGACGCCTTGGGCAGACTGAGACCTTATACAGTCATTGATCTGAGATGGAAAAATTGAGGCTGATTAGATTAATGACATAATTAATATGAATAACGAGTTGCCTTTGAGGGAATTTGGACCTCTTGAGTCTTTCAACATGCAGGTCATGTGTCTTCTGACATGCACAATGTACATTCTCAACCTGACCATTTGTATAAAGAGCTCTTTTATCTGTTCATCGTCCAACAGCCATATCTAACACAGCACCGCATATGAACTCTCTGTGGTCATTTTAACACAAAGACCCTTTAAAGCACAGTGAGCTGTGGTTGAAATATATGCACTGTTGCTGAAAATTCAACATTTCACTCTCAAAGAGGACAGAGAGAACAAAATAAAGAACGCAACAGAGACTGAAGGGGGCCGCAGGGTACCAGACAGAAGTCAGAAGCCAAAACAAAGTTCACAACGTTGGAAATAAACATACCTATGCAGCGGTCCGAGATTTGATTTGTCTGGAAATCACAGTGCGACTGAAGTTATTTTGCTTGTGGCTAGCAGAGGGCCAAAATACAGATCAGGACTCGGACAAGAAGTAATAACAGACACCTTTAGCACTGCGATGGATTCCTAGAGCTCTTGCCTGGCTGTTATTGTCAACATTTTACCAGGTATATTATTGTTTCTCACTGAGACCTTGGCTGAGAGGCATCTTGCACGGTTTATTTACCGTGATACAGAGTGTCAGCGGCAGTATAGTGGGTGTGCAGGTCGAATATGCGTGTGTATGAGGGTGAGAGAGAGAGCGAGAGCGAGAGCATGGTATGCTGTGCCAGTGCACATGTCTGCGCAGATAAATTCAGGGATTAGTGTGTTAGAGATGCACAGACTGACTGACAATCTCTCCTCCCTTCAGTGCCACTGTGAGACAACTGAGAACTCATTAACTCACTGCACTCACGGACCGAGAGTGAGAGAGAGAGTGAATTGAGACAAAAATGAACATGATGGCGTAGAAATAGAAAAAGCAAATATGGCGTATTAGCAGCAAGGCCGTGAGCGATAGAGGCAGAGAGAGTGAGGGGGGTTGAGGCCAAAAACAGAAAAGGCTAACGGTGAACAGCAGAGGCTGGAGGAAGAGGAGGTGTGGAAGAGAAGAATGAAGAAAGGAGCGAGAGAGACAGAGAAAGTGGCTGTTGCCAGGGACAACAGCATAATAGAGAGCGATCCTCCTACACAACCTCTGCCTTATTTTACTCCTCCTCCACTGTGGATTGATTCTCTCTCCCTCCGTTTACCTGCCTCAAGTCATGTCTGCCGTGGACCTTGTCAGAGTCAACAATGCTTGATTGGCGTCATTGTTAAAGGGACAGCCCACCCAAAATATAGCTGTCAATTACTCATCATCATTTTGTTGTTGTAGACATGATGTTCTCTCTTTTGTTAAACACAAAACATGTTAGGCAGGATGATCGTGCTTCTCTTTTCCATTCAATGAAAAGTAATGGTGACCAGTGACAGTCAAGTTCTATAAAAATAAATAAAAAAAGCACTGTAAAGTATTATAATATACTTGTATTAAATTATATTATAATATACCATATTTGAATATGAGATTTGAGAGCTGTTCAAACAAAACTAAGAGACCTTGTGAAAAAGATGTACACTTTAGCATACTTTTAGAAAGAGTATTTATTACAGCAATAATATACCATGCTTAAGCATGGACTGAATGTAATGACACTTAATGCATGTTAACTGCAAATACATGAAAATGCATTAATTAAGCATAAGCATAAATTTCTATTAAATGCAATTTGATGAACTTTAGAATGCGTTTTGTATGTAATTTCGTAATTATTGTCTTTGAAATATATGGTTATAGTGGTTATGGTTAAATTATTAATTTTATTTCTGCTGAATGTACTGACAAGCATTTATGGAATAATAATATATACTTTAAAGTCATTTCTTTTGAAACTTGTCAAATATATCTGTAAATACACATTTTGTAATGATGATGTTGCCATTTAGTACTTTTAAAATATATTAACTATCACATAACGCACTATAGTTAAATTATACTAAATACTTAACATGTGCTCAAGACATCAAAATAAGTGTACTTTAATGCCATGAAAAAATATTACAATATGATTTAAAATGTACTTTAAAGTAATTTTTTTTTTTTTTAATTTGACATTATTATAAAGTGCACTTTTTAATAGTTTACTTAATTGTGTTAAATAATATAGTCATGAAAGTGTACTCTCTTTAAGTGCACTTAACTGCACAAGTACTTAGTGCTTATAGTAAAGGTGTAGACAACATTAAGGTTGGCAATCGATTCCAATTCTGGTCAGCAATCGGAAATTATAAAATATTGTTATAAAATTACAATTTCTATTCCTCTTATCAATTACTTTGTGTGCATTTTAATATGACTTGAAACCATTCAAGCGCAAGAAGACCCAAGCGCTGATTTGTGTGCTGCGCACACATCCAAAGCGTGTGCACAGAAAAGTGATTTTAAATCATTCAAGAGCAAGAAGACTCACGCGCTGTTTTCTGTGCTGCACACACATCCAAAACGTGCGCAGAGACAGCCGCCTCTCATACTGAATAGTGCTGGCCCTGTCCCAAATGGCACACTTCATATGCACTTACCGTCTTGTGGTCTTACAGTGGCTGCCGTGTGCGCGTGTCCCTTTAGTCCATGAGACCGCATAGTTACTTTTGTATGAAAATGTAAATTTTATTCATAAAGTGCAGTGTTATTTTACATTTGATTACAGTTTCTGTACCTGAAAATCTTAAAACACTGTTTATTTCAATGGTGTCTTTGTTCAGTTGTATATTTATTTGTGCGATTGCTCATTTGTTTCTTTGAGTATTTTACTTGTCTTTAATAATGCTTGAAATGTATATTAGTTAGGCTAGTTGTTTTTGCTATGGTATTTTTAAACCAAAGACAAAAGTTGTAAGTGTTCCTTATCCTGTTGATTTTTGTTCATGGTTTTCAGCTAAAATTAAATGTTTTGCTATAAGAATTAGAATAAATGTGGACATCTACGTTTTTTATCACATTATTGATATAGAATTTAGGAATCGATAAGAATCGAAATCAATAAGCAGAATCAGAATCGTTAAAATTCAAATGATACCCAACCCAAGACAGCATAGGAAATACATTAGCTCAAATGAATTATGGGGAAAATAAAAGGACAACGTAAAACATTTCTACAGATAAATACATAAAAAATTAATTTAAAAACAAAATAGAACTAAATTAAATGGCTTATCAGAGCATTGAATCTCCTTCAATACTCTGACCTATTTATGTCTAATGTGTTTATTTTAGTAATTATCTGTCAGTAAATCTGGAAACCATTTTTTGGAAAAGAGATGTGTTTTGAATTTGTTCGTAAACTAAAACAAAATAAAATTAAACTTAAACAGGATGTGAATGAACATTACTTGAATGAAGTCAATGACCATAAAGAAGTACTCAGATATACACAGATAAGTCTCTGTCTTTCTTTCTTTTCTCATTCCACATCCATCTCCGGTCTCTCTCCTCTGAATCTTTACATCTCCTCTGACTCTGCTCACGGTTGCCTGCCTCATTGATTTGGGTGTGTGATTGATGGAAAGATCTGCCCCATCATTCCTCTCTCTCCCACCTTCCCTCTCCAATACCAATACCAGAACTTTTGCTTGTTAAATTACAGCATCTACCAGTCAGCCGATGCACTGATATCCTCAGGCTCATTCCACCACTCTTATCCCTCATTCTGTCCAATGCTCATCTGTCTCTTATCTCTCTCGCCTTTCTGGAATGAGTCTGGAGATTTGATTTGTAACTGTATTATGTTGATTGTGTTACTTGGTTCTGTTTTGTCAACACATTCTTACTCTCAACTCGTCACGTTGATGCTTTTTAGAGCACAGGGTACCACTTTATTGTCATTTTTCGACGTGCCGGGTACATCATACACAGGCGATGGGCAAGGGTATTTTATTGTCAAAATGAAATTAGATATATTGGGGTGTAATTTTGCCATTATGACCATTTGCCATTTTGCCACCAATTTGCCATTTCCATGTTTGAGCATATAACCCAACCTCTACCCCTAAACCCATTTGTGTATAATATAAAATAAACACAGATATCACTACAGTCACAATTTATTCATAAAATACAAATATTCTGTGTTCCGAGGCCAAGCGATTGATTTGTGTGAGGAAAAGACCCAAAAGTGATCACGTCTCCATCCATCATTACATTCAAAAATTGCTGCCCAAAGAAGCGTTGATTGAGAAATAGCATGGCTCTGGTGTGTCTTGTGACATGTTCATTCTAATGTTCGGGTGTATCTTTTGAATGAGATATGGCTATTATGACTATATTCAGTGATTAAAACCTTAAGTTTCACTTTGTTCTTCATAAAGTTATTGTATGGCTTCAGAAGACTTGGAATGCAACACAGGTTGTTTGTAATACTTTTATATTGTTTTTTGGTCAGTTTTTGAAATAAATGTCTGAATACCTTTTTTTTTTTTTTGCCTGTTATGTGTTTTGTATTGTTGAGAAGTGGGTTTAAATATTTATACAAATCAATTTTACTTTTAAAAATGCAAAGAATTTAATGCACCTTGATCTGCCCATAGGCAAAAAACTGAACACAATGGAGAACCCTGCATGTCGAAAACTTACTCTAAAGTGGTACTGTGCGTTAAAAAGTGACGCAGAGGGGTTCTTGATCAAGCATCAATATGTGACAAGTTGGGAGTGAGAACGTACTGGTTTTGTACCACATGTTATTGTTTTTAAGGTATTTTTCGAGTACTCAGAGCAAGAACCCCATGATAGATATAGTACACAATGTAGTTTTGCATTGTGTGCCTACATTTTGAATGGTGTTTTGACAATTCAGAGCCACCGGATCACAAATACGAAAAACGCAAACGAAAATTTCGAACTCAGTGTGCAAGGACCTTTAGTCTTGTTCAAAGTACAAAATAAAAGAGTGATAAAGTCTGTGTTCAGTTCCTCCCTTTGACTTCATACTCCCCATACTCTTTTATCGTTCCAGATTTGCCTGTCAGCAGCTCCTTAATGCCAAGTCTGCCACCTTTTTTATATTCAGGCTAATTAAGAAAACCAAGTGGGTTTTGCAGCACTGCAAACAACATTATTCAGAAGTTGCACCAGCTCTTTAACTGTCTCTCTTTCTCCCATCATCTCTTATCTACAGCTCAGAGCGCATCGTTTCCCAGCCCCTGTTCCCTGCGACAAGTGGATTTCAACCAAGGCTTAAATACTGCAGCATCAGGACCGCTTATTCTTGGCGTCTGCAGCCACAGACCTGGTACTGCGATCACACCTGATCTGCTGCACTAGAGGAAGACACTGCCACAGTCTCATTTTATAGAAGATAAACTGTGTAGCAGAGAAAGCAGGTGAGTGCTAACTGGCATAGTCACTCTATATCGGTACTGGTTTAGGCCCTTTTTTGTGTATTGATTGTTTAACAGGCTCCAGATAAATTTCTGAAATGGTGCATATGAAAAACTATCTGTACAAATTCACAGCAAAAGCATTTGTTCCATACGTTTGCTTTTTTTTTTTTTCAACAAGCATCAGACCTGCCCCAGGCTGACAGGCACTGTAGTTTGTGTTTTTGTAAATGATGATGGACCTGTCATGTCATTTCCACTCTCTTACACACCATACACACTTCAGTATTTAGAGAGATATCTGCCCTCTTCTGTTTTAAATACAGGCACACAAGAAAGAAAAGTTTTTTCATTTGACTTGGTCTAGGAAGTATACAGTGGCTTTAAGAGTCCCACATATGATGTCTGCTCTCTTTAAAGGGGTCATGAACTGAGAAATCAATTTATTTATTTTGACATAAGAAGTATCCTGTAAGTTTCAGAACTTAAAACGTCCTTGTTAGTCCAAAAGCTTTTATTGAAACCAAGCTCAGAAAACAAATCGTTTCAGATTTTGTTACATTATTACGTCATAGTGTGACGAAAGATCACCTCTGCAGAAGAAGATCAACGCCTACTTCTACATCATTACCTCCACCGATTCGTTCATGTCATGTAGTAGTAAAAACGAGAGAGACGCAAACACAGGATTTCTCCAGCAACAAAACGATAGAGTCTTTAAATTGCCATCCTAATGATCCTAAAGGCCAATTTATACTTCTGTGTCGGGTGCGCGCAGTAGGTACGACGTAGCATACGCATAGACATGTATCATACGTCGTACCCTTCGCCGTACCCTGACGTGCACCTCCTCAAAAATGTAACTAAACGTCGCGACGACACGGACCGCAATAAATGCTCACGACGGCGTGCGTAGCCTATGACGAACATTACGGCGTACACTCAACGCAGAAATATAAATTGGCCTTAACAGGAAAGCATGGATTAACTTTATTTTTAAGTTCCAGTCAGATCGCATAAGTTAAACTGTTCATTTGTTCACTTTTTTTTTAATACGGCGGATTAGTTTTTAAACATATATTTGATCTGACAGTAATGTCACAACACAAAACTATAATTGTGATTTGCTGTTTTTTCCTTTGCTTTGGTATTTATGGGGTTAATGCATTGGATTATCGGAAGCAAGTAGAGAACGGCACTTTTATTGTTGTTTTAATCTATGCCATTCGCTGAATAAAAGCTTCAGTAGAGCGACATCATCTGTTTTGTCATCAGGAAGACATTACAACACGTTTCATTTTATTTTAAAACGCAACACTGCAAATGACAATGTAGTTCTATATGTTTTTCACTTTATCGAAAAGGATGTACGATGAATAGCCTATAAAAACAACAGTCTGACAAACGACGTTACACTCATTCATAATTCTGTTTACACGAAACACACGTCAACCTTTATCATCCTTTGCCACAACCAAGACTTATAAAGCATATATAATACTCTTAAATGTTTTATATTGTTGGCAAATGATAGCAGAAATAGCAGTGTAAATAGCCTATCACAACTAAATTAGGATGTTTTTTTTATGTAAAAATCTTAACATTATAAGTGAACCTCAGAGAACATTGTAAAAGAAAAGAAAAATGCAGTTCATGACCCCTTTAACGGCAAAATGAAATGTCTAAATGGCCTTGCTCCCTCGAATGGTCCTGCTCACTCATGCTTACGGCAGTCAGCTCAATAGCATTGAGAGGCTTTAATGAGCCTGGACCACTGGAGCTCACCTTTGACCCTCTTTAACCCCTCAGTCCTAATGAAGACAGATCATTATGTGCTCAAGTCCCCAAATCACAAACTGTGCTTTCTCATGTCCTTCTTAACAAATACTTGCATAAATATAATGTGTATCTTTTACTTTTTTCCTCATTTAGGTTTTATTTCATAATAAGTTGAGGAAAAGTTTTCTGAAAGCCATAATGCACCGACATTTTGGCTACCGAAAATACCGAAATGGTTTTGGAGGGCCAAAATCAGTGACCAAAACACGTTAAATTAGCGCTTCATCGATGGCATGTTTTGACTGTGTTCTGTGTCTATTTCGTGCACACAATGTGGATAAGCTACAACAGTTAAACATGTTAGCTGTGTGGACGCTAGCTCTGGATTGACAATATTAATATCTCGATTTTAATCGGAAATGATATGGTTTCTTAAATCTAACTTCTTTTAGTCTGTGCTGTTTTCTGTTGATGTGCAGCGTGAACAAAACGTCACTAAACATTTGTAGTGCACCTGCCATCAAATAATCACAAAAAAGCTGGGTTACTTTTAAAGTCCTCCTGAAGTCAATAATTGAATGTAACTCTACACCCTTGCTTCATTTAGTATATGCGGTTCTATGAATATGCAAATTAGTCCTGCCTCCACTCACTCATACAGGGTCGTCTACAGGTCGATGTATCTGAATGGAAATGCGTTTAATGTATTTCTCTCTACAATGCTGGACATGTAACGGTAATTAATATGATTATCCTTTTTGCTTGACTACATTATCAAACAGTTGATAATAATAATAATAATAATAATAATAATAATAATAATGTGTTATAGTGTTACACAAACCATGTTCCCATTAACCATTTTAGAGTCAGACAGCTGCCTTCTAAAAATCAGCATCCTTACAAATGTTTTGAACAACTCAGAACGTCAGTGAAAAAAGTCATATAGTTCGTCAAAACATTATAATAGATTTAATATAGATAATTCACCAGCTATTTTTCTTTGCTAAATGTACATGATTTTTCATATCAACAAAAAAATATGCCGGGATAACCCGGCTTCTCTCGACAATCCACTGCTTCAGAGACTAGTTGATATGCTAAAGCCCGCCCGCACGTTGATGTGACTGGTTAGTTTGTGACGTAAAATAAACCTTACGTCAAAAAAAAAATACAAAAAAAATCAGGTTTCCTGCCAAGTGCATGCTGAATTTCGGCCTAGAATTTTCATTTCAGTGCATCCCTACAGAAAGCTCAAGGCAATCACTGAAAGAGAGACAGATAGTGAGGTTGTGTGGTTAGTGTGTAGATCCTGCTCCTGCCGATCGACTGTCCTGCACAGTTCATCGCCAACCCTAATCAAACACACCTGGAGCAACCAATTAAGGTCTTTAGGATCACTTGAAAATTAAAGGCAGATGTCTTTGATTAAGGTTTGAGATTTACTGTGCAGGACAGTCGATGGGCAGGAGCAGGATTGGGCACCCCTGGTGTAGATAGTGTGTGTTTAGAGACACAGGTGACCTTTTTATGTTTTTTAAGGGGCTGTGAGGGCTCATCTGCTGATCTTCCCTCTGGCTGGATCACTGCAGGGGGAAAACTCGTATTGTTTAAGGTGTCTCTCCTTGCACATGAGAGGTGAATGTGTGTACGTATGTGTGAAATGGCTATTCTGTAATGACTGCTGTGGCACTCTGTTGACAGTAAAGGTCGGTCATGTAGAGCACATTAAGCCAGGACCTTTAGGAAAGGCACAGAAACACACAGTGGGTGAGAAGGAGTGTGTGTGTGTGTGTGGTTATGTGTGTCATGTGAGTAGCGACTGTACTGTTGAGAAGAACATAATGGCTGCCTCTCCACCCACAGCGATTAACACAGGAACTCTGTTATTACTGCCTGACAACAGTGCTTAAGTGTTCTGTTTCCACCCCTGCCCTGCCCCGACTCTTCTCACAAGGACAAGAGCTACCATTACATCCCTCTATCCATCCCTCCCTACTGGAACTGAGACAGGTTCCCATCAGGGGGAATTCAGACAGCAAACTTTATTTGCATATACCATTTAGAGTCAGCAAGGTGTTTATGAAAGTCTCTTATGCTCAGAAATACTTCATTTGATCAAAAACACAGTAAAACAGTAAAGTTGTGAAATATAATTACAATTTAGAATAACTGTGGCAAAACTGAAATTACAGCACCGTTACTCCAGCCTTCCATATCAAATGATCACTCTAATATGCTGATTTGCTGCTCAAGAAGTGATTATTTTATTATCAATGTTGAAGAATTTTTGTGCAAACTATAACACTTTTCTTCAGGATTCTTTGGTGAATGGAAAGTTCAGAAGAACAGCATTTTATTTGAAATATATATACATTGTGACATTATAAATGTATTTTGTCGCTTTGCATCAATGTAATGCTTGCTGAATAAAATTATTAATAAAAAAAAAAAAAAAAACTTTCTGACCCCAAATTTTTAAACAGTAGTGTGTGCATATATCTATCATCATCATTTAAAGTATAAGTGCTGTTTTACACAAACCTCTTATTTTTTTATAAAATAGTAAAATAGAATTCTATCTGTGAATGGATTTCTCTTGTATTCAACAGTTTAATAAACGAAATTGCGTATATTACTTTGGTAACACTTTACAATAAGGTTCCTTTATTAAACATTAGTAAATGTATTAACTAACATGAACTAACAATGAGCAAAACATTTACTACTGTTTTTGTTAATCTTTGTTAATGTTAGTTTATAAAAATAAAGCTGTTCATTGTTTGTTCATGTTAGTTCACAGTGCATTAACTAATGTTAACAAGATTTGAATAAAGTATTAGTAAATGTTGAAATTAACATTAACAAAGATGAACAAATGCTGTATTAGTGCAGTTCATTATTAGTTAATGTTAACTGATGTAGTTAACTAATGAACCTTATTGTAAAGTGTTACCATTACTTTTTAGACATAATGGCCCTGTTTACACCTGGTAATAAGATGTGTTTTGGTTGATCCGAACACAAGATGACGCTACAGGTGTAAACCCAGCAAACACATTTACGTTGTGGCAACGTGTGTGGCACGCTACATTTCTTCTATGGCAACGTCGCTGTCTACGTGCTCGCAACATTGTAACAACGTAGAATTGTAAGACGCGACAGGGCTGTAGCAACGTTGTTGCGCGACATTCAGCAAACTGAGCGACGACGTTCTGACAATATTTTTATATGGTGTATTTTGTTAGATAATTATATACTTTTTATCGTTTATTGTTTATCTATATTATTATTTAATGGGGCTATCAACACCTGCAAGTGTAGCCTACACTTTGAAGAGTAAAAATGACAGAAGGTTTCGTTAATTCAACTTTATTAAAACTGCATATAATCAAATTGCACTTCCAAAAGTCATACATACATACATTTGTGAAAAAATAAATAAATAAATAAACGAATATACAAATTTATTTTAAGTATAATAAATAAAATCTATTTCTAATCAGTATAAATAAAAGTATAAAAAAGCAAAGGCAGATCAGAACATTTAATGAACAAATCCGGGTCTGTATGGCGGACAGTAGCCGAAAGCAGGTGTCACCGGGGAAACATCCACAAATTCAGTGGAGCAAAGAAACGAATGAGACTAAATAGCGAAAAAAAAATGAAAAATCAAACGAAAAACTAAACAGTGCGAGCGATGCTACATTAATCACATTAGAAATTAAAGTTGTAGGTTGTGTTTGATAGCTGAGGTAGGCTAAACGCAATACTCACGTATCCTTGCTCGATGATGAATGAGAACACAATGAGCCCAGCAACAGGTGGTTGGAATTTAAAAGGCTGATTTTCGCGCTTCAGGGCAGTGACGAGTACATTATGTAGTCCAGTGGTTGTCCAGACACCCTAGGCACAACCTTAAGCAATGGCCCTGAACGATGGTTTAATGTCAACATTGTGACAACGCTGTAACAACCTTCCCACACAACGTAGTTATAGCAACCTTTTGGCCATGTTGTTAAAACGTTGTTAAAAGGTTGGCTACGTTGTGCCAACGTACTGTGTTTGCTGGGAACAGGGTCTAAAATGTTTTGAGCTTGTCCCCTTTAGACCACTTTCAGAAGTAGTCGAAAACCCATTTGTCCGGTTTTGTAGTGTAAACGCTCATGTGGTCGAATGCGTTTAAACAGCCACAAAAGAACACATACTCTCTGCCTACATTATGGGAAGCGCGCTAGCCAGACGGGATTTAAACTTTGTCAGCTGGAGACCCAAGTTTGATTTGAAGACAAACAACATACCAAGCACAATGTTCTCTCACCATTTCTGATTCACACATACGCCACTTTCGGCGTCGTCTTGAGGCTATCAGAGCAGAAATGTGTTTTTCCGTTGTCTCCGGTTGCGTTCATATGTAAATTGAATGAGGTTAGGTTAGTTTGTCCATTAGATCAAATGATCTGAAAAAGCCCATACATGTACTCGCCCATAGACCGTCTCCTTGAAGAAATCAGGACAGAAGTGGTTGAAAGTGGACAAAAGAGACTAAAGAGATTAAAACACCAGGTGTAAACCAGGATGTGTCTCCCTCGTCAACTTTGTGATCTGATCGACCAAAACTCATCTTAAAACCAGATGTAAACAGGGCCAATATTGCCAGTTTGTTTTGCTCTGCCAAAGAAAATAAGCAGAAAGGAAGTGGTGTTTCATTCCTGAATGAATCCGTTTTTGAATGAATTATTTGAAAAAATTATTCAC
This sequence comes from Scardinius erythrophthalmus, assembly GCF_964197995.2. NCBI lineage: Eukaryota > Metazoa > Chordata > Actinopteri > Cypriniformes > Leuciscidae > Scardinius > Scardinius erythrophthalmus. Next base: position 44,466,670 of record NC_138221.1, read on the forward strand.
TAGATCACTTGATTTGTTTCTGAATGAATCCGTGTTTTTGAATGAATTGGTTTAATGATTCAATGACTCAGTCATTAAAGGAACACTCCACCGTTTTTTCCATATTAAACTATGTTATTCCCTTAACTAAGACGAGTTGATACATATCTACTCTGATACTCTGGCGCGCGGCGACACTTTGATAGCACTTATAGCCCAGTTCATTCATTAGGGACCAAACAGAGATGAAGTTAGAAGCGACCAAACACCTCCACGTTTTCCCTATTTAAATATAGTTATATGAGTAGTTACACGACCAAGTATGGTGTTGCACTTGGGACTCGGGAGCACTTCGACTCGGCACAGTAAAAAGTCACGCCTGAAAAATCCTCTCCCCCTCTCCCTCTCACTTCTGTCATTAGAACCAACGTGACTTTTTACTGCGCCGAGTCAAAGAGCTCCCGAGTCCCAAGAGTGCTATTCCGCCATACATTATAGTTATCCTTTTTACCCGCTTAGAAAAGCGCCACATTTTATTTTGTGTCACCATACTTGGTCGTGTAACTACTCGTGTAACTGTATTTAAATAGGGAAAACGTGGAGGTGTTTGGTCGCTTCTAGCTTCATCTCTGTTTGGTCCCTAATGAATGAACTGGGCTAAGCTAAGTGCTTTCAAAGTGTCGCTGCGCGTCAGAGCAATTGAGTGCACGCACTGAGACGAGAGAGGTATGTATCAACTCGTCTTAGTTAAGGGAATAACATAGTTTAATATGAAAAAACAGTGGAGTGTTCCTTTAAGTGACATAAGAGTCACTTGCATAATGATGTAACCTGCAGAAAAGTCCCAGTGCTTTTTGGATCAGAACTGACAGTTGTATAAAATATATTATAAAATAATTTGTATAGAGATAAGGAGGCCTGTTTGTGTTGAAAATAATAATTATTTAATTTAAATACTCATGGCAGCACTATTTCAGCACAAGCAGCACCCTATTAAACTGGTTAATGGTTGGTTAGTGAAAAAAACAGGTTATTTGCACTGAACTGAATCAGTGAAGCAGCTGTTGAATGTAGTAAATCTGACCCTCTGTGTTTCTCTTTGTCTTGTCTCTCTATGGACTTCAAATCGGTTGCCTGAGCGCAATGAGTCTTTAAGAGGATTTTGATGTCGGACAGCATGACTTTTTATGTATCCAAGAGGCTATACGCATGTGTGTAGATGAGTCATTTAGATGTGGACATGAGCAACATCTGTGATATTGTCTCTCAGTGGGGGTTAATGAGTGACACTGCGTATGGTGAAATGGTGTCTGCTAAATCATATTATGTCTCTCTCTGCGACCTGATCTGGTGGGCTCTATTATTGCAGAACAGAACATTATGGTGCACTTTGACCATCACTAATATTTGTTTTATTTGTTAATATGTGTGTGTGTGTGTGTGTGTGTGTGTGTGTGTGTGTGTGTGTGTGTGTGTGTGTGTGTGTGTGTGTGTGTGTGTGTGTGTGTGTGTGTGTGTGTGTGTGTGTGTGTGTGTGTGTGTGTGTGTGTGTGTGTGTGTGTGCGCACTCTTTTTTTAAAAAAAATCCTGGTGGGGACTTCATACTGAATTAGTTTTTTTAGGGGTAGGGTTAGTGTAAGGGGATAGATAGAATATGCAGTTTGTACAGTCATTACGTCTATGGAGAGTCCCCACAAAGATGGCAAGCCTGTGTGTGTTTGTGTGTGCGCGTGGGTGGGTGTGTGTGTGGGTGGGTGTGTGTCCAACCTGCTCTAAAATAATTGACAAGTCAATCAGCTCTGGCATAACAGCACAGAACAATCTATTGTGTTGCACGACTCTCAAAGACACATTTTCAATTAATCTTTCTCGCTCATGATTTACAGTTAATTCTTTAATTACACAATGCTTCAGAAACAACATTTAACCTCATTCTGGTAAATTGCTTTGGTTGGAAGATGCCTGACAATAAAATAAATGAAATGCAAGAGCAACTTGTATTGTATTAGTTTTTAGTCAAATTGCTTACTGTTTTTATAAGATGTATTTAAAGATTTCTAGAGGAAGAATGAACCAATTTGAGTCATTCTGTGCTCTCTCTTAAAAGACAGAAATAGAGAGTTCTATTGAAAGTATTGATCAGAGGCCCATCTCAAGCCATTGAGGTAGATGGAGTGTGTTAGGTACTTAGTTGCAGCTCTTGGTTTTTCGTTTCAGACTGTTATAATGGCTCTACATTCTGTAGTCATGTTGAAAACAGACCCATGATTGTTCTCGGCTGATATCGGTACTCGTTCTGTACCTGGCAACTTTCAAGTTACATCAATCTATGCATCTGTCTGCTGTCAGTTCATTTCAGGCTAGTTTATATTTATCTATTTTCAATCTTTCTGTCTATTGTTCATTTCCCTTGCCTGCTGTTAATTAACTGTAAAAAAAATATATATATATATTGGTGGGAAATAAAACAACGCAAACATTAAAAAACCTAACCTAACAGTTAGGTTAGTTGGGACAGCATTGGAAATGTTGCTTTAAAATTGTGCATTTTAACACACTTTAGATTAAGGTCCAATTCTCACTATTAACTAACTATTAACTACGACTTTTTCCTCAATAAACTCCTAATTTCTGCTTATAAATAGTTAATGAGGTAATTGTTAAGTTTAGGAATTGGCTAGGATTAAGGGATGTCGAATATAGTCATGCAGAATAAGGCATTAATATGTGCTTTACTAATAAACAGCCAATATCCTAGTAATATGCATGCTAATAACAAGCAACTTAAATCGTGAGAATTGGACGTTAAACTAATGTGTCACCCATTTTTTGAATATCTGTAGATAAAAAAGCTTCAAATGCTGGAAAAAATATGTAATAGTTTTTACTTTGTGCTTGTGCGGAAAGTGTACTGTCAAAAACTTATTGAGATGTGTCAGTCTGGCGGTTTACACTCTGGTCACATGACCATGGATCAGATATGTATTAGTTGAAGGGCCATATATGAAAGTGGACTGGAAATTGGATTTGAAAAGATTGGATTTTTGTGTTCACACTGCTCAAATATATTCAGGTTTATGTCGCATATGATTAAAAAATTGAATGTGGGTCACCAGTCAAATGAAAGCAGTTTATGTAATAAAGAAGATACAGACCAGTTTGCTAGCTAGCTAGAGCCAGTTGGATGTGTGAGAATATAGCTTTCTTACACTCTGTCACAGAATCAGTCACAGTCAGACTGTCGATGTGTGGCCGTCTGTGGCTGTTCTACATGTGTGACTGAGCTAGGTCGTACCCAGAGAATCTTATCCTGGTGCCATAATGGCCAACCGGTCACACAGAAATGAGCTGTGAGTACTGAAAGCAAGACTTGAGTCGCTCTGTTAAGTGTCTCATCAGAGGAGACTTTGAAATAACTGAAATCATTTGGTGAAGTGATATGGAACTGTAATGCGGTAAAGACCTGCCTGGAACTACTTTAGCCGTGCGTTTCCCTGAAAATAATTACACATCTTAGAACGTTTGTCAACCAATCAAATTCAAGCATTCAACAGCCCCTTAGAATAATGAAACATACAGCGCGACAAGTGTAGTTCAGTTCCTGAATGAATCTAATAAGCTAGTTCTTATTAGACACAACTAATGATGATAATAAGAATTTGTTACATTTACATAGCTCTTTTCTCTGCACTCAAAGCGCTTTACATATGGAAGGGGGGAATCTCCTCAACCACCACCAATGTGCAGCATCCACCTGGATGATGCGACGGCAGCCATATTGCGCCAGAACGCCCACCACACACCAGCTTACTGGTGGAGAGGAGACAGTGATGAAGCCAATCAGTGTAGTTGTGTACAACTCACTGGCTGTTCATATGACATTAGTGTAATATCTTATCACATTTTTTGGTTGGTTTAACCTCTTGCAGCTGTTTAGTCTGGTAACAGCCTGGGGTGACTCCCAATGTATATGTGTGATACTGTGTGCCATTCATATATAAGTGAGAGTGAGGGTGGCTTTAACTGGTGTTGCTGTTGGGGTGATGACATTAAAGTGGATGTTGTTGAACCGTAAGTCTGTGTGGTGTTATTTGCTGTAGATAAGGACAATTATTGATTTCATTTTGTTGCCTATAACAAGACTGTGTAAACACACTGCAATTGGCTAATTGTTATTTGTTATACATTTTACTTTTTTAAATCATCTCATGATTTGGCAAAACATTTTTTTTTACATTTTTTAATAGTTCACGGTCAGATAACATTTAAAATATCAAAAATAACGTTTATAGCATTACAAAAGATTTATATTTCAATTTGTATTTATCAAAGAAATGCATACTGCCAACAGTTTCAACAAGAATATCAAGCAGCACAACTGTTTTCAACGTTGATTTTAATAAGAAATGTTTTTTGAGCAGCAAATCATCATATCAGAATGATTTTTGAAGGATCATGTGACACTGAAGACTGGAGTAATGATGCTGAATATTCAGCTTTGATCGCAGGAATAAATTACATTTCAAAATATATTAAAATAGAAAACTGTTTTTACTGTATTTTATCAATTATATGCAGCTTGCATAAAATACTTTTTCAAAAAATCAGAAAAATCTAACCTACCCCAAACTTTTGATTAATAGTGTGTATATATTCATTAAAAGTACTAAACCATCATTTTGTTAAATTCTGATGTGGTGCATGTGTGTTGCTTTGATGTGTGTTCATCTCCATCCCCTGATGTGAAGTGTTGCAGCATGTGCTGTCTCTCTGTGTCGAGACTTAATCCGAGGCTTTGGTTTGAGCTACAAAGAACTGTCAGAAAAATAACATTAATTCTTTATCCTTCACATGTGTACCCTTTGTTCCTATATTGAATCCACAAGCAGATGGCCTTGCATTTAAGAAAGATTTTGATGGTGGGGGGAGGACGTTATTATACACATGGCTCACTGACGGAAATACTAGTGTAAAAGCTCTCCCGAGAGTAGTGAATAGATCGCGAATCTGTGTGACAGACACGGTAAACAGCAGTTTCCGCTGTGATTGACGCTGTTGTGAAAGATGTTAGACACACTGATAAACGTTGTAGATTGTAGGGCCAAAAGTCACTGAACATGTGCTTATAGACACTTATTTTGTAAATCAACAAGTCCTTAGAGACTGTATGACAAATAAAATGTGCAAACACACACATATCTTTTGAGGCGCATCTAAACTGAGCTGTTCACACTCTCAGCTGCTCCTCATGGTAGGTGACAGGCTGCCAAAGAGGCAGGGTTTTGTAATTGAATCGAAATGACAGATTGCTGGAGAAGAGAAGGTCGAAAGGACCCAAAAGCCTGTATAAGGTTCTGAAGTAAATGATCGTGAGAAAAGAGTTTTGAAAGGATGTGTCAGTGTTTGAGATTGACGGTCGTATTTACTAACAGGTGTGTCTCTGAAACTGCCCTGCACATATACGATAGCAGACTGGCCGCAGATCGAACGCAGTCTGTATGAATGGGTAACCAAAGTCAATCCTCATCTCTCCATAGCCTCCAGGAATGGTTGTAATCGTAGTCACAGATAATGATCGTAAATATCAAGACTCTGAATTGTATCTTTAAGGTTTTTTTTGTTTGTTTTGTTTTTTTACTATCTAGCATTTGTTCCACTCACGAACAGTTTGTGGTCAAAAAACACCCATTTTTTCTGCCGTGTTGTAAATGGTATATAATGATAGTGTGAATGTATGAAAATAGTTTTTGGGCTTTTGTCATTTCTACATAGTTGTCACCTGTAGGTATTCATACGGCACACATTTAACTAAATTCACTCTTAAAATGCAGTTTTGATTTATCACAAGGTAGTAACTTCTGTTATAGAATGCGTTTGTCAATTTTTACATAACTCAACTGTGTATGATTATATTTCAAACTGGACTGACAACCATATTGTGCTGCTATGAGCATTGCCTAAAACAGCTATGCTCTTTCTTGTAATGGAGCACATAATGAACGATGTGTATTTTGTGCAGCGTTATGAGGAGTTATCTGCCATAGTTGCTGATCCAGAGCCTGTGTTTTAAAAATAGGCATGTGTTTACTAAGCCCTACAGTCTAACGTTCTCCATTAGTGCTGTATAGTTCATTTTACAGCGGCTGATTCACACACACACACACACACACACACACACACACACACACACACTCACACTCACACTCACACTCACATTCACACACACACACACTCACACTGCTTATTCTCTCCAAACATATTGAATGAGTACAGCATCCCATGCTAGATAGGCAGAGTGGGAGTCAGCCATTTGAACTTGGTTCAACATTTAAGGCCTAAAGTTGTGGCAATAACATGTTTTAAAGGTACACGCAGAAGTTTTTTTCTTTCTTTCTCTGTAACCCTCTTGTCACCGGACCCTTTCACTTACTAAATAAATTAAAATACATTAATTGAACTAAAATGTGAGATCAACATAATCAATAATCATGTTCTGTTTTCCAGGGAGAAAATGAATGTATTAAAGGCATATGTCTGCTAAAAACATAGAATACCATTCAAAAGTTATGGGTCGGTACGATTAAAAAAGAAAAAGAGAGAAAGAAATCTCCTATTCTTACCAAGACTGCATTTATTTGACCAAGAATACAGTAAAATTGGGAAATATTATTACAATTTAAAGTAACCGTTTCATTTGAATATATTTTAAAATGTAATTTATTCCTGTTATCAAAGCTGAATTTCCAGCATCATTTCTCCAGTCTTCACAGTGCCACATGATCCTTCAAAAATCATTCTAATATGATGATTTGCTGCCCAAGAGACATTTATTATTATTTTCAATGTTGAAAACAGTTGTGCTGCTTAATATTTTTGTGGAAACCAAGTTTGTTTTATTATTCTTTGATGTTCAAAAGAACAGCATTTATTTGAAATAGTAAAACTTTTTACATTACAAAAAAAAGTCACTTTAATTTAGTTTAATATATCCTTATTGAATAAAATAGTCATTTCTTATGTTCACTAGCCAACATTTCGGTGCTCTTAATGGGACCAAATGTCAACTTGATCTGTAAATAATATGTCTGTCACCATACATTACAATATAATCTACAGCATGTCCTACATGTCAAAAGAAACTACTTTAAAAGTGAAATATGACAGGATGTGAATATAATCTCTCATGATGAAGCCAGAGAGAGTCAGGTGAGCTGAGATCGTAGTGAGCACTCTGAGTTGGCAGAGCTGTAGCTGCACACTGAGACTGATACTGAGGTGAGAGCACTTGTGAGATGGAGAAACAGACTGTCTTCCCATAGCTGAGGTGGTAATTAATATCAGGGTCTGGGAAGTGTGTTCTGGTGTTTCATTAAGAGCTCCAAACTCTGTCATGATTTCTGGCTGCCCTTTCTGATTTAAGGTCCCTTTATGAAGTGAAGGAGCAGAGAGCTTTTCTGCTTATTAATGGAGAGGATCTGGGGCTTGAAGGAGTTTGGTGGCTGTGTTGAGCTGTTGTTTCCGAGAGGACTGCATCTACACAGGAGAGCGTTTCTGTGCTCCCCATAGCTCTCGTGAAACAGCTTGTTTTGCATGACCTCAATGCTCGACAAATGACTGTGCTGACTAATGGCTTCGGTGGACCTGTGAACCCTTGAGTCAAAACACAAGTGCACTGATGAGTCAGTAAATGTGGAATTGACTTTATCAAGCATGATGTGAATAAGAGAATTGGTAAATGAGAGATAATTTTAGGATGCTAAAAATATAAATTGTTATTCATTTACAGATCATTCAATCACTCTAAAGGCCCGTTCACACCAAGGACGATAACTATAAAGATAACGATAAAGATATAATTCTAAAAATCGTTCTCCATATTAAAGAATAACAGAGTTCACACCACAACTATAACGATAAAGATATGAGGAACGATATCGTTGGGATCACTTTCAAAACCATTTTTTTCCAGCTGTCGATCGATAAAACACTGACAGCCAATCAGAATCCATTCTAATTTAAAGGTCTCGCGCATTTAAAATGGATCTGGATCATCCGGGCGCGCGCGTGACCGTTATCGGTCGCTGGTGTGGACACATATATAGATATCTTTATCGTTATCTTTATAGTTATCGTGCTTGGTGTGAACGGGCCTTTATTCACATGAAATGTTTCTGTTGTTGATCATAATGTACACCAATGACTATCACTTAAAAAGATTTGTGGCTAAGACTCATAATTTGCCCTCTGCCCTTTTCTCACTCACTTTTACAATGATGTATTACATCAAACAGCATGAGTCATACTGTACGAAACCCTGCCTGCAGTGACAACCTCACGCTGTGATTCAAAGCACTTTACGTTTGTGGATACTATATGTGTAGTACGTTATTATTTGGATAGTATAATCATTATGCCAGTCTTTTTTGTTAAATGGAAGGCAACAGATGCATAGCTGAATCCTGTGAGATGGTCTATAACAAATAAGTAGATCACAACATTCAATGTAAAGGCACTTAGCACCATTTGAACACCAGAAGTGTTGTGCCGTGACTAGATCCATAACACTATAATAAATCAACGCCACGAATTTAAATGTACACTGACTTGAGGAGTGAAAACATAATTTGCCTTTTTCTTTGCAAAGTCTGTTGCAATAAAACATCATTTATAAGCATAGTTTTGAAAATCAGGGTTGTGCTGCATTCAGAAATGAATCGTGAATGTTTTTAAATTCTAATTGTGATTGTGATTATGATTCATTTTTACACCAAAGGAGTCCATTTTCACAATCTCACCTAGCGGCCTTGCAGAGGCCGACCTTGAGTGAGAGAAAGATAACCTAAAAGAACCCTGATGAATCCTACTGTACAAAATCTAAACAGGTTTGCCAAGTCATACATTTCCAACTAAGAAGATTTAAATAGGGATCTCATTACTCTGCATCCTCTGATTCATACACAGACACACTCACACACACACACACACAAGCTTTTCAGGTCATGGTACACCTCCACATCCTCTGTCTTTCCTGTGTATCTGCAAATACTCTCAGCTGTCAGCTCATTTTCAGTGCTTTATGCAGCACAATTTAATACAGTCAACAAATGTAATTTGTTCGTCACAGAACCTCACAGTTTGTAGTACTGCTTAAATATTTTTGTGGTGTGTTGTGCTTGATATGTTTCTGTAAACTGCGATGCAACCAAAGCTAAGATATTGTAATGTACATTTGTCCCTCATGCACTCATTAAAGAAGAATAAGGCTGATTTCATGAGAATCGAGAGTGTGGAGAGAGATAAAGACAGAGATGGAAAGAAAAGTGAGCCACAAGCAGCCATAAACAGCTTGACAAAGCATGAAATATTCATCCCAGATGAACATAGACATCCTAAGGCATGAACTTTAGTACCCTCTCCTCTTCAGCACATTTCCACGAGCGAGTTTGGTGACTTTCCTGCTTTTTTCCTCCTTCTTTTTGGCTGAGTGAATTCGGCATTGTTTTTCAGTTGTTTCTGGATTATTTTGTACACGCTCTGATCTGATTATAGCAAAGATAGGTCAGCTTACATAATCACACAGTTCGCTACATAAAAAAACCTCTCCTCCACGTATCACACACACAACATACAACTTACACCATACACGTCAATAATAAAGACTGTTCGTATTTCCTGTCTGATGTGACAGATAGCAAACATAGCATTTGATGTGAATAATCCACTAATGTATGATCTTCATAAATCTCCTTTGAAAACTAGACGTATATGGTCACTCCAGATTCAGAACCACTTAATGCATTAGAAGTCGTAAAGCTGACAGTCTTTCTGTGATCTCTCACTCCCCCACTCTCTCAGATTTGTCTTTTCTCTGGCATATATGTGCCATGTTCTTGCAGTCAGATGCATGCGAGAGACCCCCTGCTGATCTCTCGCTCACACCCTCCAGATCACTCAATTCCTGTCATTCCACAACTATTCACTCGATCTGTCTCCGTTGCTTCAGAAGAAATAGCTCTGTTTCTCTATCCTGCCATGTCAATAATGGAAATAAGGCTGATATTGGCTCACTTTTGGTTTTGTATTCTCTCCGTCGTCATCTCTTTTACTTTTTCTTACAATGTTTTTCAAGCGTTTTTTCATCTAATGCAGCATTTCCTCTCTTTTTTTTAATGATGTACTCCTGTAAGCCCCATCAGCGAGGTCCACGCTTTAAACAAATAATATACTAGATATCATTTAGCATTTTTATTAATAGTGGTTATTATTTTGCTTTCAAACTATCTATATTTTAGGTGAATAGCTTTGTCTCTATTTAATAAGACACCAGATCTTATTTGTCTGAGCGTTCAAGTTTTGACATTTCTTGGGGGCAACCATGCAGAAAACATTTCTCTGAGAAAGACCTAAAGGCGAATTTATTTATACATCTAATCCAGATGGGACATTTAACAAAAGTCATTTGCAGTCTTTGTAAATACCATAGAAATATGAAATGTCACCCAATTACGCTGTCACTATATATGAACTATATTTTAACATAAACATAAAACTATATGCATGCAGCTTTTGAAACATAAAAGCATCTACTATATACCCTTGTGTAAAAGAAGTGTGTGCTTGTAGTGTACTTCAAAACTTACAAAAATTTTCTTTTGAAAAGCTGTACTTGCAAATAATATAACATTAATGAAATAAAAGGCCACTTAAGTGTACTTTAAGAGAGTTAATTTTCATGACTGAAAGTTTCATTTAAGTTCACATTTAAAAGGTCAAATTAAAAGTCTTACTAAGTTAAATTGAAATAATGTTTTAATAAACGTTTGCTGTGCTCTAAAGAAGTACACTTATCTTTATACACTTATAATTACAAGTATATTTAAATACATGACATACAAGTTTTGATAGAAATTACATTAAAGTATATTTTAGTTTACCATAAATTCTTGTCAGTACATTCAACAGCAACCATATTTCAAAGACAATAGTAATTTTGAAATGACATATATAGGATGTATTTAAGTACTTAAGTGTTTCAAAAAGCACTCTCACGTTCAGCTAATTGCATTGTTCCCAATTTAATGTAATTGCTGTTAAAACGCAATTAAATGTCTAAAACCATACAGTTTTCACTTAAGAATATGCTTTAAAGCTACACTATTCCGCAATAAGTTTTTAAAAGTATGCTAAAGTGTACATTTTTTCACAATAGTATAGGCTCAAATTTAGCTTGGTCCTCATGTTTTAGTAAAACAGGGACACTGCATCATCCCGGTCCTCTTCAGTCCAGCTTTTTACAGAGGTGGAGGCCAAATGCAGCCGTAATTGGACAAACATGACCTCATGACCGTCAGCTCAGTCATACAGTCAGATTAGCTTCTCTGGGAACAACAGCACAGCTGCAGGGAGCTCGTGCCGTCACTACGACAACACGAGAGATGTACCTTACGCAAGGGCCTGACACACAACACAGAGACCTGAAAGCAGGAAATTCATCATGTCACTCTGACTCGTTTGAGCTCGCGCACACACTCATTCTCTCTCTCTCTCTCACACACAAAAACAACATGCAGCAGTCTGGGGACGTCTGAGTTCAAGTTATACATACCTAATTAAAACAAGGAGGCAGCCAATTAGGCAAGAGACCTGATGACAGAATTAACATATCAAAGAGCAGAGGAATGAGGGAATGAGGAGAGGGAGAGAAAGAGAGATGCGGCAATTAAAAGGTCAAAAGAGGGAAGCAAAGAAATATATTGTGAGAGATATAGATAGAGAAATGCATAAGGGTTTAGGCAGCACAAACGTCTAATATGACTTCCTCTTTGCTCTGATCTTGTGCCTCATGCGGTGCAGAACCCAGCAGGGTCTCAGCACCATTATTTAAAGAAGAGTGCTCAACACGCTCCACTTCTGAAGGGCGGAGGACGGCCGCATCTTCAGCCGCATACTAAAACATCAGTTCACAGAGACGCACTTGAGAGGCTGCGGCTGGGACTGTTTGAAATGTAGCGAGAGCTTCCAGAGATTTCTGAGGCAGAAAATTAAACAGATGGCAAAATCACAAACAGAGGGCCTGCTTTCCCAGCTGTTTTCTCAGTGTTCTCTCAAGTCTTAAGTGAACTATGTTTTCTCTCTCAAATCATATTATCATTTTTTTAGTATCTATTATCTTTTCTTCCTATTTATAAGTGTCTCTATTTTCTTTCAGCTTCAGAATACTAGAGTCAGTCCTTTTCGGAGGGCTAATTTCAGGGACGGATTTTGGCGAGGTTGTGTCACGGATCTGTCTAAAGGCCCCCTCGGTTGAAATCACGTTCCCCCTCCCCCTCCGCAGTTCTTCTGGCCCCCAAAAACCCCACATCTGGAAACTGAGAGGGAGATATGAACTGGGTGTATGAAGGCTTTAGATCCTGTTGCTGTCTATCCCCACCAGATTTGTTATCTGAGCATTCATAGCCACTGTCAGTTAATTAAGATTTGACGCATGAACTCTTAACTCGATTGGGCTCGTTTATTAAAAACTGCTGTGTGTGGAATAGTGATAAGACTTTCTGGTGTTACGGAGGTTGCCATATTTAATATTTACTTATGAGGTTACAGATGTTATTCCTGGCTATCTCAAGAATTGGAAAGGGGGTTACTTGTTCATACAGACTGTTTTCGATAAACTTGGGTTTGCAGTTACATGTACAGAATAATTTGAGTCTGTAGTAACTGTTAACAAATTATGCTAGTCATCAATTAATCATGTTCTCATGTCATTACAAACCTAACCTAAGTTTACAGTTTGACACTTTTGTCATTTTGCTTTGTATTACCTGTTATTTGTTATTAGCATATTTTTTTCATTGACTAAAATGTTTCTATCAACATAAACGGACTACAATGAATTAATATGGTGTTATGAAATCTGCACCCCTTACACATGGAGTACACGTAAAACTGTGCAGAAGAAAGAAATGGGGGAGGAAGAACAGAGGAGAAGAAAAGGGAATGAGCCAGAAAGAAAGAGTCTCTTGTCCTGTGATCAGAGGCAGCTTGTCAAAGACTCCCTCGCCGACACTTTAATGATTCCTCACACGTCAGAAACAAACTCCGAAGATGATCATCTTTTCATCTGCTGTCTCTGGCCTCATTACTGCCACAGCGCTCTTGGTCAGCAGTGAGGATCGGGAGCAAGAGAAAGAAAGAGACCGAGCCACAGAGAAGAGTAAAAAGCAAAACATTTTGATCTATAATTTATTTCCAAAGCAATGCCTTTACTCAGCTCCTGAAACATCTTAGTATCATGACTGGTTTATGATCATTATTTCAGCAAGTCACAATCTTTCAGTCTCCTCCCTCTTGCTCTTATTCTCCTTACATGTTTTTATTTTGCGGACCTTGTTCTGTGGAAATCTTATTAGTGATGTTTGCTAAGGCAGCATTTCTCATTAGGTTTGGGGATTTGAATAGATATTAATATTGTACGTTGTTATGGATGTCTGCCAGACTATCAGACATTCAAGGAGGGATCTGAGCTATATCTATTGACTAAGCTTCTCTCCGCATATAACCAGTCAATAGCAATGTTTCCATCCAAAGTTTCAAGCGCAAAATTGAAATATCAAATAAAAAATTGCGAATAAAACAGCATTTCCATCCCAAAATCGTCACTCCCTGAGAAATTGGCAGAAAATATCTGTAATAAAAATGGAAGTTGCTGCAATCGGGGATGCCACTGTGGCTCTTTTTTCCTACATCATAAATGACTTGAGTCTCAGGACGTGCATACAAAATGCAATAAATGCTGTCATGTTATCTTGTGTTCGGGTGCCTGTTTGGAAATGCAATCTTGTGGTAGAGAAACTTTAGTAAAACAGTGAAATGCAATTAATAAAGAATCTGAAAACTACTGAGACTGAACGACAGGGTTATATAGAAATTTGGTGTAAAGAAGGAGTGGAAGACAGACTTCTTGTAGATGTTAGGAGTGGGGCTCTCCAGCCATGTTCAGATGTTTATGGTCATGATCTGAATATGATGCTGCATGATTTATTCCATAGATTTAGTAGCTATCCACCTTATTTTTATCGTAAGAGCAGGCACGGCCATTGTAACTAGAATGTGTCTAAAAAGGTCTAAAGGGTTTAGGGTTGTCCCTTTTCAAGTTTTAAACCAATCAGAGTCTCATCTCCCATTCCCTTTAAAAGCCAGTTGCGCTCGCGTCATGGCGGATTCGCTATTTACATGGCGGAATTTGCCAGCAGAAAAAAGTGTGGACCCACCTATAGGCGCATATTACTAACGCGCTCTTTAAAAACAAAAAAAAATCACCACCAACAATGGTCGCACCAACAATACGGCTGAACACACCTTGTTTTCAGACCGGCACGCCCATGGGCGAACAAATGCATTTGCTATTTAAACAACGTGGCGCAGGACGCGAAAATGATTACTGCGTCGGACTGAAACTAGCAAAAAACACTTGCGCATGGGGCCGCATTGCGCTGGATGTAAGATAGGGCCCTAACAGTTAATTGGCAGTAAGAAACTCCATAACTACCCTAAAGAGATCTTTCTACAGACTCAGCAGACACCAGGAGAAAGATGCTCAGGGTCCCTGATCACCGCTGTGAAGTTCTGCTGCAGGGAGGCTTGAGGACTATAGATGTGAACAGAGCAATAAACTGCAATGTCCGTAATGTAAGACGCCTAAGACAATGCTACAGGGACACAGGAAGGATAGTTAATCGTCCTTGCAGTGCCAACCCACGTGTAAACATGTTCCCCCCCCAGACGTGTGTGAGAACTTGCAAGTGCCTTGGTTGAAGAGTGAGGTAACATCTCACAGCAAGAACGGGCAAATTTTGCTCAGTCCATGAAGATGAGATGCACTGTAGGACCTAAAAGAGCTGGTGCCACACCAGATACTGACTCAAACTCAGAATGGTGGTAATTCAATGTATTTTCATATCTCATATAGTAATAATAATTACTGTAAAATAATTAATATTGAGCATCTTGCATGTTAGACCGTATTGCCATTATAAGGTTACAATTACAGCCAACACAGATTGAACCATCGCGCATTGCAGAACAGGTCACAGTAGTGCTGTTTCATCATTCGTTCCTGAATGAATCTGTGTTTTGATCGAATGGGTGAATGATTTATTGACTCGCTCAATGTGTTTAGTGCCTGAATGAATTAGCGTTTACATATACATTTAATTGTCATCACCTATTGGCATAACGATGTAATCTGCAAAAAGACTGAAAAATTCCCACCTTTTAGCTCAGTATAGCATATAGCTCCCTTCCTACAATAAATTCAACTGTATGTTAGATTTGTGAAGGAGATGTGCTGCTCTAGTGGACATTAACTCTTTTTTCCTGTCAGCTGAGGTGTTATGGAGGATGTACTTGGGACAATCAGTCCCAGGTGAGCCTGATGACCCTGTCCCCTGAGGCGCCCCACTCACCCATAATGGTTGCAGCTGGGTAGTAGACAGAGAATAATATCCATTTAAAGCACCCAGGTCACCACACCATCTGGCCCTTTTGGGGAAGCAGAGAAGCCACTGTCCCAATGATACGAATAATTATTCTTACACAACTCTGCATTTATTCTCTGCTTGAGGCCTATTCTTTGGTCCCCACTTTGTCATTCTCTATCCTTAACCATACATGTTTTGGAGATGAACAGCAATATTCTCTTATCCTTGTTAGCATTGTCATCCGCTTGTTAGGTGAAATTAGTTTAGTTCAGTCCACACCAGACAATTCAGTTTAATTCTACTACGGGTACAAAGACAACAACTTCAAAACATACAAAATAATGTCTTACTGGAAATGATGAAAAGCTGGTGTGAAGTTTAGATGCAAGGGATAGTCCGCCCCCAAAAATGTTAATGTCATAATTTATTAATCCTTATCAGTGTTATTTTAGTATTATTCACTATGTATTTATATACAATTTATTTAT
The DNA here is from genome assembly GCF_964197995.2 of Scardinius erythrophthalmus. NCBI lineage: Eukaryota > Metazoa > Chordata > Actinopteri > Cypriniformes > Leuciscidae > Scardinius > Scardinius erythrophthalmus. The sequence continues at coordinate 44,482,613 of NC_138221.1, forward strand.
TAATTAGTTTTTAATTAGTAATTTTTTATTTTGATTTAATAGTAATTGTATGAGTAATTATTTTTGTTAAATATTTCTTTTAACTCTATCAAGTTTTTGTACCTGATTTTACTCAAACTTATTTATTTCAGTTAGTTGCCAAATCAACATTTTAATATAAGTTTTCATGTAATAATATGAATGTTTATTTCATTTTAGCTTTATTTTAATTACTAATTCTTCATTTAGTTTTAGGGAACAATAGCAGCACTAATCCTTTTTTTTCATATTATGAAAGTCAATGTGCACCAATACTGTTTGGTTACAAGTATTCTTAACAATATCTTCTTTTGTGTTCTACAGAAGAAAGATATTCATACAGGTTTGGAACAACATGAGGGTGAGTAAATAATGACAGAATTGTCATTTTTGGGTGAACTGTCTCTTTAAGAAATATCATTAGCTTATTATAAAAAAATAGGAGAAACCCAGGGATTTTGTGTGTGTGAGAGAGAGAGAGAGAGAGAGAGAGAGAGAGAGAGAGAGAGAGAGAGAGAGAGATCCGTGCTAAACTAAAAAAAAGTGCAGTCAGGGTAGTCAACAAGTAGAGGAAATATGAGGTCCTGGAGCTGACTGAAAGGGAGAGCTAGAAAGAGAGAAAGAGCACTAGAGGGAGATATGGGGAGTTATTCTCAGTGATAAATCAAATAGTTGCTCTTGTGAATGTGACCAGAGGATTGAGTGCTCTTTAGGGCTCTTTAGCCCTCCAAATAGGTGCTCTGTGCCCTCTCACACTGAGCAGTGCCTCATGAACACACATGTACCCACAGAGGTGTGCACAGCGCTGTCTGACTCAGCCACCGTATGAGCAAGGGTGTTTTAACATCAGTCAACCTGTGCAGATGCATAGGTACAAATCCTGCGATCTTTATTTATTAACCCTTTGATGCGCACACTATGGATACCCCTTCTAATGCACAACATGGGTCTAAAAAGACCCGTATTCATTTCCTATGTTATTTCATGCATGGCTTGGCATTTTTTTTTGTTTCACCTTTTGAAATCACTTTATTTGAGCATTTACTATTTCATGATCTATTAATTTCATGATTTATGAATATAATTTTTATTTTATTTTATGATCACAAATTCATATTTTAATATTTTTTTATAAGTTTTGTGTTAAAACATGAAGTTTACACATATGGGTCTAAAATGACCCATCTATGCAAGCGTGATAAAACAAAAGAATAAAGAAAACTTTTTGTTAAAATAACCAATGTCACAGTTGTTTAGATCAACACATTTACTGTAACACTTGAAATATGTTTATTGGCCACTTTGTCACACATAACACGCATATATGCCTAACCGATAACACTGAAATTGAACTGTAGTGTAGTGCAACTGTAGGGGGATCTCCTCAACCACCACCAATGTGCAGTATCCACCTGGATGATGCGACAGCAGCCATAGTGCACCAGAACGCCACCACACACCGGCTTATGTGACCGATAGCATTGATTTATGACCACAAATAAAAATGAATAACGGTACAAGGTTTCTGCCCAACAGCGACAATATATACTTTTATATATAACTTTCTATTGCAAATTTTATTTTATTGACCTAGCTAACATTAGATAAAATAGAATGTCGACGCAAGCTAGCTAATGGTATTGGACATGTTTCTCTTTCACACTAGTAATGGTTTTCAAGGTCAAGGCAACCTTAGCCTACAAGGCTATATCTATATTTTTCTGTAACAAAAAGTGTTTTAAATAAAACTTACATTCATGAAAAATACAAAAGCAGCCGTGTTGAATTGTGAAATGTGTGGCAGATGAATAGTTTTCTGCAGTAAATATATTTATACATATCAAAGGTTCCTATACGGGTCATTTTTGACCCATGTGTGTAAAATGGATGTAGAAATACAAAAATCGTGTTTGTTTATAAAGTAAGAAAGGAAAAATAAACATAATGATTTTTGAAAATCAAAAACAAGATATTTAATGAACACCTGGATTAATAAATTATAAAATACATTTATTTCAAAGATTCAGCAAAGAAACATGAATACGGGTCTTTTTAGACCCATGTTGCGCATTAGAGGGGTAGTGACACAAAAACCATTTTTATTCGAAAAGTAAGAAAGGAAAAATTTAAATATTGATTTGTAATGATCTAAAACAAGTTAATTGAGGAATACCTGGAATACTGAATGATTAAATCAATTTCTTGCAAAGATATAGAAAATGAAAACTCAGTCGGGTCTTTTTAGACCCATGTTGTGCATCAAAGGGTTAAAGGTTTTTCCTCGCCATTTGGTACATGCTGTACAGTATGTGGGTTGTCATGGTCTCTTTTAGCTCAATTTCAATTTCTCAGCAATCAGACACAATATCATTCTAATAATTTATTTCATAAATCAATTTGATTAGGTAAAATTAATTTAAATGTGAAAGTCATCCTTTTGAAGCTCCTAAATGTCATCTATAAAAAAAAAAGCAAGTTAGAACCAGTCACATTAAATTAGGTCTGTAACACTTGGAGAAAGCTATCCGTTAACATTTCCATTCATCTTAATGGCAGTTGCTCAGTTGGAGCAATGTAAAATCTTGATTGAGGTATAATCATTGTTGAGCCAATCACCTTTCGCATTTTAAATGGACAGTTCTCTGACAAATAAAAATTCTGTCATTTTCTCACCCTTATGTCATTTCAAACCTGTATGAATTTATTTTTCTGTGGATCATAAAAGAAGACATTTTGAGAAATGTCTCAGTGTTGTCTTTTTCTTTTTTTTTCTTTTTTCAACCAAATTTTTTCCCTTTTTTCTTTTCAATCAACCAGCATTTGGCATTTTTTAAAATATCACAAATTATCTTTCAATAGCTTGTTTGCATATGACGTCACGTCACTGCGTTGCCATGGCGCGAAATGCAGATGGAGGGCAGGAAGTAATGCTCTACATTTAGGAAGCACTGTAACAAACTCAAAATGCCTATGTTTTGCGTCGTTTATGGTTGCTCAAATCAATCAAACTGAGAAACCTCGAGGAGTTTTTATCGTGTACCAAAAGTTGTCGTTCATAAGGGGGAAAAATGCAAGAAATTGACCGAAAAACGCCGGTCGGGAGGAGCCGAATCGGAAAATGCCCGTGTGTGCAGTATTCACATGGGCGTCAGTTTGGTTTGAAATGTGCTGGGTACAATGACGCATAATTTTTTTTTCTCTTTCGCGCAGGTCATGTTTTGAAAGACTATGTCCTGTAGCTTACTAATGTAAATAAATAAAAATGTATACAAAAATGTGATGATGTCTGACTCGTTTTATGAAGAAGAAACCCTTAAGTTTTCAATAAGCATTAGACATAATGACCCACTATTCTGCTTCATATGTAGGCTACCATGTTGACAATATGACATGACGTGGTTTAATGTTACAATGATTACCAAATTTCTCTCGCATATTGCTCCTCATAACCACTGAAAACGGTAAAAAAATCTAACCAAAAGTCAAATTATTATGGACGTTATCTGACATTAAGCGTTTCTGCTTCACATTTTCAGCAGGGCAGCGGAGCGGCTGTGGGTTGATTCCTCACGGTTCTCATGGGCTTTATATAAATCCTGAAAAAGCTTTATGGTTTAATGTAGCCTACCTAAACAACGATCACCAAATTTCTCTCTCATATTGCTCCTCACAACCACTGAAAACTGTAAAAAAAAAAAAAAAAAAAAAAGTCCAATTATTATGGACGTTAAGTTAAAAGTGGTGGGTACAAAATGACTCGTGACGAAATCTGGTGGGTACGGACCACCATGCTCCTTAGGATATTGGCGTTGGAAACTGTATTGTATATTGAATTCAGTACCAACAGTAAATTATATTTCGTTATAACTGTAATTGCTACAGTTCCTATACCATCTGTACCAAAATCTACATTAATGCATATGAAAGATTAGATACAAGCACACACCTAGTTCACTTACACAAAATCATCTCTTAAGCTTGCAGCTTTCTTTAACTCAGGCCTTTCTATTTGTGGGGGATGCAAATCGTGTCCACGCACCACATTTAAACTTTTCAGAAATGTGCATGCTCAAATCCACAGTGTGTTCTGCTGTTGGACTGTTTCCAGTGGAAATAGCCAGATAGAATAAAACCACACACACAGCTCTCTGCAGGACAATCTGAATGTGGAATAAAATGTTTAATTCATGACCACTATAAACACATATCCTTGTACAACAATTGACTCCACAGGAGATCGCTCTCAAACGATCCTCGGTAGGCCGTTCGTAATTGTGTGTGTGTGTGTGTGTGTGTGTGTGTGTGTGTGTGTGTGTGTGTGTGTGTGTGTGTGTGTGTGTGTGTGTGTGTGTGTGTGTGTGTGTGTGTGTGTGTGTGTGTTTGCATATGCCCCAGACACCCCATACACCTCGCATCTAAGGGTCTGAGCACTCTCGCCGCTTCTGTGGTTCTTAAACCTGCCAGTTAGTTTGGTGAGCTACTGTATTATTTGTTATCCCTGTCTTACTTCGCTCTTGCTGGCACGTTCCCCAGAGTACTGGCACTATGATGGAGACACTAGACTCACATTAACTCCAGGGTGAATTAAGCAACTATGTCTATGTGCGGGACCAACAAATCTCTTTTCCTCACTCACTTGTCCACCGAGTCCCCCCTCTCCCCATGTAGGGGGCTGTAGTTTTTTTTTGTTGTTGTTGTTTTTTTTCTTCAATATAAGAGCCCAGATATCCTTGTAATCCTCCCTTCTCCTCTCCCCAACCTCCCTGGCTGCAACCTCCTGTAATTGAAAAATGGCAGGCGAGGAGATTAAGTGAGGCTTATCCCTCTGAGGTGTGTGTTTTATCGCACAGCAGCAAACAGCAATCTCTCCTCCACCCTCATCCACAGGAAACTTTTGCCTTCCTTTCTGTTCTCCCTCTTTCCTGCCTCCTTGCTCTCTCTCGCTCTGTTTGGCTCTGTGGTCATGCTAGTCTTGTAGTCAAGAGCCTCTGTTAGCACTGTTGTCTCTGAATTCAAAATGCCTTATTTGTCTTCCGTACCCCCACCGCCCCATCAGTAAGGCTTAAGTTCCTGTTCGTGGACGTCAAATCTAAAATGTGTTCTTTAAAGTCGTCATGAAAGGGAAGTTGCAATAGTCTTTTCTTCCCTGTTGTGACATATACGAGTGAAACGTAGGGCGGGATTTGATTTTGTCCATTGGAAATTGTTTGGGCCATTGGATGGTTGTGGTTTGCAATTTCTGTGAGGTCATGTGAGTGACTGGATATCATTTAGCATTATATACCAGTTAGTTCTAGTCCTCCAATTTGATTGGCTGAGCGGTGTTCCTGGCAGACTGTAAGTGTGTGGTAGGTCAAAATGGCAATATTGTGTCTAAAATTGTTGCTCCTTATTAAAGAAGCAATGGTAGGAGGATGGCTAGAGTGTACATCTTGAAATAGCGGGAAACTGCAGGCTGTATGTAAAAACTCTGCATGTGAAAAGATCAAATCCAATTTGAATCTTGTGACATATAAACACACATCAACCTGATCATGTTTGGATTCATCAATCAAAATGATTTCATTCAGATTGAAAAAATAGCTGTCTATGTAAAGCTAATGAGTAGGATGATTGGATGGCCATAATGGACAGAGGCCGATGAACAAGTTTGGCCAGGATGCCGGGGTTACACCCCTGCTCTTTTTGAAGGACATTCGAGGGACATCTCATCCGAAGGACGGTGCTTTTTGACAGTATAGTGTCCCCATCGTTATACTGGGGCATTAGGACCCACAAAGACCACACTGTGAAACCCCCTGCTGGACTCACTAACAGCTCTTCCAGCAGCAACCTTGTTTTCCCAGGAGTTTTCCCATCCAGGTACTGACCAGGTTCAACCCTGTTTAGCTTCAGTGGGTGATCAGGCGAGAGCATTATTTCCTACACAACCGTTTTTGGCTGACAGATGATAAAAATACAGGAAAAAAGGACAGACACCAGCTGGCAAACCAGCTAAACATGCAAAATTGGGCTTGGCAGGGAGACCTGTGAAAACCAGAAAAGACCAGTAATCCACCTCAGGCTATTGTTTTTCTTTTTTTCATGTTATGATTTAGAAGATTCTGACTGCCTCACAGTGTGTGTATTTCTTGAAGCATTTGGATCACCACAGTCTGCAGCTCTTCTCCTCAAGCAGCGTGGGAATCAGATGCCACCCCCAAGTATTTTTTTATTACACTTCAGATGATGCACCAGAAGGCAGTGGTTTTGCTACTAAGTGAGAGAAAGAGAAAGGGAGAGATTAACTCTTTCCCCGCCATTGACAAGTTATCTCGTCTTTTAAGAGAAAGCACTTCCCTGCCATTGACGATATTTTACAGCTTTGTTATCACTGTTATAAGGTAGGGGGCGCTATTACGAATCTCCTGAACGAGTACAGTTTCTCCAGATCAAAACACAGGCAAAGAAGAAGCAGAAACGAGCGATCATATGCAAGCAGATGCATTTGAAAAATAATGCAATCATTAACAAAAAACAGCATAAAAATCAAAACAGCCTAATGTTACCGAGTGAAACGTCGACCCAGGAAGTGGTTAGGACTGTACAAGCTTTAGGGGTGTTGATGGACTCAATCTACTCCATCTGTTTTGATCATTGTACTGAATCCAATCCAGACAGTAGTCTTTGACAAAAACACAATTTTCTCAGCTTTTTGCTTTTTGCTTTTTTTTATGGAGCTTACCCACATTTAAGTGTTGATAAAAAAGAATGCATGAAGCTAGAATAAGCAAAGGATCTGTTCTTTCTTTTGATATATTACATGTTCTGATATTCATACAACAAAATAATCTGGGGGCCGTGACATTTTTGTGAAAATGACCAAAAAACGCTGGCGGTGGCTGCAACTTTTTTTTTTTTTTTTTTATGCTGGCGGGGAAAGAGTTAATGAAGAAATTGTGTTTTTTTATATAATGATTACTTTTATTTGTTTAGGTTTTTTTTTGTAGCGTCGTAGCACATATAGAACATTTCAATACTACATTTAAGTTTCCAATCATGATTCACACAGTCACCACCGGCTCCTCCCTCCCTACCTAGATCTGCCTCCAACCTTAAAAATCCTCCTCCTCCAATGACAGGAGCTTACAAAACATAGCCAATGTGTTTCCATATATTGCTGCTTATGTTTGTGCGACAAAAACATAAAGGCATGAAGGACTTTGAATGGCTATATCTTACGCAATCTAGCAGATTGGTCGCTTGGTCCCTAATTCAGTGTCTAAATGATGGTGAATTCCTGCTGACGGTGGTACTGCTCCAGCGGTTAACTCCATGGTGGCACTGGATGGGGTTGATGGGCAGTTGTGTAGGAGGTGTTTGCAGGATGGATTTTCACTGTCTGGCATCGTGCTCAAGACTGTTTATTAAGCTGGTTGGTAAGAACATGCTGTTCTGGCTGTGGATTTCACATCGACTGTGCAAGATTTTTATTGTTTGTTTGTTAATGTGAAAGAGAATATGGGGTTAAACAGCAGAAGTAGGAGGGGCTTTGTTAGTGAGCAGTTTGTCTCTGCTGTGACTAGAGAGATTATCTAATGACTGAAGATGTAGCATGTGGGTGGTATATTCCCTTGCCACATACATGCACACACATACACATTTGATATTCTTTTATAACATGATGAGGACTTTAAAATAGACTTGGATTGTTTTTACTGATTTAATTATATTTTGTATCAACTACCCAATGAAACATTTTTGCATTTTCATCTGACCCACACACAGACAGTTTAATAGGTATTAGTGAGAACCTCTCATATGCAATGATTTTCATACTTTTTGTAGAATTTGATCAAAAATATCAGCTTGCTGGAAATAAAATATTCTGTTCGAGTGGTACTTACATTGATTTTATTTTCTTTATTTTCATCACGGATCACGTCTCATATTTCATCTCAAGCATGCTTTTCATTTACAAGCAACAATGGAACAAGAGCAATAAAATCTATACATTTGAAAAGCAGCACAAGTAAACTAAGTCATGATCCATTTAACACCATCTAACTTTCACAGAAACATAGACTCTGTGTTACTAGTGGAATAAGATGTTTGTGACCGAGTGAGTGCATGTGCATGTCTGTTTGCTTAATTTGTTTGTTTATGAGTAACCGCACCCGCAGTGTCAGACCCTGTAGCAAAGCAATCTCAGTACAATGCATTACCTTTAAGGCTTTATATGTTTTGCGACCTGATCCAAGACAGAAAGTATGGAGCCATTCGCACTCTCTGAAAAGGTCTCGCTTCATCCCTCACCTCAATCACGACAAACTCAATGCACATGACCAGCCATGGTCTTCTCACAAAGTCATTTAAACTCTCATGTTGGGCATTAAACTGATTCCTGGGGACTGTAAACGTTAATGTCAGGTTGTGCGTAGCAGTAGCTCTGCAGGTTTTAATGCAGATATTGTTGATTATGGGGGTGTGCGGCTCATACGGCAGCTCACGATAAGGGCAGACAGGGTAGATGAGTGGGGTTTGGCTGTCTCTCAGGAAAGCACATTTGCTAAGCTGACCCTGATGTCTAACATGACCCTGCTATTATTTTGCAGCTGCCTGTCTCAGCAGATGACAAATCCGCCTTGACCTTTTCACTCATTGTGTAAAATGTCCATGAATGACAACAGTAAAAATCTCAGCCAATGAACAGGAAGTTAAATAGGGTATTCGCTCACTCATGCAGTCTTATTTGGAGAAATATCACTGTACCATCACATGGTTCTTATGTCATTTAGGAGGATTTCATCACATTCTTCAGTCTTTGGATATCATTATGCATGTTGGATATTGTTATGCTTACATTTTTATATTATAAATATATTTGTAAACCTACATTTGTTATGTACTCTATGCTTCTTGGCGCAGGATGGGGATCTTTTTCTCCAACCCGATCTGATGAAATGTATCTTTATAGCACGCATAGTATTTATCATGCAATTTATACACGAAAAGTAGTTTTTACATGCATATGATATGCACTGTAAACCCCTTGGTTGGGATTAGTGGTGTGGGGTATGTGCGTATGACTTCTAAAAACTTGGAAATATAGAACACAAATAGAATAGATCATTTTATGACATTTTATAGTGCTTTTGTCTTTTAGCTGCAGCTTAAATATTAAGAAAATCTTTTGTGTCCCACGGCAAACAAAAAAAATTAAATGATTTATGATTAAATGATGACAGAAGATTCATTCATTTTAAAATTTAAAAGTTTAGCCTTGGGTGAAGTGATGGAATCCCTTGAAACAACTTGATTAAGGCACCAGAGTGACTTCTAGAATATACTAAAGTGACGAGAGTGTCATCTAATACTAATAGCTCTCATCAGGCCAAATCAGGAGAACGGAAAAATTGCTGTTTGCTTTACAGTAGTCATCAGAAATTACCTCAGAGAATGATCTTTTTCTAGGCCAGTCTAGGCATGATTTTCTGTAATTCAGCTCATGACTGTTTGCGCACAATCCCAACATCCTGATCAGAGTGGCCTGTCATTGCTTGTGCTGAATGGCATCAGTCCTGTTACTCATTACTCATCTGCTCTCTTTTCTTCTTATAGCTCTTACTCTTACAGTCTCCCTTCTTTTCCTTTTTATGTTCCCTTTTTACACTGTCCTCCTTTCCTGTCCTCTTCCTGACATATTCTTCACTGGCCTACTTTGATGAGAGACCGAAATTCAAACTTTTTGTGCACTGTACCTGACCTGGGTCCAGTTGCGTAAACATAGCCATTTTGTTAAGACTCTGTCTTGAGAACTAGTAATATGACCTACTAGCAGTTAGTTAGGGGTAATCTGTCTTACTTTTTGGTATTAAATTAGACCAATCTACGTTTTTATCTGACTTTATGAAAGAAAAAAATGGATAACTAACTTGTAAGGCTAGACTTATCCGTCTGTGCAACCGGCCACTGAAGTTTGGACAGTGTCAGGCATTTTGGTTCACAGTCCTGCACACTATCAGAAAAAACATATATATATATATATATATATATATATATATATATATATATATATATATATATATATATATATATATATATATATATATATATATATATATATATATATATATCAGAGTTTCCGCTAGAAAAAAATGGTGCCGGTCAAAGTGACCGGCAGAGGTTTCGTTTTCCGGACATTTCAATGATATGCCGGTCAAATATCGCCTCTTAATTAGTCAAGTTGAGGAAAACTGGAGGCAGGCTATGTAACTTAAAAAATGACATAATCAGGCCGAATGCAACATGTTTATTAGCCTAGCTTTCACATAAAAAAAAAAAAAAAAAAAAAAACATGAACGTCCGTTTGGCGTCAATCAACGCCAATTGTTAGGGTTTCAAATTCATAGTTTAACAAACCAATCCCCCTTCTCCACATAAAATATCTGAAGCCTATTGTTTTTACTCAAGCGAACTTCCCAGTGTCTCTCTACAACTTGCAGTGCGCATAAGCCGCGTAACCTTGTTCTCCGCAAGGCGACTTTACTGGTTCGTCTTGATCCGATGCAGCGAGAACCCCCTCTCTGCAGGAACACCCGAGACCCATTTTCTACGTTTCTTCATTCGGATCTATTTGCGATCCATTCCATTCTAAACAAACAACGCAGTTTATATGCTTCGTCCTTGTTTCATTATTCATTAAGATAATAATTAGCCTAATAAATGCGCGCATAATTATCAGTGAACTTGATAAATGTTGCAGATATGTTTTGCTATGCATGCACAAACAAATGCCTTTCAACTTATGTATGCAAAATTCAGAATAAAATGAATGTGCAGCAATTTGTACAAATAGAGAGTCTGTCTACTATAGGCTACGTGTTGTAGCCATTAAATAAGCTCATTTAGTTTAATATTTGTTAAAATATTATAATGTTATTTTTTAATTTATGTTGATTATGAAAAGTGAACAGCACGAGTAAGATAGGATGCGCAATATCGAGAGACATGGAGCGGGTCAGACATGATTTTGACCACTTAATTAAGTTTGGTTTTGTAGAAAGACTTTTTTGAAGTGAATTTCGTTTTGTATAAATTGTATCTCAATTTTAATAATTTTTTATCAACCAATTGCCTGTATTTAATATATAGCTAAGCAGCAAATATAGCAGACGATTGGCCTAATCATGGAGGCGCCCGCGAGGTCACTTGTGAACAGAGCCGGCCCGTCCATTAGGCGACATAGGCGGTCGCCTAGGGCCCCGCCTTGCCAGAGGGGGCCCCTGTATCTAACAATAACTATACTTCATAAATCGTTAATTAAGCATAATATTTAAAATTCACTTAGGTGCGTGCATCTCGACTTCCGCAGTCAGAGAAGAACGACGCATTGCATGGACCTGACTAATCATGATACAGTTCACAGAGACGGTGAGTATCTAATAAATTACCCAGACCTACAACATACATAAAAAGGATAGCTCTGTATAGTTCAGACATGACAAATTTCCGAAAAAGATAATAAATACATAACAATAGAACGAATAAAATACGAAAACATAAGAAATATACACAGTAGCTCGTCACATGCTAATTTGCACAATACCGCCCGAGATATAGTGGGAGACCTCGAGTACCGTAATTATCACAGTATCCACACACACGGATTCCACCACACTTCTCTCCAAAATGCTCACGTTTTAGAAACAAGAGACTTTTTTTTTTTTTGTGGTGCTCTTACCCTTTAGTAATGCTTAATTTCTTAGGCCTATATGAGGCATTTTGCATGACAGAAAATGTGCTGTCAAAAATAAAATACCAAATATTATAATCTCTATGGTAATAACGTCACGAAGTCTCGTCAGAGTCGTAGTCATACAGCAATGCTATTTTTAGTTAATTGAAATAATAATATGTTAAACTGTGGTAGAAATGGCATCCAAACGCCATCTTTCTGGAGCTGAAAAAAGGAAGAGGAGAATGGTTGAGGAATAAAGACAAGCTCAAAGTAAAGGTGTGTTCTTCTGACTTCTATAAATAGTGCGTTATTTATTGCTGTATTATTAGTTTTACTAATAAATGTAACAATGCCCATGATCGCAGACAGACAGACAGACATGGAAAAATTGGGCCACATTCAGCGTGTTAAGAATTATCTACCCATGCATTTTGTATAGATTTTAATCCTCTGATGAAGTTATCGTAGTTTTTTTAAATTAAGGTGGACCATCTCAGACCTCAAAATGGCCGTTTTACCCCTTTTGATAGGCTATTTATGCAATTAATTTATATTAACTGTCTCTTTTTCTGCAATTTCTCAACTGAGAATAATGGTCATTAATAATCACTATTATAATTTTGAGCAAAATAATTGTGATTATCAGTTCCATTATTATCATGCAGTCCTAACCCACCCCATCCATTCTCCCTTACCGCTAAAAACAGGTTTCTCACTCTTTCCAAATTAATATTTAAACATTTCTAAATAATACAAAACATTTTTATTATTGTGATCATCAGTAAAAAGTTAAAATGTAGTAGCCTACTGCATTTCTAGTCATTATGCATAATTACTACTGCATTTACAAAAATACCTTTAATTTATGCTTTATTTTATATGCTTTATTTTTTTATGTGTGCTTTCTGTCTTTTATGTACTAGGCTAGGGCTATGCTAAAAATCTCTTAGTTTCTTAGTGTTTTTTCATATGTACGTTGAATGTTACACTTTTATAAACTTATATATTGAGCAATCTATAGCCTAATTTATATATATATATATATATATATATATATATATATATATATATATATATATATATATATATATATATATATATATATATATATATATATATATTAAAATTTATGTACAATTCACACATTTTACTTCATTTATTTGAGTTTCATGTAAATATTTTTTTCATTTTTGAATGCTACACTTAATACACATTTACAAACTTAAATATTGAAATTGTCATATCATGTGCTTTCTCTTCCTTCATAAAATTGTTATGAGAGTTTTTTACTCCAGTGGGGCCAATTTTCATGATCTTGCCTAGGGCCCCACAACCCCACGGGCCGGCACTGCTTGTGAACTGGAGCGCATCTCATCCTAACTTAACGAAACTCAGCGTAGGCCTCACAGACATGAAATATATCTTAAAAAGCTTGAAACGTCTTTTAAACAATTTAAAACGAAAAGAAATAGGCTACTCTCTGATTATGTAATCCATGATGTGCATTTCTCTCTATAGGCGCGTTCACTATGGAGATGGCGATCGTCAACTTCATCTTTACAGCTGTTGTTGCTGTTAATAAACCAAAAATAATAGGCCTATAATTTCATTAAAATTATATTCAATGAAATTGTAATTATATTGAAAAAAAAATCCTGTTCAAGTTGTTTTTTTTTTTGTTTTTTTTTTTTTTGTTTTCGCATTAAATTCAGGTAGGCTACTGAGTCGCTGTCCTCAGTGCCCAGAAAAGCGCTGAAACGGAGATGAAGGGGAACCCGTTTTTATTTATTTTTTGGCTTATTTTAACTGGCACATCCAGTTTTCTGGAGGCCCACCTACAATCATAATCCTGGCGCCGCTAGTGCTTCAGCGGTCTGATATCAAGAAATAACAGACCGCATTCCACATTGGAATTTAACCAAGCCATGTAATAATGTTTAATAACTTTCAAACGGTAGAGCCTGTTCCTTTATAACATAGCCAAATGTCGGTGTATTTTTGCTTTATACATTTTAGGCTTAGGCTATTCTCAAATTCAGATTGTGTTAGGGGGGCGGGATTATTAGGCAATTTTAATCGGACAATTTGACCGGAGAGATTTATTTTTGTCGGACATTTCATTTTTTTTCCGGTCAATGTCCGGTAATTACCGGACAACGGAAACCCTGATATATATATATATATATATATATATATATATATATATATATATATATATATATATATATATATATATATACCCCTAAAGTTAACATTTTTGCACATATATGTACAATTTTTGCATATATACTGTATATATAAAAAATATATATGCAAAAATTTGACCTTTAGGGTTGTAACGCCTTAAAAGATTGTAGCTCTCAAAGGTACACCTGTGTATCTCATCTATCGCTATTCTACCTTAATGTACCCTTAAAGGACTAATAAAGAACCAATAAGAGCAGAGCTTCGTGTGTGTGTGTGTGTGTGTGTAAGATGTTCAGTTAAACTGTTGATACTAGCGTGTTTGATTTGAAACATAAATATCTTGTTAGTTAGCGTTCACTTCATGTTTTGATCTTACTTGCCTCTTTCCATCTAGCCACAGACTCCAGACATTCTGACAAATTGTCATCATTTGCACAGGGGTTTGCTTGGGTTTGCCAATACCATTTCTGGTTCGCATGTAAATAAATATTGCACACAAACATGACACCAATTTTGATGTAAAACACCCAAAAGTCTGTCAATCATGAAGTCATAAGATATACATCTTACCCCTTGTGCAATATTAAATGCACTTATTTGAACTAAAGTCTGCCTTTTTGACCCATTTAAGTAGGACTATGTTTTCTAATGTTTTTAAAATATGGTTAAAGTGAACTGCAGAATGTACTGGCATGTATTTATGATAAACTAAAATATATTTTGATGTCAGTTCTATTGAAACTTGTAAATCATGTATTTTAATATATTTGTAATAACACATTTGTTATGAAGTTGAAATTCAATACACTTAAAATGTATTAACAAAATGTAATATCGAGTAACATGCTACAGTTAAAATTATAATCAGTTTATTTACATGTACTTAGCATGTCAACACACCAAAACAAGTGAACTTCACTGAAAATAATTTGATGTAGATACAATTTTCACTTAGAAATTGGTATTAAATTTCACAAACAATTACAAAGATCCATGAAGGAATGACATTTTGAAGTAGAGTATCTTGTAAAACATGCTGATTTGAAGTACACTACTTTTAGGATTTGAAGTACACTACAAGTGCACATTCAAAACAATTAAACACACTTTTCTGCCTGGCTTGTACTCATATTGTACAATCTTATAAGCAACAATTAAAATGGAAACACAGCTTTGTTTTCTGTCGAAGCCAGTAAGAACAATGGATGACCGTTTTTTAACTAAAGTGATTTTAAATGTGCTGTTTTGGACATGTTTAATAATAAGGAAAGCAACTGATGGATTTGGGAATGACTGTATTGTGGATAATTAAAAATCTGTGTTAAAGTATAATATCTGACATTTAGTCGGTAGAAATGCACAGAACAGATTCTTATGTTTGATGTCTCACTAAAGCCTCCCTTTAGTAAACTGTACATTATATTCTCTTGTTTCAGTTTCTCTGTTCTGTCTCCCTTTCTTTCTTCCCCGCTGTCTGTGCTCTCTTTTCTTCGTTTTCTCCTCTGTGCCTGAAGACAATCAGTGCCCTAGTTTATTAGCAGGTTTTCTACCATCACCCCTGAATAAAAGAGACAAAACAATTCAATGATATGAGAGTGCAAAGCAGAAACACACGGCAAGCTGTTTTCATGCACTCTGAATCAAGCTCAAGTTCAGCTCACTGGGCTTTCGGCTCAGATCTGCTGCAGACGCATTTACACACGCAGTATTTCTGTGTGCTATGTTTAGAAGGTCTGCCCAATCAAACGTGAAGCTTTCTCCACTAAAAAAGAAGGTTATTATGAATAATAAAAGCAGTTTACTCAAAGTCTTTAAAACAGTGGGTCCGCAAATCCCTGGGTCCTTAGCTGTACTACAGGGGGTCTGCCAACTGTGTTTAATATTTTTGTGCTGCTAAATATTTTTGTGGAAATCGTGATACATATTTATTAGGATTATTTCATGAATTGAAAGTTCAAAAGAACATCCTTTCTTTGAAATAGAAATGTTTTTTTTATATATTATATTATATACATTAATATTGTTACTCTTTTCAATTGAATGCAGCCTTGCTAAATAAAAAAAATTTGAACAGTAATGTTAATGCAGGGCTGGTTGCAGACATTTGGAGGCCATAGGCAAAATTTATGTTGAATAAATATTGTGTTATTTGTCAATATTATGTAAAGTGTCCTTGGGTTATTGAAAGGCGCAATATATATATATATATATATATATATATATATATATATATATATATATATATATATATATATATATATATATATATATATATATATATATATATATATATATATATTGTGTATATATATATATATATATTGTGTATATATAAATATATAAATATATATATATAAAGGTGTATATATATACACACACATATTATATATATATATAAATATATACATATAAATATTATATTTTTACATAACAAAATGCCTTTCAAGGACAGTGAAGGAAAGCAGAATACAGACAGTGTGTTTTCTCATTGACTTTGAAAACAAACTTTTACTTAAGCATTTTGCTAGTCAGCTCCTGACGCAATATCCTTATATGTGCAAATTCAAAGTGTCGACTGTGCTCGTGCTCTTTTAAACTCAAAATAATCTGGCAAATTATTATACGCAGATCGATTTTATTTTAATTTTTTTATTAAATGCAATTTTTTTTTTTTTTTTTTTTTTTTTTTTTTTTTATACACACACTATTCTGATCAGAGGGTCCCTGCTGTGGTCCATGGGGGTACCTGGCCTGACAAAGTCTGAGTCAGTCACAAACCCTATATATTTCTTGCTGTCTTCTGCTGAAGTTGTTCTCTTTCCTATATGTTCAGGTTTCCCACTGATCCGATATAGCTGTCAATAAGTTTGACCTCGGCTGTGTCGCTCTGGTTGGTGAGTGTGGCCTCAGGGTAGTGAGGAGCATTTCCCTTTTTGTCATCTCCAGTCAGACTGAAAATATAGTTTACAGACTTCTCATCTCCCACCCACACACGTTCACAAATCTCAACCTCTCTCTCTTTTAATCATTCTTTTCATCGTTCTCACTCACTTTGTCTGTTTTAATCAACCTCCCTTATTCTCTCTCATCTTCTTCAGAGGCCAATCTGCCCCAAAAAGATTTATTTCTCCTTTAACTCTTATCTTCGTTCTGTCTTTTACTTTAATTTTACTTTGGTCAATCACATCATTTTGTTGTCAGTTTTTGGGGCAGTTGTGGCCTAATGGTTAGAGAGTCAGACTGGTAACCCGGAGGTTGTTTTACCCCTTCACAAGTCACTTTAACTTTTTCAAATACATTTCTGTTCAAAAGTTTGGTGTCAGTAAGAATGTTTTTTTTTTTTGTTCTTTTTTTTTTACTGTTTTTCAAAGAGGTCTCTTATGCTGACCAAAGATGAAATTATTTGATCAGAAATTCAATTCAATATAAATTTTAATATAATAAAATATTTTACAATATAATATTTTAAAATAATTGTATTTATTCCTGTGATGGATTTTTTTTTTATATATATATATATATATATATATATATATATATATATATATATATATATATATATATATATATATATATATATATATATATATATATATATATATATAATGCTATTCTTTAGTAGTGCTATAACTGTATAGCTGACCGTCATCCCAAGTAATTGACTTTCTGTGTTTCTTGTCTCTCATGTCACTCTGTGTTTCTTCTCATGATAAAATGTAATGCATCATAAAATAATAATTTCAACTCATGTCCATTTGGAAGTTAATAAGCTTCACGTCAGGGTCCTGATAATGTTTTTTTTTTTTTTTTTTTTTTTTTTGCAGTAATGTTGTCTGTGTATACTCCCTTAAATATTGAATTTGAAGGACCAAAATAACCAAATAAATCAGTCAAAACATCATTGCTCACTTGGCATAGCAAAGTGAGTGTTTGGTTTCAGTTATGGCATGCTCTTTTTCCATCAGTGAATGTCATCATACATTTTCAATAGGCCGTTAGTCATTGTGCTTTGCTATCAGTCTCAGTGTATATTCACTCAGTGCACACTCAGTTGGATAGGGATGCGTGGCAGACAGATTAGTGAGGTATTCCCCCACTGTGCTTGTGTGCTTTTGGCTTGGTCCTCCGTGACAGGTAGCAGTGTGTGTGTGTGTGTGTGTGTGTGTGTGTGTGTGTGTGTGTGTGTGTGTGTGTGTGTGTGTGTGTGTGTGTGTGTGTGTGTGTGTGTGTGTGTGTGTGTGTGTGTGTGTGTGTGTGTGTGTGTGTTGCGTGTCATGGAGGCGGATAGCATGCTGGGACCCACCCACTAATAGCCGACGATCTATCAAAGTCAGAGCACATCTCTCAGCTCTCCCTCTGGAACAGTGCCTTTCTGATGCACCACGGAACAGAGAATTAAGAAGAGGCATCATTATAAGAGAATGCCATGTGCCTCAAGGGGTAGAGAGGAGAGAAAGAATGGAAGAGGGGAAATGGATGAAGACATGGGAAGAATAGAAAGGGGGTTATTAAGATGCAGACGCAGAGAGAAAGAAATGTAGGAGGTGTTAAAAACTGTATTTTACACCTAGATTATTTTCCGGAGACAAATAATTTGATTATGCTTCATTTCTACAGCAGAGCAGCCATTAATGATAAGCAATAAATTCATGTTCAAAATAACCTTCATAACCTCAAAAAAAAGTTCATACATAGGTTGACCATATAGCATAGAATTAGTGCATAATGGTTTTGGGACACAAATACGAACAAGCGAGGTAAACGTTGGACTTGAGGTGTGTGCCTGAATACTTTACTGTTATTGACTTTCATTAAAAACTTAACGCATTGTATATTTCATTTGTATCTTTTTTTCTATATTTGTCCTATTTTCTTTGTATTTATTGAATTTTTTTATTCTTTTGTTTTCTTCAATAACTGTTTGAGGACTTTTTTTTTTTACATACATAGGTAGTCTAGTATTAGCTGTGGTGTTGAAATTGGAATCAAGAATTGCGAATTTCACTGGTATTTAAAATTGTGATATTATAGCAACCTTATTTCCAGCAAAATGTACTTTATATATAGGCCCATAGCGCTATTTTGGAATTTTAAAACCAAAAATATTTATATCGCCCTCTCCTAATTACACTGAACAAAAGTATTAACGCAACACTTTTGTTTTTGCCCCCGTTTTTCATGAGCTGAACTCAAAGATCTAAGACTTTTTCTATTTACACAAAAGGCTTATTTCTCTCAAATATTGTTTACAAATCTGCCTAAATCTGTGTTAGTGAGCACTTCTCCTTTGCCGAGATAATCCATCCACCTCACAGGTGTGGCATATCAAGATGTTGGGGGGGGGAGGTTGTTGATTGTGGCCTGTGGAATGTTGGTCCACTCCTTTTCAATGGCTGTGTGAAGTTGCTGGACATTGGCAGGACCTGGAACACGCTGTCATATATACCGATCCAGAGCATCCCAAACACATTCATTCATGCTGACTGCAGGAATGTCCACCAGAGCTGTTCCCTGTGAATTGAATGTTGAGAATTCGGCAGTACATCCAACCGGCGTCACAACTGCAGACCACGTTGCGCTCACACCAGCCCAGGACCTCCACATCCAGAATCTTCACCTCCAAGATCATCTGAGACCAGACCCCCAGACAACTCTTGCAACAATCGGTTTGCATAACCAAAGAATTTCTGCACAAACTGTCAGAAACCGTCTCAGGGAAGCTCATCTGCATGCTCGTCGTCCTCATCAGGGTCTCGACCTGACTGCATTTCGTCATCGTAACCGACTTGAGTGGGCAAATGCTCACATTTGATGGCGCCTGGCCCTTTGGAGATGTGTTCTCTTCACGGATGAATCCCGTTTTTCACTGTACAGGGAAGACAGCATGGCGCCGTGTGGGTGAGCGGTTTGCTGATGTCACCGTTGTGGATGGAGTGGCCCATGGTGGCGGTGGGGTTATGGTATGGGCAGGCGTTTGTTATGGACAATGAACACAGGTGCATTTTATTAATGGCATTTTGAATGCACAGAGATACCGTGACGAGATCCTGAGGCCCATTGTTGTGCCATTCATCCACGACCATCACCTCATGTTACAGCATGATAATGCACGGCCCCATATTGCAAGGATCTGTACACAATTCCTGGAAGCTGAAAACATCCCAGTTCTTGCATGGCCAGCACCGGACATGTCACCCATTGAGCATGTTTGGGATGCTCTGGATCGGCGTATACGACAGCGTGTTCCAGGTTCTGGCAATATTCGCAACTAGCACAGCCATTGAAGAGGAGTGGACCAACATTCCACAGGTCACAATCAACAAGCTTTTTTTTTTTTTTTTTTTTACTGTATTGGGACATTTTAGAGTGGCCTTTTATTGTGGCCAGCCTAAGCCACACCTGTGTAATAATCATGCTGTCTAATCAGCATCTTGATATGCCACACCTGTGAGGTGGATGGATTATTTCGGCAAAGGAGAAGTGCTCACTAACACAGATTTAGGCAGATTTGTGAACAATATTTGAAAGAAATAGGCCTTTTGTGTAAATAGAAAAAGTTTTAGATCTTTGAGTTCAGCTCATGAAAAATGCTGGCAAAAAAAAGTGTTTGCGTTTATAATATTGGTTAAATAATTGTGTACAATATTGACCAAAATAATCAAGATTATGATTTTTGCCATAATCGAGCAGCCCTGAAAAAAATCATTACTTTTATTCAGCAAGGACATTTTACATACATTAATCTAAAGTGACAATGAGGACGTTTACATTGTTACAAAACATTTATCAAATAAATGCAGTTCTTTTAAACTTTATATTCATCAAAGAATGCTGAGAAAAATATTAAGCAGGACAACTGTTTTCAACCTTGATAATAATAAATGTTACTTGAGCAGCGAATCATCATATTAGAGTGATTTTTGAAGGATCATGTGACACTGAAGACTAGAGTAATGATACTGAAAATTCAGCTTTGCCATCACATAAATAATTTTTTTTAAATATATAAAAACTGAAAATAGTAATATTGTGAAATATTATTACAATTTAAAATACCCCCCCAAACTTTTGAATAACATTACTGCAATCGCAAATCACATACTGTATATATTTGTGTTTGGCCGCACTGCAGTACAAGCGACCAAACAGACTCGAATCATGACAAATGACATACTTCCTCATTGCTTTCCCAATGTTTCAGCAGTGTATGGGAACCTGTCAGCAATCCCAGTGTGTGAGTGTATTAGTGAGTGTGCGTGCTGTCTCATATTTGTGTGCTTCAGTAGAGGAGTGCGGTGACTCACCACTTCATTCCTCATTAGCATTCTTGGTCAGTAATCACTTAGTGAAGCAAAGGGTGATGGGAGGAGATTCTATCTTCTTTCATATCATTCAAAGACTTCTCTCTCTCTCTCTCTCTCTCTCTCTCTCTCTCTCTCTCTCTCTCTCTCTCTCTCTCTCTCTCTCTCTCTCTCTCTCTCTCTCTCTCTCTCTCTCTCTCTCTCTCTCTCTCTCTCTCTCTCTCTCTCTCTCTCTCTCTATCTCTCTCTCTCTCTCTCCCACAATTCAATTTGTATTTTGAAGCTGAAACAGGTTAGCTGCAGACAATAGATTGAAGAACAGTAAATAATGAAAAAAGCAAGAATGAACAATAATAATCGTAAAGAATGATAATGGAATATCTCTCTCTCTCTCTCTCTCTCTCTCTCTCTCTCTCTCTCTCTCTCTCAACTTCTCGGCTTCTTTCCATTAATTCTCTCGAACATTACTACTTTTAAAAGATATTGCTTTTTTAACCTGTCTGTCTAAATGGCCCTTTCTGCAGGGACTAAGTCCACTTTGAGCATGTGTAACAGTGCACCAGGAGAGAGAGCTGTTATTAAAATAATAGATTTTCACAGCACTTTTCTGTGAATTTAATCAGCTATGAGCCTTTGGGCTCTTTTAGGAATCAATATGACCCAAATGGATGAAGCCACACAGAAATCCTTATCATCAGTGCCTTTTCAGGACTTCTCAATCTGTAAACGATCTCCTCTGTTCAAATAGTATCACCAAATGAGCTCTGATGACACTTTTAAATTGATTTATATGCGAATAGTGTTTTTAAATAACTAACTGAAATAAGTTTAAATTGAAATGAAACTGAAAAAAAAAATTAAAACTAAATAGAAATAGAAACAAATCACAAAAATTTTAATGACAACAAAATGACTAAAACTTAAACCAAAATGAAAACTGAAAATTCAAAAATAAAAGCAAATTCAAAATATTAATATGAATAAATACTATAATAGTACATAAATAATATTAAAATAACACTATGCAAATTAATTATGAGTTTTAAACACTGAGTTTTGACATTGTTACAGTACTGAATTTGATATACAATACATTTAATAGAATAGGATAAATAGATGGTGCTACATCTGAGAGTTCTGAGAAAATTATAAAAATAAGCCTTGGAGAAAGAACAAGGCCTCTGTGTTTTGCTTTATAATTCATGGTTCTAATATCAATGCAAGTGCTTTATGTGAAACATTTTACATAGGTTCTTCTAATTACAGGATATTCACTTACAAGACAAGCCTCCCTTTAAAGGCAATGTGATATGTAATTATCCATGTAGTGCCATGTATGTGAAACTATTTAAAAGCATCAGCATTGTGCACTGGTGCATTACGGTGCGATACATTAACATGCATGCTACGATCTTTTAGTCTGATAAAGAGCCTCTAACGTGAGGTTTGTAATGGTATCGATAGGTTGTTTGGCTGGCAGGGCCACACAAAGAGCAACCAGGCTGTCCTGTTCTCTGACAGTGACATATAGTCTCCTTTCCTGTTGCAGAGCCTCAGACTGCTGTCATACCATCATACCTCTCCGTGGCTAACAAGACAAGCCAATACGACCACGCAGGTACACACAGTTATAGATATAAGCACACACACATAGAAAATCGTGATAGTAGGCAACCTCAGAAAAACACAAGCATATCTATGAGAAAACGTCACGTACACTCTTGTGGAATGTACATATGCGCACAGGCAGCTGCTCTCAGCGGTTATACCTGGAAGTATTCTTGTTCTTCTCACTGTGTCGACTTTACACATGGGTTTTCTGCTAACTACAGAAGTTAAAGGGATAGTTTACCTAAATGCCATAATTTACTTGTTCCAAACCCATATGATTTAATTTCTTCTGTGGAAAGACTGGCCAAGCTGCTCTTGTCCATCAAATGAAAGTGAATTGGAACCACTCTTGTCCTTCTTGATCTTTCTCCATTTTCTTTGTATGGAAAAGAGCAGCTTGAACATCTTACAAAATTTCTTCTGTTGTGTTCCATGGAAGAAAGAAAGTCATTTTTGGGACCACATGAGGGTAAGTAAAAAAAATATATATATATACATATATATATATGTTTTGCATGAACTATCCCTTTAACAGATTAAACAGCACTCTGTAATGTATCTAAACGTATTGGTAGTTGTAATAAAAGTCCATATTCTATATGATTTTTTTTTCTGATAATCTATGTTTCATTGCTTAAAGGTTTTACTATCTGTTTCTCCTAATTACTATTTGAACAATTTATGAAGTAGAGGGCTGCTTATTAAGAATACCTTATCATCGTCACTGTCAAGGGAATCATTTCTGCCTTTCTCCCTTTCATTTGTTCAGCTTCTCGTTTATGAACATTCAGTCAGAGATTTGTGATATCACAGCAGTGTTGCCATAACACTGACAATAGAAATGCTGGAACATAAAATTAGAGAGAGTGAGAAGATGAGTTTGCCAGCATGAGCAGCCCCTCCATGTGCTTCTTGTTTTTCTTTATACAGAAAAGGCTGTGTTATGCGGCCAAAATAATCTGTTATTTTTGTTATTAACAGGAAGAATTCGCTGGAATGAGCACAGTTTGACGCAGTAGAGCGATAAGTATTGACAATGAAAGCCTGGAGTCAGATTACTGAAGACTGTGATTTCCATGCCTGACATCAGCAATAGTATGTTTATGAAGAGTTTATGAACTGTTGTTAATTCGTTATGTAATGAACATAAGTCTCATTACTGATAATCAGCCTGTAAAGTAATGCAGTTGCGATATAATAGCTAGATTTATTGCAAGTCATAGCAATGCCTTCCTCACATTGTATACCTATCACTTCAGTAAAAGCATGAAAATCCACTTACAGTAAATAACTAAAAGATCAAATAACTCACAAGAATAATAAAGTAGAAGTACTCGAGTAAAAGTATTGAAGTAACCGATATTATATTTTTTATATGTCTGTAGAGCCAATCTCAAGGATTGGATTTTTTTTTTTTTTGATGATCAGTATCGGCTATCCTAAGCTGGCTATCCTTTTTTGGCTATCTTTTTTTTTCTTTTTCTTTTTTGAGGGTGGAGCAAAAAAAGGACTGGTATTCGTAAAATAAGTAATGCATTTAAACTATTTGCAAATTATATTTTTATTTAAAATATGCATCCTTTCACTCCGAACCAGGACTGAAATCTATTGTTGTTCATTTAACATTTTTGTCATTAAACAGTTGTCAAAAATTAAAAGTTTACCTACTTCTTACCTTGCACTCTTTCACTGTTAAAACTGAAGCATTGCACTGGAGTTCATCCACTGCTTCTCTGCCTTCTTTGATTTGATTGGCCGTCTCCATTACTTTGGCGTTGACGAGCGATGTTAGACTGCTGAGGCAGACCACAGACACAGACTCTAAACAACACTTGCTTTTTGAATGTTATTTTTGGTCTTCTTCCACTTTTATGGATAAATACAACAGAGAAATGATGGGGTCAACTGTATGCAAATGATGTGTGTTGAACCCGCAGCACCCATATTAGCACCGGACTCCTAGGCCATGACTTTCAAGACAGGGATTTTTAGTGAAATCTCCATTAAATGTGCGCTGTTATTCAGTAGCAGCACACAGTGGAACAGGGTTTGTGAATTTTGAAATGTAAAAAGAATTGCCGTCAGTCTCACCCTGTGGGATGAATTATGTAAGACAAACTACTTCAATATGAGTACAGTGTTTCTGAATTATATCAGTTCATGAAAAGAGTTAAATACTGCCCTGCAGACAGAAAATGCAAAGTTTAAGAGCTGACAGTCATGAGTTAGTGTGTGAAGTGCAGTTTGCTGTGTGTTAGACAGTGAAGTTACAGGGCAGAAGTGAACAGCATATGTGTCATCAAGTGTATGTGAAGGGCAGGAATGTATGTTAAATACTCTGTGGTGTGGTTAAATGCGGATTTGGGACACTCCTCGTCTCTCTCTGTGGACACCTGAGACGCTGGGAACTGGGTCACACAGCTCCATCCTTTAGCGAGGCATGATGGGACGTGCAGACCTAATTTCTTTCCGTTATCTGCTCAGTTCCTTCTCTCCCGTGGGGCAGTGAGTGATGGCCCGGTCTGATCCCTGACGTCTGGATTCCCCCGCTCGGCCAAACCTCTCTACAGAAGGGTCTGTCTCAACAGAATGGGCAGCCGTCCCATGAACAGCCCCTCTCTGCAGAAGATAGGCATAGTTTGTTGCTCAGCTGCGTCAGTGCTGCCTGTGCGCACTGTTTTTGTGTGTGTGTTAGGCATCAGTCTGCTTGGTTAGCCATGGTTGTCGACTGCAGTCACAGATGATCAAATGCAGAATGTGTTACCTCATTTCAGCTAGGGGTGTGATGTTTTCTTTTCTTTTTTTTTTTTCTTTTTTTTTGAGGAAGCACCAGTGGCAGAGAGGCCTCTCGTGGCGCCCTAGGCAAGATGAGACATGGCCAAAGAAATGGTGTTGTTTATTGCTTATTTATAGTGGTACCATTTTTGATTATTAGTCTTTGAAAATTATATAGTATTTATTTACTAATATACTAGTATTTCTATACCTTTTATAGTAATTATATAGCATAATTTTATAGTATTATACAGCCCGTTCTTATACCCAAGACGTCACTTTCAACCATGCTTCAATATCTGACGCTCAAAGCACCCTTTAGCGTCCATATGAGACGCATAACCCTACCACAGACCTAAACCTACCCAACTGAAGCGTCTCATATTGACGCTAAGGGTGCTTTGTGCGTCGGATATTGACGCTTTCCAAAGCGTCAGTTACATGACGCCTAAACCTACCCATAACCGAAGCGTCACATACACTGTAAAAAATGATTTTTTGGTTAAGTAAATACTACTGAAAAAAAACAATGTAATTTACATGAAAAAGTTAGTCCAGGCAATAATTAAAAAAACTAAGTAAATTCCATATCAGTACTTAATTCAAGCGAGTAGAAATGAAAGCGTACATATCTACTCAATAAAATTAAGTAAAAATTACTCAACTTTTCTGATACTGGGGTTCCCATCATGCACTGGACCTTGAATAATTAATGAGGTTCATTTTTCACTGTTTTCCAGCTGTATTTACACTGTTTTATCATTGCTTTTGTTGTCAGGATTAGTAATTTGCCATTTTGTGACATTTCGAGTAAATTTTCTGCTCAAAATGACACATTCAAACACAAAAATTATCCATCAAATGTTACCGTCATTGTGAATTGTCTACCAAGTATTGAGGTACTGTATTTGCACTTACATGAGACTTAACATCTGACATGATGTAGTATAAATTACTTAAATAATCTAAGTAAAGCATATACTATAAATGATTGGTATAATTCAATATTATTGTTTGAGTGAAATGTAATGCAAAGGAAATTTCAACTAAATTGATGTTAATCGACCTTTTACTAGCCAAGTTAAATTACTTATTATCTTTGTTACTTTCACTTAACTAGGTTAAGTAAAGTTTAGTTTACTTAATTACATATTGCAAGTAAATTTAACTTAAAGATTTCTAATTAAAGCTACTGATAAATATGTTTAGGTTTTACTTGGCAAACGTTGTAAATTTACTAGCATTTTCTGAGTGAAAAAAATTAGCAAGCTTTTTTCAAGTAATTCCTACTCCAAATTTTTTACAGTGTATGGACGCTAAAGGGTGCTTTGAGCGTCAGATATTGAAGCATGGTTGAAAGTGACAAAAAGTGACGTCTTGGGTATGAGAATGTGTTGTATTGTAGAGTAATTTTTTGAAAATTATATAGTATTTCATCAAAATAAATCCAGTTTACTGGCCACTTTTAAAACTATCAGTAGTTTTATTTTGTACCATCGTATTTGTATTTTATCATGTCATTCACAAACCTTCATGGGCTTGTTATTCATTCCCTCATAAAAGAAGTATTGTAAGTGATTTATAAGACCTGTTGGATTATAGCTTGAAACTTTATATTGAAGATTTTTTTTAAATCCCTATGGAGAAGAAAAATGAAAGGGGAAAATACTCTTAGAACCAAGACTGCTGAAAAATGTGGGCAGTTACTGTTGCACTTTAATTATAGAAGTGATATAAATATATATATAGCCTATATATATATTATTTTTTTATGACACCATAGTTTGGCATCAAATTTACATGTTTGTGGCAGACAAATTTATCCAAAGAAACTCATGTTGTATTTAAAGTATACATTTTATCAGTTAATCAAACCCATGGCCTCAATGTGGCTAACACCATGCTATGCTATTTGAGCTAGTTTCCTTTTGAGTAAAGTTCAAATTAAAGAATCAGACAGAGCACCCTCAACTTCAATTTAAATGATAAAACCTTTCACGATTGAACACTTGCTCAGAGCAGACAAATTACTGTGTGTGGGCCAGGATTTCAAAAAGAAACTACTTTTGCTTTCATGAACACACATGTACACGCACACACGCACCAAAACCTAGGGGCCAAACATTAAACATTGTGCAGTGGACCGGACGAAATCACAATGCATAGTGATCAATTTGCTCTAATTAGAGAAGGGAGTACAGACCTCCCTGCTGGGGAGAACAGCACTGCGCCTCAATTCTTACTGCAGGGTGGCCTTGTGTATACCATATACTGTGTGTGTGTGTGTGTGTGCGTGTGTGTGTGTGCGTGTGTGTGTGTGTGTGTGTGTGTGTGTGTGTGTGTGTGTGTGTGTGTGTGTGTGTGTGTGTGTGAGAAAGAGAGAGAGCATTTGCAGTTGTAGATGTGCCATTGACAAAGCCGAAGAAAGGGATTGTGTCTTGTTTACCAGAGTGTTGCCTGTTAGCACTTTTAAGTCTTGACCGGAAAAAAACACTCCCCATGGGAAGGATGAAGTTCATTCACACAGTCTGAACCACACTTACAGATCAGAGGCTGGCCAGCTTTTCTCACTCGGTCTCACTTTCTTCAGCTGTTTCTCAATCTGTCCTTCATTTTGTCTTTGGGAAAAGTACGAGCATTAATTGAAAGACTTGTAGTCGCTGGGTGGCAGTCAGCCTCAGGGTCTTCTAATCTTGTCTTTCTCAGATTAGGGGAGTGCGGGTAAACATTTACTCAAGTTGTGCTCTAGGCAAGAAGAAATTAGATGTAAAACTAATACACCTAATAATGTTTCAAGATGCTGCCTTTCTTTTCAGTTGAAAGCGGTCTATAACAAAGAGTCATAGGAAAATGTGTAAGTCGTCCACTGACACCACTTGCCCCATATCAAGGGGTGACACAAAAAAAAAATACAAAAAACACACATAATCCCATTACAGTGCTGCTGATTTTTTGTTTTTCATTTTTTATAGTATTTGTCATATATAATCATTCATTTTCATTTCATTTCATTTTCATTTATTTGTTTATTTTACAGGGACAGTGCTCATTGATTAACAGTAAAATAACTGTAAATGAGCCAGAGTTAGCTCAAAAGGCTAATTTTCATCTGTTGTCCCTGGCCAGTTATTATAAAGGCAACCTAAAATCAGCATATAAAAAAGTAATAACAACATAGAAAAGTAATAATAAAACAGATACAACACACCACAATAAGTAACAACGTCAGCACACAATGTAGGCTAAAACATAATGAGAAATTTCAAAGTCTGACACAAGACAATCTACTAACAAGTCTAATGTGCACATATCTGATTATCAATTAGCCAGTTCTTAAGCTGACCAGTAATCTTTTTTTTTTTTCTGTATTAAAAGGCAAAGCTCATTATTACCATTATTTGAGCCACTGGCACAACCTTCCCCAAAGCATCTAGCACACTACTCCACAGCTAATATATTGGGGAAAATGTTTTTATTTATTTGAATATTTTATTTAATACTGCACAGTGAGTCTTTTGACAAATCATTTAAAATCTTGTCATTCACAATGCTTCATGAATAATGGGCTTTGAAGTTCATTCCCCCTATTTTAAAATATTTTTTAGAAAATATTTTAAAATGTATTTCATATTGTATATTTTTACATCTGGCAAATACATTTTCAAATGTACCCACTATGGATTTTCCACTCCACCGGAATTCTGTCCAGCTCCCGCAAAAATAAATGTTACCTTCTCCCTGCTCCCACCCACAACATTAATGTTTTTAGTTGTTCTTGTTGCTTTTGTAAAAAGAAGAATAACAATTTATTTGTTTTTAGATATTTTATTTTTAGATATTTCTATTTTAAGTGAGTCCTGCGAATCATTTTATTCTCCTGCAACCTGCACACACATGAGTATCTTACCACCCGCACTGACATCGCCCATCAAATCTTGTCCCGCGCCACAGTCTGTTACGTTGGGTCCCGCGGTAATCCTGCAGGAGTGCAGGTCTCTACCCACTGACACATCTTACCCCACTCACACATGTACACTTGCACAGACTAATCATAATCAGCTCACAATAATCGTTTCTACATGTGCAAACACGCATAGCTTTTTCATTAACTTAATCCTCATGACTAGTCACTTTTTCATACATATTGTTACTCTCTCATACAGGTGCCAATAACATAATGGCTTCTAATCATCCCCACTTACTAAACAGTCTGTGCATGTGTATAGACATCTCTAAAGCCCTGCAATAAGTACAGTTATGTTGTGAGAGGCTGCAGCAGCAGGTGTGTGGTACACAAACATATGATCCCTGTGGGTTTGTTAGAGGCTTGGCATTGCTCCTGCTGCAGATGTTAAACTATATTGGCTGAGCTCTGCCTCATCACAGTCAAGCAAACCTGATGAATCAAGCCACATACATAGTCTCAGATCACCTTACATGCTTCACATTGATTGATTCAGACTCTCACATCATGTTACTCTGCCTCACGTTGCTTCAGACCTCTTCACATCACCTTATACTGCCTCACATTGCTTCATACTGCCTCATACTACTGCTCAAACTGCTTCACATCACCTCACATTGCATCAAACAGGCTTGTATCGAGCCACATTGCTTCACATTGCTTCAAACATCATTTTATTAGTTTCACAACATATGTTTTTGTGCAAAAATACATTCCTAATATAGATTTTTTTAGATTATATTTTTAAAAATAAATTTTCATGAACATACAATTCCGTTCAAACGTGTAAAAAAATTGGTTACACTTTATTTTAAAGGGTTTTTATTACACTGTAATTATACATTTAAGTACTGAGTAATACTAAGTAACTATATACGCTCACCTAAAGGATTATTAGGAACACCTGTTCAATTTCTCATTAATGCAATTATCTAATCAACCAATCACATGGCAGTTGCTTCAATGCATTTAGGGGTGTGGTCCTGGTCAAGACAATCTCCTGAACTCCAAACTGAATGTCAGAATGGGAAAGAAAGGTGATTTAAGCAATTTTAAGCGTGGCGTGGTTGTTGGTGTCAGACGGGCCGGTCTGAGTATTTCACAATCTGCTCAGCTACTGGGATTTTCACTCACAACCATTTCTAGGGTTTACAAAGAATGGTGTGAAAAGGGAAAAACATCCAGTATGCGGCAGTCCTGTGGGCGAAAATGCCTTGTTGATGCTAGAGGTCAGAGGAGAATGGGCCGACTGATTCAAGCTGATAGAAGAGCAACTTTGACTGAAATAACCACTCGTTACAACCGAGGTATGCAGCAAAGCATTTGTGAAGCCACAACACGCACAACCTTGAGGCGGATGGGCTACAACAGCAGAAGACCCCACCGGGTACCACTCATCTCCACTACAAATAGGAAAAAGAGGCTACAATTTGCACGAGCTCACCAAAATTGGACAGTTGAAGACTGGAAAAATGTTGCCTGGTCTGATGAGTCTCGATTTCTGTTAAAACATTCAGATGGTAGAGTCAGAATTTGGCGTAAACAGAACGAGAACATGGATCCATCATGCCTTGTTACCACTGTGCAGGCTGGTGGTGGTGGTGTAATGGTGTGGGGGATGTTTTCTTGGCACACTTTAGGCCCCTTAGTGCCAATCGGTCATCGTTTAAGAAACATTTCTGATTATTGCCAATGTTGAAAACAGTTGTGCTGCTTATTATTTTTATAAACCGTGACATGTTTTCAGGGTTCTTAAATGATTCAAAAGAACGGCATTTATTTGAAATAGAAATCACTGTTCTTGCTGTATTAAAAGTATTAATTTCTTTAAAAACAACTTAACTCAAAACTTTAAAAGGTAGAGTATTACCTAGATCTGCTATTACAGGATGAATTATTGTTTTAGTCTGACCGAAAACTAACTCTTGAAAGTGCATGTAAATATCCTTATTCAGTTGCTTCAACCTCACATTAACTACCCATATCACCTCACATTGCTTCAGACCGCCTCACACCATGTCATACGCTGCTCCAAATCGACTCATATTACTTCTCAAAACTTCTCACATTGCCTCATACTGGCTCACATCACCTCACACTGCCTGACATTTCCTCCTAGAGGGAAGGGAAAGCATTGCCAGCCTGCTCCTTTGCATTAGTGTCAACACTGTCCCAGTTACCTGTCAGTAGACAATGAGACCATGGTGATGTCCTGGGCCATATAACAGCTGGTCTCAGTGCTGTTCTAGTCAGGGCTCAAGCAGAGTTACAAGTGTCAAACCCCTTCTCTAACCTTTAGAAGTCATCTAGAAATATTCTTCCACCAACACTAAAACCATTGCCAAATCTTTAAATATGCTCTTGTTTTCTTTACTTCTCTCCTCCTCCTCCTCCTCCTCATATTTCTTATCCTACATTTCTCATATACCAAAAAGAAGATATTTGCACCTGATCCTTGGGAAAAGTTAAACACAGCTGAAACATACTGTATAGCGTGACTGCTAGTTTGTCTCCATACGAGTCTGTAATGTATGCTTGCTTTATGTATGCTCTGGGGATTTCAGATTTAGCCCTCACCACCACACAAAGCGAAACAATGGCAAGGTGTGTGTTGTTTTGCGCCTACACAGTACATATATTATCAAAGGCTCTTGTGTGTTTGTATATCTCGCAGTATTACATGAAACCATGGCACATACCACAAACCAATCTGAAATGAGACTTTTTTACACTTCCATGAAGCAAACCTCCCACTCAGGCCCTGTTTGGATTTACTTAAACAATAGGCTGGCAGATGGAAAGACTAAGATGAAAAAATTTACTTACTTAACTTAAACACTGTCAATATAAAATTGACTTACCTTTGTTTAAATTTAGACCGTCTCTGTGTACATAGATGTCATTTAGATATCATCATCATAACTAATTAGGTAATTGTTTTGGTAATTGTAATTAGGTAATCAGTAATTGGCACTTCTAACGAGAGCACTTTCCAAGTTTAGATGAGGTGTCAATCTGTCTGTTGCTCTGACGACTGTACAAAATTAATGAAAGCAGGAGAGCAAACACTTTGTGTGCAATCAATCAATATCTCATGGTGTAAAGGTATTGAGTCGCAAAATAATCCAACTGGGGTTGTGTTATAATTCTTAATTTATTTTAGCCTCTCTTTCACGCATACAGCATGCGCTCTCATTGGGATGCACCTCCTTTCCTTAGCCCCAGCCCTAATTAAAGCTTCCTTTGGGCCTCACTATGTGGAGCACCAAACCAGATCACATCTCTGGTGGGCTGAGGAAGGAATAGAGGGTGAGAAAGAGAGGAACAAGTGAGAAAAGGTGGAGGGGCATCGAGATATACTGTAGAGGTATGATCAGACTGCAAATGCTGCCTGGGAGCCTTTGATAGGACTGTTTTTCGATTGCAGGTTTCATTAAAATTGTCATTGTTGTTGTTTCATAAATATTTTGCAGTGTGGGAAATGGTAGTGATCTAAAAACGGAAGCGTCTCTAATAACTCTCAGGGCACGTTTCATTCTAGATTGGCAAATATTTTAATTCAAAATAAGGTTTTGTATGATTAATTGAGAGACTGAACATAAATAACAACATAATGATGGGAAACAGTGGGTGCAAAGACAAAGAGGAAATACAGAGAGAGCAAGAAGTCGGAGAAAAAAGAGGGAATTTTATCTGTGTCAAAGACTGGTTTAACAACCTTGGTCTTCATAGTGGTGATAGCATGGTTACAGGACTTGCTGCAAACTTTTTTACAACCGAGATTTCACTGTAGATTGTTGTTTTGTCAGATTGTTGTTTTGTTATAATTCCCAGAATTAAATCACATATTCTTGTAACTGTCTCTTGAGTGTTTACTGATGGTGCTCAAGGCTAGAACATAAGAATAAAAGCTAAGACTCATCTGTATTGAGCAGCAGATCTGAGTCTGTGCAGCTTTAAAATGTGTTCCATTTCCCATTGTGTTCAGAGGAGGATGGCGCCTGGCACAATGCAAAAGCCTTTTAATCCCCCATTTCTATAGATATTTTCCTCTCTGGCATACAGTGGCTGTGGAATGCTGTTCAGAAACAGGAAACCTTGTATGGCTTGTTGATTAATGATGTTTGTCATATCACAGTCTCCCCTCGCTGTCTATATGGAGGCCTGAAAGACAGGTGGCAGGGTGAGATAAATGATCCCTATTCTGGAAAGCCAGTATATGGCTCATTTGCTACCATTTTAATGATTAAGACAATGAAATCCAAGGGTAGGGCACTATTTGTTCTTGCAGCTAATGAATGATTTGTTTGGAAATAGTCCAAATTGCAGTGGGTTTTCCTGGTTTAATTTATTTTTTTCCCTCTTGATTTTATACAGGAGTTTACAGCAACCACTATGCACATCCACAAATTCATGCATTTATGCCAGCTTGTACCAGCTCGTGTGCCATCTCATCATTGGCAGCCATGAAAATATGGACCAATTAAATGTTTGATTTAAGGCATGCGTAGATTTGGCTTCAATTATTATGCAGAATCCATTAGGGAATGTTATTGTGTCATGTTTTATGACTCATATGTTTGTAGTGGCTACATATTCAGTTTTTTAGTGACTAATAACCAAATGTGTTCTATAAAAATTGTAGTTATATTTTATAAATTGCTTGTTACAATACTGTGATAATTAAAATTTTGTTTTCCAAAAAATTTGTGTTTGTATAATCTGTGATAATATATATTATATAATATTGTATAATTTTATATTTTTGTTTTATATTTTACATACAATTAAATAAAATATTTGTTTGTAATCAATTGTTTTTATTTTTACATGTTGGGAAACCTTGATATTTTCCTGTTAAATTAAGCTCATATGTATTGTCTTTGTTTCATTTGACAGATTCATCAGTGAAGACTCCAGCAGCTGTCCTTCAACTAAAGATCAATTTTGAAAATGTATCAGGCACTAACTCAGCTATACCGGATATGAGCAAATATGGGGACTCTGTTAGAAACCATGACAAGCCAACAGCTTTGACAGCCCAAAAGGAGATCCTTTTTTTGCAAATGTGAAAGATATTTTCTGTTCTCTCAATAACAAACTTATAGAAAAATTCAGCCTTGTTTCCCTTTATTTTTTAAAACACCCCTTCCTCTCCACTCCAATCATGAAGAGTTTGTTGACTGCCCTCTCTCCTTCCTGTACCACTCTCCTCTTCCTTCCCTTTTTCCTTCTCTTATGCCCACCAGCACTGGTCAGAGGTGATTGCTGGCTGATCGAAGGGGATAAAGGTTATGTGTGGTTGGCCATCTGCAGCCAGAACCAGCCACCATACGAAACAATCCCACAGCACATCAACAATACAGTACATGACTTGCGGCTTAATGAGAACAAGATCAAAGCTATTTTTTTCACTTCCTTGAGTCGCTTTACCAACCTGACCGACCTCAACCTCACCAAGAATGAGATCTCGTACATCGAAGATGGTGCTTTTGCAAGCCAAGCAAATTTACAGGTCCTGCAACTTGGATATAACAAGTTAACCAACCTGACAGAAGGCATGTTGCGAGGTTTGGGGCGGATGCAATGTCTTTTCTTGCAGCATAATCTCATAGAAGTCATTGCCACTAGTGCTTTTTGGGAGTGCCCCAGCCTCAGCAACCTGGATCTGTCATCAAACAAGCTTGCCCGGCTGGACCCATCCACTTTCACTGGGTTGGGCAGGCTCATGGGATGTGAGCTTGCAGGAAACCCTTTCCACTGCGGATGTGAGCTCTACAGTTTCCTCAGCTGGTTAGAGGCCTTCAACAATGTCACACACACCTATGATCGACTTCAGTGCGAGACCCCACGGGAGTTGTTTGGCTATCCGTTGCTGAGTCCTGTTGCCGGGCATGGACGGAGTGCTCGCAACATCCTTTCCTCTGTGTGCCGGGATGGGGTGCTGATTAATGGGATGACATCTCTGCCACCTGATCCTGATTCTTCAGGCGCGGGACCTGAAATGTTTGAGCACATTGGACCATACCATCAGCCCACAACTTCCTCCTCATCTGACAATGCATTTAGTCCCAGCATCAAACTACAACATGTGTCTCTTTCCTCTGCATCCCTTCTGATCCAGATTCCAAAGCCATACAGCAAAATGTACATCCTGGTGCAGTACAATCAGAGCTTTGTGTCAGATGTGATGAACTTGAAGAAAAAAAAGGAAATGATCACCCTTAACAAGCTCAAAGCAAACACCAACTATACCTTCTGTGTGGCATCTATACGCAACTCTCAGCGCTACAACCACACTTGTTTATACTTTTCTACTCGAGCGCCAAATCCAGATGACTTGATGCCTCCACCCTCCACGACCACCCACTACATTATGACCATTGTTGGCTGTCTCTTTGGAATGCTCATTGTCCTTGGGTTTGTCTATTACTGCTTACGAAGACGTCGCAGAAATGAAGAGAAAGAAAAATCCATCTGTGTGAAGAAAACCATTCTGGAAATGCGATATGGACCAGAGGTGGCAGCAGCAGTTGCAAATGACCCCACAGCTGTCCAGAAACTCCACGAGCAGAGCCACCATCAGCATCACCATGGCAAACTACCCATGTCCTCTTCGTCCAGCTCTGCCATGCTTGGCCATGGTTCTGCCAACACTAGTTCCTCACGTCTTTCCTCCATCCCTCAAGTAGAGAAGATGGCAACTGCTTTCTCTGAGGCCATGGCCAGTAAGGGCAACTATATGGATATTAGGACCTCTATTGGAGGAGATGAAAGGGGGAGAGATGGAGCTGTGATGCATGGTGTTCGGGAGGAAGACCTCAGGGGGGATGATGGAAGTGACTTGGGGGATGATTCAGATGATGATGGCCGGGGATCAGCGTCCGAGATTTCAAC
Organism: Scardinius erythrophthalmus; assembly: GCF_964197995.2. Taxonomy (NCBI): domain Eukaryota; kingdom Metazoa; phylum Chordata; class Actinopteri; order Cypriniformes; family Leuciscidae; genus Scardinius; species Scardinius erythrophthalmus. Next base: position 44,519,085 of record NC_138221.1, read on the forward strand.
TATTGCGATGGAAGTTGACAAGGTCAACCAGATAATTAACAACTGTATTGATGCCCTCAAGCTGGACTCTATTGCAGCTTCTTCTGTTTCCACCACAGCAAGTGGTCCCACCTCACCCCCACCTACCTCTACCTCCTCCCTGACCAGAGGACTGATTCCCATCTCTTCTAGTATCAGTGATACATGCCAAGTCCTGCCTTCCCCAAAAATCCCTCCCCCACCTCCTCTTCCCTTCTCTGCTCCTCTGTCTGAGAGGCCTGGGATCACAGGTGGTGGCTTTGTGTCCCCACCATATCGTCCACCACCCCCAGCTACTGCAGTGAGGCCTATTCAAAGACAGATGAGTGCAGATGCTGCTGTCATCGTCTCCTCTTCCAAGAGGCACTGCCGCCCTTCCAGTGGAAAAGGGGGTCGTGTTTACAGCCTAGATGTTCCGGAACCCCGCAGCCCAGATCCCTGCCATTATTCAGACAAGGGCAGCCCGTTGGGGTGTGGTGAGCCCCAGGAGAGGCTCCCTTTAGTAGGTAGTGGTGGAGGAGGTGGCTGTAGCATTGACGGTGGTACTGTAGATGGGATGGGCCTTCAGCAACACCTGGAGGTGCACCCAGACTACCACTGTGCAGAGCATCGTCACTCAGTCCCTGCCCTATACTACGAGGGCTCTCATGACTCCCCAGCCCAAAGGGTCTCTTTTCTCAAGCCTCTGTCACGCACCAAGAGAGACGCTGCTTCATACTCTCAGCTCTCTCCACGTCACCACAATTACTCTGGCTACTCCTCGAGTCCAGAGTACTCCACCGAGAACACCTTGCGCATCTGGGAGCGCTTCCGTCCCCACAGAAAGGGTCCACGTGAGGAGTCGTGTTACGTAACAGCTGGAAACGCCTTGCGTAAAAAGGTCCAGTTTGCCAAGGGGGAGGACTTGCATGACATCCTTGACTACTGGAAGGGTGTGTCAGCACAGCAAAAGCTGTAATCTATCGGACTGTGTGGATACACAGTACAGGTCTCTTTTACTGCCTGATAAACCAGAAGAGCAACTCTAGTGAGCAAGTTGGGTTATGGCTGCAATTTGTAAAACAGAGCCAAGTTTGTCAGGGTTTGAGGACAAGCTGTTTAAATGTTTTTGTACAGTGAGCCAGAAAGAGTAAAAAGAGCCTGAGAATACAATACATACATAAGATAACATTCAGAGATATCATTTGGAGCATTGTTGTTCTAAGTGAAAAAGGTCCAGTGGGCTTATCATTTGTCAGTAATTGAAACACTCTGTGTATTCATCGTTCATATCAATAGTGTAACCTTAACTAGAGTCCTTATTAAGCCTGAGAGAGAATCTCTGTTTGTACTCCCAAATTATCAAATCATTGGTCATCGCATTCATTTGTTAGGTGGGAATGTGTGTTTTAGGAGGATAAAATGTGCTGATTTTCTACAAACCTGTCAAAAGCAGTTTCCCTCTTCCATATTACAGAGACTGCAACCACATTTACATTTCAATAGCACTCCTCATGTGAAAAATAAAGGAATAGAGGAAAGAAACAGATAAAAATGAAACAGAAGAATCTCCCGGGGGAACCTTGGAATAGTCAGCCGTGTTTGACAGCTGCTGAGCTGTACTGCTGTGCTGAGCAGGATGGCATAAATAGTGCAAGGGGTGCAAGAGAAAATAGATTTACCAGGGTTTGTGGAAAATGCATAGATCTGTGTTGGAGATTAAAGAGACATAGTTCTGTACATCTCTCATCTCTGATGAATTATTAATAGCATTTCCTTATCAGAGGTTACCTTGTCACTTGTATCAAAGCAAGAGCATAAAGTGTCTGTTGGCAGCAAAGGTTTATGTATTCTGTTCTTCTGCCCTGAGGTCAATTTGTTTAGTCCATTAATTGGCTTTTGGAAGCCTGTTGCTGACAGCTGAGTCATTCAACAGGCAAAGTGACCTATACCCTGGTATGGCACTTTTAAACTGACACTTTATATGGCATGTTTCTCCAGGCTCTTTTTTGTTTATTTATTCATTTGTTTATTAGGGGAAATTATTATCCATTATGCTGACTTTGAAAGGAAGACCGAAAAAAGGAGCAAGATTTAATTAAATTAAAAATTTTTTTTTTTTTTTTTACATTATTAGATGTTTTATGTTCTTGTTATCATTTATTGACTTTGGGTTTCAACGTTGATAATAAAACTCCTCTCCCAAAAGCAATTAATCTCAAATATAGATCTCATTGGATAATACATTATTAATGGTATTTATTGAAAAAAATGACAAATAATATTAACTTCAACACCTCTGTCAGCAATTGTTTTATTAATTCCCATTTGGATTACACTAACTAATTAGCAATTAACCAGGGCTATATCCTTAAGTCTGCGAGGGAAGCAGCCAAGACCTCCAATTTGATTAAAAGAGATCTCTCTCTCTCTCTCTTACTCTCTCTCTCTCACAGCAACCACAGTCAGCCTACAGTTTTAAGGACCAATACACCAAAAAATTTGATTAGTTGCACTGTGGGAAAATATACATGTGTTTACTATGAAATGGCAGGTGAGACATCTAACAGGCAACTGAAATAAAATTAATGGTGTTTAATCAATGAAGTATGACTATAACCGTCCCAATGCATGGCTTAAAGGGTTAGTTCACCCAAATTCTGTCATCATTTACTCACCCTTGTGTCATTCCAAAACTATATGATTTTCTGTCTTCTGCAGAGCACAGGATGTGACAAATGCTGCAATTCTCATTCGTTATAATGGCACATGGGTTTGTAACAACATGAGCGTGAGAAAAGTTTTCAAAAGGTAAACTATTCCTCTCTCTGACCTGAGATCTCAGCACTTTGTAACTGCACTTAATTTGACATTACTATTGATGAAACGCATTTATGGAGATATATATTTTAGAAATAATGAGATAAATTAGATTTAAAAGGAATGCAAACAGTTCAAATGAGGGTGAGTGTTAGCATTAGCAAACCTCTTCATTCAACCCTCTTTATTCTGCATCAGGTGTTTTTGTGCCTTCAGTAAAAGGGTCCATTATTTGTTAGTATCACAAAAGAGTAATTTTTGTTTATTTTGTTCAGATTCTTTACATCATTTCATATCCATTATTTAAAGGGATTTCATTGTAAATACATGTTCATAATATGCCATCTTTCTTTCCATATCTCTTGATTAAGGTTTTTCATTGTAAATATGTGATAGATACCTGCCAACATTGGACATACACTCAGGCACAATGTCTCTTTGGTTCTCTCTTTTTCGAGGGCTTTAAAAAAAAATCCAGTCCAAGGTATATGACAAAAGTTGTTTATAGGATGCTTTATGGTTTACAGAAAGAGGAACAGCAGCAGCTATAACATATGTGGATTATTAGGGCTCTGTGTGTACTTAAGGAAGACATTGCACACAGCTCATTTAGAGAGAATGGACCCTAACTGGACAAATCATTCTTGGGAAACTGAAATGGACTCTCAAAGGACTGGTACCGGAGGCTTACTGTGACATTTTCCTTACTTTATGAACATGATTTTAAAACCTCTTGGACTGGTCTTAAGGAACTAACCATCAACAATCAATCAAAAATGACTGTTCATTTTTTATAACAGTAAAATCTGATGCCCAGCTTTATGTTTTAGACATGGTTTTTATTGTGCCTCCCCTCATTGACAGAAAAAAAGACTTGCACTCCTGTACAAATGCTTTCAGCCATTTTTGCTATGAATTCAAGGTTGAATAACAAAAGAGGGAGTAATAATACAATTGGCATGGCATCTGTAAGATTTGTTGTTTATTAATTGTTTAAGAAAATGTGTAAATACTGTTCTCTCTTATTTTTTGCTTGGGGAGTAAGACTGTGATTCTTCATGCTGTTATCTTGCTCACTTCAACACTCCCTGTTGAAGAATGAATGTTTTCCCATTCATTCTGGACAAACAAGCAAATCAATTATTTCAAGTTAAGGTATTTTTATATCAGACCTTTATTCACACACTATGTTTATAATACATTCTTTCTTTCTTTGATTTACTTGGCCTTTAAATCTTTGCTTGACATATCACAGATAATTACCCAGTTCAGCCAAATTTGTGATTGTTTACTATCCTTCTACAGAGCTAATAGGCTAAGATTCTTCCTACAGCCACTTTCTTCATTCACCGAATTAATCAGTGGAGGGTTGGGGTCAGAGTTTCGTCTCACGGGATACTGATTTTTTATTTATTTATTTTTTTTAAGGATTGAATAATGCATGTATCTGTCTCTTATTCTGGATCCTTTGCTAAAGTGTCATTATATTCCTGCTCTGCGCTAGTATTGATAGTGTTATCAATTTGTCATTCAGAAGTTCCTGAAGAACATGTGTCATGTTGACTGTTGATACCAGCTCTTTTTGTTGTCTTCTTGAATGAAATGGTGATATACTAGTGGGCTGTACACGGTTGTTTGTATTCCACTCACTGTAAGCATTCAGTATCACAAGACATAGGATACAGTATATGATGCTGTTTCATAATTTATGATGTTTGGTGTCATAGTGTCATACTTAAATTGCCTTTTTTTTTACACTATTAGTTCTTTCTGAAGGCCGTTTCACTATAGGAAGTTGATTGTACTAAGGGTAGAAAATACTTAAACATTAATCACTGTCAGCTTTCAGCAATATTACACAGAGTGCAAAGTGGATTACTCTTCCACAGCAGTTTTTACTTCTTCTAAGCTCTTTAGCCTCCTTTTAGTGGTAGACACTATGGAAGGAGATTGGCTTGAAGTGAGAAAAAAGATATGGATTAATGCTTTGAAACAAGATTTTCATTCCAGCCTCCATTCTTTTTTACGGCCTTGGAATGGCAAGAAAGTGACGAACGAGAAACTTTTGTAGGCAATTAGCTCTGTCATACCATAAATCCCCATTATTCTTTTTTTTCTGAGACAATAAGGTAACTTTGAATTACTTATTTGTATTGCAGTTCTTAATTTGTAACGGACATATTTAAAAGCAATTACTTATTTTTACAAGAACAGAATCCATATTTAATTGACTTAATAATTACTAAGGACCAAATATTGCTCGACAAGCTTATTATTGCCCCTCATGCCACTAAATCTAGTCCAAACGACTACATGCAGTTAACGTATTCTGTGTCTTTGAAGGTCCTCCTCGTTGACGTTGCCTGTCTTTGTTCGTGCTCAAAAGAAGCCCAGAGAAAATCAGTCCGACGTTCTCTGGGGTCAGGATAATTGTGCCTCTTTTATGAAGCTTTTAAGTCGTTTTCTCCCTCTTTACGCAGAAGAGAACCACACTGCCACGTTTTCCCTCTGATATTTTCCGCTTGTTTGTTCTCGTCTCTCATATGTTCTCTGAATTCCGATGGTTTGACTGCAATGAGCAAAAGCATTGTGAGAAACAGGCTGCAGGATGGATACATTTGATTGTTTAGAACTAGAGGACACACCAAAAGGGCCAGTTGCTGTGCTTCTCCAAAATGCAACCCATGGGCTTTAATAACCCATTTAAAGACATACTTTATATTATACTGTGATGGAGAAACATAAGAATGCATTGATTTGAAGAAGATTCTAAGAAACAAGTGCTGGAGAGAGGGGTTAACTCTGAATCAGCTCATCAAAGTGAGTCGGAGAATGTCGTTATGATTATAGAAAACACATTTAACACTCAGGATCAGGAGGAGACAGTAAATCAGGAAAGGAGATGATGCAGCAAGTGTGTAGGAGTACTTTGAGAGGAGAGAGAGGAACAGAAAGTATACACAAGCTGCATCGACCTGATAATGGCTGGAGCTTTGAATGAATAAACGTCACAAAATCTGTAATGTTGTGAAAGAAGACAGACTAATGCATGCGCTATGAAACAACCCTAGATGATTAGATAGTCTGAATTGCATATGAGATCATGACTGAATCGGATCCAAATGTTTGTGTTTGGTTCATTAGTTCAGTAAGGGATAGTTCAATCCCAAAATGAAAATATTCACCCTCAGTTTGTTTTTTCTGTTTTTTTTTTTTTTCGTTTCGTTTTGTTTGGTTACTGGCCATAACTAAGCCATGGTTATTATGGAAAAACACATTTTTGAACACATTCTTTTCTATTCTAGACAGAATTGTAAGTTTTAGAGTTTTAGACAATCCATTAACAACACTGTCGCTCAGAAATCGTGGGAAACATTTATTAGATAATGGGAATGTCAAAGGAGCTATAGGATTTTCCCAGCTATTGGCACTGGGGATCACACCAGTTAATCCTGGGTACTGTTTCATCCCCCTCCATCACTCACTTCTCAATTAACTTCAGACTCCATCAGCCTGATGTCCCTGTAATCTTCCATTCATTCCCTCTGTAGTCTCCGTTTATCCGTCTACAGGCCAACATATCAAGATGGAGCATCACTCCCATATTCAGACAGCAGTTTAACATGTAATGGGGAGGAAAAGAGGAAGTTTAATGAAACCATATTTTTAAAGGTGTACTAAGACTTTGTTTGTTTTGCCAGCTGACGCAACAATAGTGTTGGACTTTATGTCATTATTATCTTGCAACTGCAAGTGTTCAACAATTGGGGCTTACAGAGAAAAAGAGAATAGTATTTGAATAGACATGTGAGCGGAGAATTCCATTACTCGTGGGAGTTAACATTTTAATTACATATATATTTTTTAAATACAGGGGTGAAGTCCAAAATGTTTCAACATAGAGGGGTGTGTGCACTAATGGACAGAATTTCCTTATTTTGTGGAAACATATGCAGATCTTAATTTGTTATTGTGTTTCAATCATTGCTGAGGTTTCACCAAATGTGACTTTTACAGCTGGTTTGGCACATTGTAAAGAAGGTAGAATTCACACAGAAGGAGTTTGTGGGGGTGGTGTTCGGGTCTACTGTCATTCATTTGATTATTTTTCAATTTAAACACTCCAAAAATGTGTTTTGCTGAACCTGAGGGTAAAATGTACAAAAGGGTGACAAGGGCCTTTTGTGTTTCATTTTGTTATGTTTTAATCCTCCAGTATAATAATCCTCTCACATGATGTTGGCATGCGGTTGGCGGGTCTGTCTGCTCTTGAGCCGAAGAGCATCTTTGAGCCTTCACCTGTCCCAAAATGCGGCTCAGGAACCTTTATGACAATTATTAGCTTGCATCTTCGTTTCTTCTCAATTGCTTTATTAGCCCTTCTTTCACAAATATGATTTCCTATTCCAAAAAAAAAAGCAGGAGGGTAAATACTAGAAAAATAGCTATATTTGTGAATTTCAAACTTTGTAAAAAATATCAAAGATGGGTTGGGGTTTTTTTGTCACTGAATTTCTAGTTGTAATTGTTATAATTATGGTTTGGGATGGGAGGTTTCGGATGATTTTGGGGTAACATGTTGTACAGCTTTGGACTGGGTTAATACGTTGATCCCTGTTATCCAGATCTGATTCAATCTGAGACCATAGAAAGTGGCAGGAAAAGAAACAAAGTGTTATGTTTGCATGATTTTCTGTATTTTTTTAAAGAAATTAATTATATTGTTGTGTATATTGAGTGGATATATTTTGCAAACAAAGCAAAAATTAGGCATTGAAAAACTGTCAGAACATTTTGAGGGATGATACTGAGGTTTATTAACACCTCGAGGATGCTGAACTACTTCCATTGCTGTCACTGGAATTCTTATTACAGTTTTGAACCAAGAAAAAACCTGCCTGAAACAATGCCATGGGAAAGCTTCGTATTCTGCTTTACAATTGCCAAAAAAAAAAAATGGATATATTGGTCAGTCTTGTTTAGTGCCAAAATAAGACCTTTATCCCTTATAGTTATTTCTCTGCAATGAAAAAGAAAAGTGAGATCCTAGCTGTGTCAATTCATCCTCCGCAGAACTCAATGCTGCCCAGCAGACTCCAGATCAATAAATGAGGGAATACGGCACATCCACTACATTAACCTTGCAGGTGTCCCGCAGAAGCCCCTTGCCTCTGCTGGAGAAAAACATTCAGCCGTGCACGGCTGCTCATTGAATCAATGATAAAGCAAACATCAGCGAATGAATGTTTCAATGTTTCTGAGAAGCCAGTGAAATAGTCCATGGGCAGTGAAAAAGAGGTACTGAGAGAGAGATGGTCCGTTTCGGAGGCTGTTGTCTCTGGAGGCTGTGGAGGATGTCGTTCTCTATTTTAACTGACTGAATGAAGGGGCCTGCATTGATTATTTAAGGCTGAGAGGCCAAACCACAACACCAACACCTCATCATGTCTGAACTCTTGCCAATGGCTCTTCTGTTCATTCTATACATACACGATTTACAGTCACACAGCATTTTATTGAGTGTAAGATTCTGATCTGAACCAAAAGGATTTATTTTATTATTATTTTTGCAAGTGGAAACCAAAGCTTTTCCATGGCGACACACAAAAGAGCTCCAACTGTGAGCTTTATAATAGTTTGATTTTGACATCATAAGTAGCTTCGTTTTTCAATCGCAGGATTAGACAGAATTGTAAATGGATTTCAGAGCCTCATTAACAATGTTTCCTTCAGATAGGTTGTATATTTCTTTGCCTCTCTTTCTATCTACGGAATAGATCTCAAAAAGGACACCATTTCTTTGATGTGAGGGGGAAAAAAGCCTCTGAAATGGTTTACTTACATTTATTTAGCTGGTAATTATATCCTACATCTTCTCCACCACAAATTCTGTATAAAAGATCTATTTCTATATTTGCAATAAATTTGTAATTAAAAAAAAAAGGCTGCATGTGCGTCATGTTTTATTCACACGAAAGACTGTGGAAGCTTGCCAAACATCATTGAAATGCTTTGGTAAGACTTGTCTCTTGTTATTTTTGTTTGGCCAATGGCCAGAACTATGAGTGTTGTCAAAAAAAAGCTGCTAAGTGACTCTTTTGATCAGTGTCAAATCTGTACTTGATTTACAGATATAAAAAAAGCGAGAACTGCCTAATAAAAACAGAGCATCTCACACCATTGCCAAAGCTTCCCACTTGAACAGGAGAGACTATCTGACCAACATATACAACATCTCAGTTAGTTTTTTATGTGATGTTCCAAGGGCAGCCTAATCTAAATTCAGTGAAACCGCAATAAAATTGGTAGCACTTTCAAATAATGGAGGACCGATCTTCATCGTGCAGATGGCACTAAAGAAATGATTGGACAAATATGTGAACATTGTGGTCACTGTTTGGATATATGCCATGTCATAATGCTCTTCTCCATCATCTTATCATTATTTGATGAATATCTCTTTTCGTGATCAACACACAAACGCTTCACTCATACTGTAGCTTGTACCTTGTAAACGCGGCTGTTTCCCAGAGGACCGTTGAAAGCCTTTACACCCTAAATTACACAAAAAATGTGTAAAAATTAAGGAAAGCTCTTGTCATTTTCTGTAAGTTAGTCCAGTACTATCAACTGTAATTTGAAACTGAAAGTTGAGATGTCTCTCTGCACGTTCCCTCACCACAGGAACGTCTCTTAATCCTCTCCACTTTTCTAAGGTAAGCACTACTAACAGTCAGTTTCACTCTCCTAATCTCCTAATCTCCTAATATGTGGCCTGAAGAAGAAGCAGTGAAGGGAGCAGGAGATCAAAACAAAAAGAAACACTACAACCCCATTGTGGCGTTACCCCTGCAGAGACACGTCTGTGGGCACTCAGCAGCCAAACTCAAAATCTATGAGTGGGTGACTGATTTTCTGAGCTAATAGAATGCACATGAATCTTATTAATGGATTTTCTTATTTTTCTTAACAATATATAGTTTTATTTCATTTCCCCCTCTGTCCTCTCATCTTTTATTCTTTTAATTTCATCTTTTGTTTCCTTGCAGTATTACATTTTCTTGGGGTCTTTGATCACATAAGCCTGCACAAAAGACTCCATCCATTTTCCTATAGGTTTATGGAAGAAAATGGATAAAGTAATTTATGTTCAAGTCAAAAACTTGCACCTCATTTAACAACCAGAAAGAAGCAACCAGCAGAAAAGAGCTCCAGTAAGAGTCAATGCATCTCCTTCTGTTCTCTGTGCTGAGAAACTGCACTCTTTTCCCTTCAAAACTTACATTAAGTCATCAACACACAAAGCCCACTAAATTATGAAGCAATTAAAAATGTTGTGTGGGAGTGCATGATTGATGAGGGGGTGATACAGCATGGTGGATATGAATGTCCTGACCAGGATAAATCATTCAGGCCTGTAGGAGAGACAGAGTTGCAGTCATGCTGCTAATGAAGACTCGAGATGTGAACAATCCCTCCTCAAAGCTGCTAAAAGAAAGACAAAGAAAGTAGAAAGTCTTCAAAAAAAAGTGAATTTTGAAACCATGAAGGGTAAAGGGCCAACTTGATGAAAAGGCCCTTTTGATTTGAGGTCAGACAAAAAATCTAATGACGTTGTAGATTTATGTAGCCAATGAGAATTTCATCACTTATACACTTATATTGATATATCTGAAACTTATACACTTATATTTGACAATATAAAAAAAAGCTGAAAAGACCTACTGTAGTCAAAAAGCCACTCACAGCACTGCTACGCTGTTGAAAGGGAAAGATGCAGAATGCCTCAGTGCAATAAGCTGTTTTATATAATTGGGCAGAAATTGATTATTTGTAATGGATGTGCAGAGTGGGTTCATATTAACTGCTACAATCACAGCGGAGATTCATTTGTGGAAAGTATAAATAGATTATGAAATGCTACAAAATTGTAAAATAAACAGAAAATTTGTGAACCGTTAAGTGAAGTGGTTATTTTGAATAAGTGCATAAAAAGATCTTGTTATTTCAATATTTTCCTACAGTGACATTATTACCTCTGTAATCTACTGGATAATCTGTTATTCAGCAAGGATGCATTAAACTGATCAAAAGTGACAGTAAAGACTTTCACCGTGTTACCAATCAAGTTCTTTTTCATAAAACAATACATGGCAAAATGTATCAAGGTATCAAAAATATTAAGCAACTGTTTTAAACATTGATAAATGTTTCTTGAGCGCCAAATCAGCATATGAGAATGATTTGTGAAGGATCATGTGACACTGAAGATTGGAGTACTGGCATTAAAAAAAAAATGTTTTAAAATGGTAGTGTATATATGATTAATTCATATACTGTAGCTCAACCAGTGCAGGAAATCATGCTATGTCAAGGTCATTGGTTCAGTTCCCAAAGAATGCACTGATCAAAATGCAGCGTAAATTGCTTGGATAAAAGAATCTGCCACGTATGTAAGAGTAAAATCCATTAGTGTAAAGTTAGATAGTCAGTTAATAAGTGACTTAACAGTAATCAGTCTTGCAAGATGCTTTGAATCACAGGTGTTGTACAGTGCCAGAACATGAACATAGTCAGAGCAGAGTTCATTCATGGTTGACTTGTTCAAGCATTAACTTTTGAAACAGATGGAGAAAAATCCCTGGAGGACGGTGAGGTGAGGTGAGGTGGAGAATGTTCTCCTGAGCTGAGAATGACCCTGCAATACTTCATCAGGCCCCTCAATATTTCATACAGCGAGTGAAAAATATATGGGATTTCGGGAAAGACGTGTTCAGTATTTATGATCATTTTTCATTATTTTCCTCCATTTTTGTCACATTTATGAGGACAAAAAAATGTATATAATATATATACAGTATATTTCCTGCATTGTCTTTCTCTGAACTGTGAATATTCAGCTAGTGTCATTTGTTATAAAGAATGATAGTCATGAAAAAGTATTTAGATACATCAGTCACACATGCTATTGCATAACAAAATGTCAAACCCAGTGACATTTATTTTAAGGAAATAAAGCGCACTTTGTACGCAAAACGCTATACAAAAGACATTTGTTAGGTTTAAAAAAAATCAATAAATGCTGAAAATGAAAACAAAAGGTATTGTGATACTTTCTGGTTGTCAAATGTTAGTGAAGCACATTAATGTGATGAACCAGAGGTGATTCTGCTCTGACACCTGACAGAGGACATCTGACTTTTTACATATACTAAAATCACTTTGAAACCAGCCAGCAAAAAGTCATAGCAGAATAAAAAAGTACACTTCTATCTTTAAGTGTCCAAATATTATGGGGCAACTGTACATCCAGGCACAGAGAGCGGTCAGAGCACTGAGTCTCATAGGCTAAGTGTTGTACTCAGCTCCACAATAACTGCTTGTGGACAGGATGAGGTCAACAGATTTGCCCATGGCAAAATACAGAGAACCGACTGTATGAATAATGCAACGCACATCTTTAACCTTAATGCCCACAGACATTTTCAGCAACAATTATATATTCAGCTTTTCAAATATTATTCATTCATTTATTTAAAGTTCTCTTATGATTAGTGTTTTTCACTAATAGTCCAGAGGTACAGCAGCAGTGAGGAATGATCTGCATTTGTACAGCTTGCAGTGCAGCCGGTATCTCTTTTCATTCCTGACTGGTGGAAAACGCCTCCGTGACACCATGCAATTACTCTGAATATAGTGTGTCATTGTGCAAACGGTTTAAGAGGCATGGACGGATTCAGGTTCATACTTATGAAAAGATTATCGCTCATTTAGGTTCGTCTTTGGGGTTGTTCTGTCAGTCCATCTCCCTTTTCCCCTCCTATGTTCTTATACACTGTTGCTGTTTTTTATCCACTTTCACCACATCTGACAATATTAGTCAATAATTTGCCTCATTTATATTCACTTAAAAATAATCATTTAATACATGCTAAATGTATGATTAGTGTTCCATATATATTAAATATTATTTAATAAAATATTAAATTATATTTATATTCTAGTCAGTTTGGCTTATTTTAAAAATACATTTTATTGCCTTTTCATATTTGGAAAAAGTTGCAAGCCAGATTCAAACTTCCATTACTAGCGTTATCTCAATGTACATGACTAAACCACTAAGCCACATATCCACTGGGTTCCATCTTGTATTTGTTTGTTTGGCTAAATGTAACTGGGTTGGTTGAAAAATAAAATATTCACGTAGCACATGGCCAATGAAATCAGCTGAATAAAGAGGAATCATACCAAAAATGTATAGTTGCTTGGCCTATTTCTTTTAATCATATTGTGTTTTTTGATTATTTGGTTCAGTGCACAGACACAAACATACAAAGCACACAACAAAAATGTAATTTACACTGCCTCGTGTAAAGGTTGTGTGCTTTGTTGTTTATATCCAACGCATTCTCATCCTTGGGCGTCATATACTGACGCTTTTGACATTTCGTCGACATCGAACGCACATGGCACCCTTTAGGTCAATATGACACGCACAGAGCTTTGTTCGGTTATGGGTAGGTTTAGGTCTGGTGTAGGGTTAGGGTTAGACCGCTAGGAGGCGCCTTCTGGCCCATTTCTATCTGCGTCTCATATTGACGCTAAAGGGTGCCATGTGCGTTCGATGTCGACGAAATGTCAAAAGCGTCAATATATGACGCCCTAGGATGAGAACGGGCTGTTATATCACACGAATCTCATAAAGTGTAATTTTCAGAAGTCTAAATTGCACATAAAAAGTCTGACAATGATATGAGCAACTCTTGCAGTTGAGCAAATACGTGCGTATAATAGACTAAACAGCTGTTTTTATCTTGAATGGAGGGACATTTTGAACTCATTTTCGAGGCTTTCATGCAATATTCACACTCATAGATGTCTACAGAATGAAGTAAAGCAATGAAAAAGTAAGAGAAAGTAAACTTCCCTTTGGCTCTAGATGTATTTTCATGCTACACCAATCGATTGGGTTCACAGGGAGGCTGAGCGGCTGGAAATTTAGGACATAAATCAGTGCGGTTGTACGAGTGTGAATGTTATGAATGTTACGGACCTGCTCTCTCATGGATGTCTTCCCCTCTGTTCTCTCGGGATTGAGATGTTAGGGGCTCGGACGCCAAACACTGTCAGCTGCAGTACTCTAGAGTGCTTATAATGGGAGGAAGGTGTCAGATCCCTGCAAAAAACAATAAAATCTTAGTACATAAAAGGCAATTTGTAGAAATAATAAAACGGTGAAGACATGGGAAAAATATTATTCATTTTTAATAAAAATACCCTTTGGGACATAAATGTTCCTGACATTGAAACATTTTCAACCTTTTTTAAAGCCAAAAATTACTGTGTAATTTGCACACTGCACATCATGAATACAAGAGCTCAGGTAAATTCCTTAATGCTGCTAAACTCATTCCACTCCTGTTCTTCACTTTATTTATATTAGTTCCACATAGGTTCTGTTACATCCACCAGCAGGAGTGCTCATGATACCAACCATGAACTACCTTTCCTATAATCCATTGCCTGGACTCATTATGGTCTGATTAATGCCACCTGTGTGTGATTAACTCGTTTGTGTTTGCATTTATAAGCTCTGTGTTTTCACACACTCATTGTGAAGTCTTGTTTGTGTTACTCTGCAATTCTTAGGCCCCGTCCACACTACTGCGTTTTCGTTTAAAAATGGAGACCTTTTGCTACGTTTGCACCTCCCGTCCACACTAAAACAGCAAAAACGGAGACCCAAAACGGAGAAGTTTAGAAACGCTGCCGACCCGTTTTTCGTTTTGGATCTCCGGAGGGCGTTTTAGTGTGGACGGGTCAAAACGGAGGACTTTAGAAACGATGACGCAGAGGCTCACGCTCGGCTCTATGATTGGGTGTCATCAGTCATGGAGTATACACAGGTAATATTCAGTACCAGTAAACTCCACCCGCTGGAAAAGTTTCTTACAGTAAACTGCCGCGTCTCAGGCGCGGCTCATGCGGTAAACGCGTGCATGCTAGAAATAGAACCGACGCCTATTTTTCATGCGACACGCAAGTTATTGGAAGCGTTTCCAGGCAAAATAGAATAGGAAAAGATGTTTATATGTCATTTTGACACAAATACATATTAATAAATTACATTTTGATGTTTGAAAGCATTTTTTTACAGTTTATGTTTGAAAGTCTCTAGGTTTACACCGGCACGCACATGCCCAGTGTTGGTGAATGGTCACGTGATCCGCGTTTTCAGACGTTTTAATGTGGACTGAGATCAATTCTAATACGCAGCTAAAACGCTGGTGTGGACGGAGATCGCATTCATTTTAATTCTCCGTTTCTAAACTAAAACGCAGTAGTGTGGATGGGGCCTGAGTGCTTTATCCTGGTTCTCATGTTATGGTCTTGATCTGTTTGCATGTGTCTTGGACTCAGTTGCTATCTAGATTGTTTCTCCTGTGGTTTTGACCTTCTGCTTATTATTTGGATTGGATTATGGATTTTCCTTATTAAAGCTGCATTTGGATTTTTAACCTGTGTTTCAGAGCAGTACGTAACAATTTGGAAGACTGCAATTATACAGTTATGGAGGGAGTCTTTCTCAAAATGATATGAGTGTTAAAACAGAACGAAGCCAGCCGTGTTCTCCCTTGCTAATGAGAAATTGATTTCAGTGTAGTTTGTGCTTGTCATGAGAGGAGGTTTATCAGCTAGATGGTATTTAATTATCTATTACTGTAATCACAATCCAACCAAAGACACGTAAGAATTTGTCCAATAGAAGTTCATCATATTAACAATGGTAGATTTCAGCTTCACACTTTTACATTTTGGTGACTCATTCCTATAACTAGTTTAGAAACTAAAAGAAAGGTCAAAAACAGCAAGCCAACTTTGCTTGTTCTGTGGATGTATAAAATCTTGTGTATTTATTATCAGTCTGTAGATCTCTTATTCATTTAGTCAGGCACGCAAGTTCTTTTCCACTGTCACATAGTAGACTAATGCTGTTTGAGATTAGGTTGGTGGGGAGTAACCTGCAAAGGGCAGCAATAGAGATGAGTTAAATTGTTTAAATATGACCCTATGCCGTGTTTCCCCTCCTTCTTTCTCTCCTCCATCTTCTCCCGGGCCCCACGTTAAGGGGACATTAATGTTTCAGAGTTAACTAACCTGTTGGAATAGCAGTGTAAATATTTCATTTTTCCAGTTCACTGCGGACTGTCGAAGAAGGAAGATAGAAAAGAAGAGTGCACTCAGCTCTGGCTTTAACATATGTAAAGATGATCCAACTCTCTCTCACATTCAAACACACATGCACTCACACATTGGTTGTAAAATTGTATGACTTCATACCGTGACTGGACAAAGAGATGGCCTTGAACACTGTTACCTGTTTTATTGTAAAACAGGACAAAACAGACAACACTGTATATTTTCCTGTATATTCTCCGATCACATATTCAGCCCGGTGCTAATGAGAGATTGAATCAGACCTGGGTCATGTATCCATCCATTTCAAATAAACGTTTTTTTTTTTTTTTTTTTTTTTTCAAACACGTATACAGTTTCCACAAAAAATATTAAGCGGTACAACTGTTTTAAACATTGAGAATAATAAGAGATGTTTCTAGTGCAGCAAATCAGCATAGAATGACAGGATCATGTGGAACTGAAGACTGGACTAATGATGCTGAAAATTCAGCTTTGCTATCACAGGAATACATTACATGTTAAAATCTATTAAAAAAGAAAGCAATTCTAAATTGTAGTCATTTTTCACAATTTTACTGTTTGTTTTGTTTTGATCAAACAAATGCAGTCTTGAGTTTAACATAAGAGACTCTTTCAAAAACATTTGAAAATCCCCAATCCCCGACCCCAAACTTTTGTTTAATGTGAAAAGACTTGAAAACTCTGATAAAATTCCATTTTCATGGACAAATACACAAAATAAAAATAAAAAACCCCAATGAATTACACTTTATATCAACAGCTCCCTTATACAAATCAAGTTCAGGTCAAAATTTACCATGCCAATAGCATTGCTGAAACATATACAATACATTTACTACAGCCATTTAAGAACATAAGAAATTAGATCAAATATTAGAACAGAATATTGAATAGAAATAATAGACATAAGATAAACATTAAGAGAGATAGGAATAGACTCTGACGACAGAAATACTGAGAAATATTACATTTTGCTATGTTGACTTGATTTGTATGTGGACTATTCATGATGCCACATCCATGTCTTAACTTTACAGAAAGAAACAGGCACAGAACAACATTCAGTCAGGACACAGAATTCACAGATACTACCTCTTCAACTCTCCCTGACCCAAGGGTCCTGCGGGACTCAAGTAACGGCATCTTTCTATCTCCCTGTGCTCAACAATGTTCTCTCAAAATGAATTCCAGCAGGAGGCCCGTTTCTTCCACAGCCAGGCTCATGTCCAGATCCCCAGAAGAAAACAGAGGATGAGGATAGTGAGTTAATAATAAAACAGAATGATTTGATTCAAAGAGATCAAACAGATGACTAACAAAGCTGTTTGATACATTTGGGATCAATGATCAAATGAAATCTCTGTGTTCTTTGCATTAAATTGGTTGTGCTCTTGCTGGTGGTTCTAGATTAATCTGTTTGAAGTGGAAACATGCCGAGTGAATCCTTGGCAGTTGAACGAGGTTAATCTAATAAACAATTAAACAAACTATTTCTCAGTTGTTAAATGAAACATGAAAACAGAGCCGCTGAGATCAAGTCCATAAGTGTCTATGTCAATGCACCTCAAGATATAAACTCCAAGTACTACAGTATTGGAGATCAGACTCTATGATTTACTAATTTAACCGAGAAAACATGTTTTTCTCACAGGACTTCAAAAAGAACCAGCATTGATAATTTTAATGGTTTACATGTTGCCACGGTTCTACTCTCAGAATAACCCCAGTTTGTCATTTAAAGTAATTACATCCAATATAATTATAACTTATAATTATAACCAAAGGGTATCATTAATTTGATGACACATCATGCCATTTTGAGCCCAACCAATTACAAACTGAGCTATGAATCATTTTGAAAATCATTCACTTTCACAATGAGGAGTTCAGAGGAAAGCTGAAAGAAAATACTAACACTACTTTATAATAGACCCAGAGCTGAGGGTGTTTGTATTCATCTCATGCTGGTTTAGGTGAGTGGTGAGGAAAAATAGGTTCTTTCCACCTCACCTGGACACTGAAGGCAGAGGTCATCTCTAAAGCTGTTAGTTCCTTGGAGTAAACAGACCTTGTTCACACAGAGCGACTGGAGAGGAGATGAGCAAAAAGTAAGGAAGACTCGCTGGAAATACCTCAAGTGAGTTGGAATTTTGGTGAAAAGACCATGACAGAAGCCTTGTTGTGCAGGAAGACATTAGTGTAACTACAAACGGTTGGTGGCAAAAAAGAAAGAGAGGGAAGAAAAAGAGACTAAGGGCAACTAAGAGCCAAAAGTTTGGGATTGGTAAAATTGTTTTTGAAATAATGGTATTGTATGAAAAAATGTAGACAAAATAATAAACTCTGGATATGTATACTTAGTTTAGATAATTATTTTTTATATTTTTAGCATGTGCCACTTTAATTAGCATGTATTCAGAATTATTATTATTATTACTTTTTAAAGAACTCTATTCCATATTTTTAAAGTGTCTTCCAAAACAAAATTGGCCAATGGTTACATGTAAGAATGCACAGAATGGAAAAAAGACGCTTTTTGATACCATGAATGGATCATGGAGCCATATTCAGGAATTCAAGGTACTTGAAAGAATACTACGATACTATCTTGGAAACGTCATGTGACTACTCACTTTGGGGATGCATGGTGTCTTGACAACACTCATTGACACTTCAAGATCGCACACAGTCCCAAAAACCTCATTTCAGGTTTTAAAAGAAAAGACAGGCTAAAAATGCATGCACCAACCATCAGGAACAAGCACTGAAACAAACCAAATAACATTAGATTCAATAAACAACCCATCTGTCGAACAGCCATCTACCCAAACAGAGTGTTGATGATGGAATGCCATATCTAGCTTTTAAAATAAAGAGATAATAAGAGTTCCTTATAGGGCAGAGAGTGAAAAACAGAAGCCGTGGTCAAAAAAAAAAAAATTGATGAAAGATGTGACAATGGATCATGACAGCAGAGACTCTGGAGGAGAAAGAGTGATGAAAGTATTTCAGCAATGAGCTCTCCTCACTGTGTCACCCTCTCTCAACTCCAATAACAACACTATGAACAGAATTCATTATTCATAATTACTCATAATTACATTTTCCAGAGAGACTTACAATGTTACTTTACCATTCCCTCTGTTGCTTTGTGCACTTAATTTTTTGCACTCACTACAAGGACAGGCAGAACCGATCTGACAGCATTAAGACCTCTTGGGTGCCACTGAAACGATGAAATGAAATGATGACATCTTTAATATCACTGGCTGAAAACCAGATGCAAGTGGAACACAGAGATGTAAATTTTACTTGTGTAAGAGTCTGTTTAAGGAGTTACATGACTAGTTCAATATTCATGTCTTTATGATTGAGTGAGTCAATGAATCATTCACTCAACTGATTCATTCAAATACACCGATACAGTCAAGGAATGGTTGTAGGAGTCATGAAATTATTCACTCAACCAATTTGTTCACTAACAGATTCATTCAGGAAGGAAACAGAACTTCTATGTGTGTTGCTTAAAGAAGTTACTCATTACTTGTTTATTTAACTTTAGCATAAAAGCACTGATTGAATATCAATCATTATTTTACCCGAAATATATTGATATGGCAATAGCAATAGCGATTTGATTGTTTGACTTGATTTGAAGTATGGCTCCCTGTGCAGTACTTATAATTTTAGGGTGAATGGAACTATTTTCAGTATGTAAAGAAATTGAATACTACTTTCAAAAGTAAATGGCTTACAACAATGATCCTGAAGCATTCAGAGCAACGAATGAATAAGGGAACATTGTAATGGAAAGACACTATTTTATTCCACGTATGACATTGAAAAGGAAACGTGCAGAAGATGCAGTAAGTTTTTAATAAACACGTGGGTTCTAACATGACTCATTATCTTACTCTTTGTGCGGACCGACTTCAAATAGTTGTTAGACAGAGACATTTACATAAACCCTTCATTATCCTTCTGCATGGCTACGTTTGAACATGGGACTAATCTGATGCCCCAAGTAGGGAGTGACTCAGGTTGTGTTTTAGATGTGGTCCTTAACAAATTGGACAAGTTCATGTCAGACGTAACAAACTTGTTATGCGCTCAGACTTTCAGGTGGTTGGGCTGTTTAATAACTTCTCCTTTGTTATTGTACTAGCTTGTTAGCCCAGCAAAAAGGATCCTTAAATCATAATGCTTCTGAAATACTAGTCCTATTTATTACTTTTACTTTTTCATCCTTTTGTTAGAGATTGTATAAATTACTCTTTTTGTGTTGCCTTAGGGCCAACGGGATTGTGCTCGAACTGCTAAGTGTTCAGCTGTCAAAGCTGACAGAGAAAGGATAGCACGAATATTCCTGCCCCACATTATTGCAGTCGACAGGATGTGTTTGTGTGTGTAAATCAAGCAACATGCTGCTCCCTGTAATGAGAATAATAATACTGTCCCAACAGTAATCATAATATTGTTTTGAATTATTTAATGATCTAATAACTGTTTCCCTGAGACAACTGAATATGAATGTGGATTGTTGGTAAACAGAATTAGAATGAAACAGTACTATAAATTTCCATGTCACTATTTAATTTGCAGTGCATGATGAGACACGCTTACAGTTGCTCATAGAGTTTGTCCAAACCTCTAACCCCATACATTGATTGTAAAGTAAAGTAAATAAAACATCGTAGTTGTCATAGTTATGCTCTGTTTAGTTTCATTTTCATGGACTTTTAGTTTGTTTCTCTTCAGTTACCTGTTTCCTTTGTTCTAGTTTCTCACCACTAATCTCTTGTCATGGAGATTCATTCAACGAGCACAGCTGTCTGCATTTAGCTCATTATGTGTATTTAAGTTCCTCAGTTTGTTTCACTCATTGTCCGGTATTGTTGTGTAATACACAGTGTTCATTTCCTACTGCTTGATCTGAGTTTACTGTTTAATAAATACGTTACTACTAATACGATCTTCGGAATCTTCTTGAAATGAAAGCTTTAGCGAAAGTTCTGCCGGGAAGACTCAATTATTACGTCACTTATTACCTTCTCATCTATCCAATCATGTTCTAATACTTGTAGTATAAAAGATCGGTATTTACACATGTCTGAGTTCGCAGATGCTGACGCCTTCATTCACTTGCTCGCGTTCAGTTGCCAACCAAACATGTCTCAGCATATGCATATCGTTTATGATTATTCTGATTCCGACGATGAATTCGATTCACGCATTCAGTGCCGTATCTCCCCATGGGCACAGTGGTCCTCTGAGAGTATGATCAGCGCTCTCGAGGATGCCGGCAAATCCATCAGCCAAGGTCTATCCAGAGAAGATCTACTCCTTCTGGCCCAAAACACCCTGGGTAATCCCCCAGTTTCCATTTCTTTGACCAAGCCTCAACATCATCAGCTCAGCCAAAACAAGCCAGCAGGAAGAGAACTGCCAAATCATCCTCACCTCATCTAGCAAAAAGAGCATCGCTGCCTGCACGGGTGCCATCTTCTCCGCAGATCGCCGATCCCACCGATATCAATTATCAGCTCATACAGTATCTGCAGTTCAAAGCCTCTCTCAAACGGTCAAAGGATTAGAATCTAAAATGACGAATTTTGAACATTCCTCCACAAATCCTAACCTCAGCTCAGAACCTGTCACAAACTCTTCAGCTATATTCCACAGTTCCGTCCTCCTTTCGGATTAAGAGACCACCCGAGTGTGCCTTAGACATTAGCTACCCTGCCAGCTTCTCTATACACGATTCAGACGCCATTCCAAGATGTTTCTGCTCCACCGGCTTCTTCAAACTTCAATCTCTCCACAGCAGCTCCTGCTCAAGCTTTCAGTGGGCGTTTTGTTTCACCCTCCACTGTAACGGTGTCTCCCCATCTAAGAGCTAACATCATCCAAGGTAAGGACATTAACTTGGCTACATTACTGCTTCCTTCGCCTGCTGCTGACAGGAAAATGGTTGACTGTGGTGACGTGGCAGTCCTCCTCAAAACTTCCGATCCCTGTTTGCAATGCAATCTTTCGTTTGGCGAATTTGTAATTTATTTTAGCATTTACAGAGACATTTTGTGCCAAGTTTATCCAGATAGAAGGAAAGAGTTAGATCTCTATTTATATATGATGGTGGACTTCAACCAAAGATATGGGGGAACTTTATTTTACGAATACCACAAGTCATTCTCTGCTAAATCTGCCTCCTTCATCACACTTTTTAACTCAAGACTAGACTGGTCAGTTACTGACACTGAACTACTCGTCCGTCATTTCTGTGGCCAAAAAAAGCTTGGCTTGTGCTATTTGTAGCACTCGTGGACACACGGCTTCATTTTGCCCTAAAGCATTCACTAGGCAAGGCATGATCCACCCGCTATCCATGGTGCTGAAAATTGTTTGCAAGGATCCGCACCTGAAATCTGTCTGTCCACGTCGGTACAGATCTGCAACCCACGGGAGAGCCTTAATTCAGAAAAAAATAGAATAGACAATTCTGAATAGACACCCATCTCCTATTAATATTACAAACCTTTCAAGCTACCTCTTTTTTCACCCTGATTCATCATTCGTTGACTATTTAATCACCGGTCTGTCCCAAGGTTTTTGGGTGGGCATCCTTTCACATCTCACTACCTCTTTTGTAGCAAAAAAATTGCAATCAGCCAGAACTGAACCCGACGTGGTTTCAGCACTACTAGAGAAAGAGGTTAATAAAGGATACGTCATTGGCCCTTTCGCTTCTCCTCCTTTCTCTCCATTTCGGATAAATTCTATCGGCATTGCAACTCGTAAATATTCCGGCAAAAAAGTATTATCTTTCACATGTCTTCTCCACATTCCTCTAACATAGCAAGTGTTAACGAATGCATTCTCCTAACACCTTTCTCTCTACATTACGCCTCGGTTGACAATTCTATTCAGTTAATCAAGTTAGCTGGTCAAGGCGCTTGGTTAGCTAAAGTTGACATAACAGACGCTTTTAAAACCATGCCAATTCACCCCCCCGATTGGCCACTTTTTGGAGTCAAATGGAATTCAAAATTCTATTTCGCTGTGAGGCTCACATTTGGTTGTAGAAGTAGCCCTCATATCTTCAACAGTCTCTCCGAAGCTCTGTGTTGGATCCTGCTGAATGTCTATAAGCTTCCTTTCGTCTTGCATTTACTTGATGATTTTTGGCTGATCGATTTTCCATCTTCCCAATCTTCTATCCTCGACATACTTACACAGATATTTAGCGACGTTGGTGTTCCCCTCTCTGAAGAAAAAACACTGGGCCTCTCTACTTCACTAGAATTCTTCGGCATTTCTCTCGATACGATTAAAATGCAAGCTTCTCTTCCACACAAAAAGCTTCTGGATCAGGTCCTTTTTGGAATCTTTTTTCTCTTTACGCATCATTTCGAAGTGCGACATGCTTTCTCTGCTCGGTCACCTAAAATTTGCCATGAGTATTATCCCTCAAGGCCGGGCTTTTATTTCTCGCCTGCTAACACTGGCTCATTCCTTGCAAAAATGAAGCGATCTGCTCCAGTTAGATGAAGAATGTCTGTCTGACATCAAATTTTGGACTCGTTTGTTAAATGATTGGAACGGCATTTAATTTTTCTACAATGGTGCTTTCGAATCATCCGCAGACCTATATCTATTTACCGATGCCGCCCCCTCTGGCTTTGGGGTATTCTTTCAAGGGCAATGGTGTGCAGAGAAATGGGCAATCGAATTTCCTAAGACAACTTCCGGCTCAGTTTCTTCCACATGCACTCCTTTATCCTATCCTTTAGCCGTAGCCAGCGTAATTTGGGGTTCAGGGTGGTCGAGGAAACGTATCATGATGTTTTGCGATGATGAAGCCACTGTTGCCATCATCAACAAAGGTAGATCATCTTGCCAGACGAATATGCCTTTTTTGAGACGCTTAATCTGGCAATCAGTCGTTTTCAACTTCATAATTAAGGCTGCTCATATACCCGGCCACTGCAATGTTATTGCTGATGCGCTCTCTTGCTTTCGTTTTCAGACTTTCAGATGGCTTTGCCCTTCAGCCAACACGGATCCAACACCCTGCCCTCCCCTATCAGTGATAAGGTTAAATTAGACGATTTGCTTAGATCAGCCAAACATTACATGTCTAAAGGTGTAGCTCCTTCCACTTTTAAAGCTTACAATTCCGCTTGGTCTTCATTTTTAATGTTTTGCTTTTCCTTTCAGATTCCTCTATTTCCCATCTTGATTACGACTGTCTGCTCCTTTCTCATCTTCAATTTCAAAAATTTAAAAACTTCATCCATCCGTAGATTGCTCGCAGGCATTCAGTTTTACTTAAAATATTTCAATCCCGATTTTCCAAGTCTCTTCACTGCTACTTCCGTTCACTTATTACTCAAAGGTATAGCTAAATCCTCTAACATTTCCCCAGATAAACGGTAGCCTTTTACTTTGCCTTTATTGCAAAGATTAATAGTTTCCGTCCGCAAAGGCCTCTTTTCCACGTACACTAATTTTCTGCTAGAAGCCGTGTTTCTAACTGCTTTTTACAGATTCATGCGTCCAGGGGAATTCACTTCAGTAACCAAACAATTCAATCGTGCCTGTGGTCTTTCCTGCTCTGAATTACACTTCTCACCTAAATTCTTTACACTCTCTCTTAAGCACTCTAAGAATGACTCTCAAGGTTCTGGCATCACATTAACAATTTCTAAAATTAGCAATAATTTCTGTCCCTTCTCATCTATGATTAAATTCCTTAAAATCCGTCCAAGATCCTCAGATCACTCCCCCTATTTATCCTGCCTAACGGAGTACCTCTCTCTCAAACTTGGTTCAGGACTCTGGTTCAGGACTCATCTAGTTTCTGTCCTCAAAAGCTGCAGTCTATCTCCCTCCCAGTATACTGGACACTCCTTCAGGATCGGGGCACTACAGCGGCTGAACGGGGTGTTTCTACTTCAGCTATCAAAATCCTGGGCAGATGGTCTTCCTCTGCATAAAAATCATCCTCGAAGCTCAGCAAGCTCTCTAGTAATGACTCAATAAATCCCTATGCAACTACTGGTGGTGTCATGCTCTATCTATCCTGTCGATAGTCTTTAGCTCGCATTACTCGTCTGAGTGGCCAACGTGACATTGTGGCTTAATGGCCATTGTCTCTGTGCCTATCGCTGGCAGTAGGGTCCTTCGGGGCTTAGGTTCTGTGTGGCCTAGTGGCCTTGTCTATGAGTGTTTTTGTTTCTGTATGGCATTAGCGGCCTCGTGGCCCAGCTGGGCCTTGTCTCTGTGTGGGTCTTCAAGGCCTTGTGACATATCATTGCCTTGTCCTGTATGTAAAAAATGGTCAGTGTGGCCTTGTGGCCCTTAGTGGCTTTGGTTCAGTGTGACCTAGTGGCCGTCATCTCTGTGCGACCTTGTGTCAGTGTGGCCTTTAGTGGCCTTGTGGCATATCGTTGCCTTGTCCTTTGTGCCTTCGTGGCAGTGTGGCCCTCCGGGGCATAGGTTTTGTGTGGTCTACTATGGCCTTGTGGCATATCGTTGCCTTGTCCTTTGTGCCTATCGCTGGCAGTATGGTCCTTCTGGGCTTAGGTTCTGTGTGGCCAAGTGGCCTTGTCTATGAGTGTTTTTGTTTCTGTGTGGCATTAGCGGCCTTGTGGCCCAGCTGGGCCTTGTCTCTGTGTGGGTCTTCCAGGCATATCGTTGCCTTGTCCTGTATGTAAAAAATGTCCATGGTGGCCTCATGGCCCTTAACGGTCTTGGTTCAATGTGGCCTAGTGGCCGTTGCCTCTGTGTGGCTTGTCTCTGTGTGGTCTATAGTGCCCTTGTGGCATATTGTTGCCTTGTCTTGTATATAAAAAATGGCCATGGTGGTCTCGTGGTCCATAGTGGCCTTGGTTTTGTGTGGCCTTGCGGCCTTGTCAAGTCTTACCTCATCTTCTGTGTGGCATTAGAGGCCGTTGTGGCTGATCGCGGCCTTGTCTCTGTGGTCTACCAAGGCCGTGTGGCTGATTGCGGCCTTGTCTCTATAGTCTATCAAGGCTGTGTGGCCCAGAGTGGCCCTGCTCTGTGCGACCACTATGGCCTGGCTTTGTGTGGCCCAGTGTGGCCTGGCTCTGTGCGGTCTATCACGGCCTTGTCTCTGTGTGGTCCATTGTGGCCTGGCTCTGTGTGGTCTATCACGGCTTGTGGCTTTCAATGGCTTGTCTCTATGTAACTATGTTAGCCCTCATTCTCGGTTTAATGTTCCACTATTCCCCAGCTCATTTCTTCCCTTTAACACGTCTTTTCTGTATCTCAAACAGGTGAGCAGAGAGGATTAGGCAAATGGCTTTATGTGTCCCTGCTTCATGATCTCTTCTCGAGATTTGCATGGTATCTTTTTTTGTGAAAGCTCTTGTGTTCAGTCTTATCAGGAATTTCGGTCTTACATTAGCAACACCCCAGCATTATGGTGGTGGGTTTTGCACACAGATTTTCCTCAGAAATGTTACAAATCTACTTTGTTTTCCTCTTTGACCTTGAATCGGTCCAGCTGACACTGCTTTTAATACTTGATATATCAATCTTTCAAACAGACAGGATGCTTTCCTCCTTTATCCTTTAAAGATTTCTGAATTAAATAGAAGCTCTGGTCTAGAACTGAAGTGCTTACAGCAAAACATTCACCACATGCTGCTTAAATAAGGAGGTACCCTCAGGTGGCTGCATCTCGTAGAGGTCTTGAATTTGTTCTTTGTATTCTGTGTGTTGTTTAGTGCTCTCTCGGAGATAGCAGGTGAACATGTTGCTCTAACAGACAGATTGAGATGAATATAGATCACTAGAAATGCATTTGCAGTTTTACAGCAATTTTCTGACAAACATGAATTTATGAAGGAACTGATGCAGCATATGGTTGTTAAATGCTGCCTGGGAAGAAAAGCCCCTTAATCACTTGTGGATCAGAAAGAGTGCTCATTATGGGTATAATTCACTGCAATGTCTTGAGGAAAGAGAGGTCACCATCCTTTATGACTGAGCCAGGCCTCGGGATGATAATTTCAAAGATTTGAACAAGATATCAAAAGGAGTGCCAGAGTCATTGCTGTCATTCATTAACACTTCTTGCATACAGTAGACGTAGACATGACATGAGTGCTCAACCCATTCTCACTCCCAAAGTGTCAAACACTGAAGCAAGGTCAAGCGCCCCCGGCATCACAATGATGACTCCAAAGGATGCAGAGAGTGGCCAAGACACCCAGCATCATGTATTTCCTAATGTCAGGTTTGCATCTTTTCTTTTTATTCCAGAGCATTTGATGTTTAGAATTTATTATTTCTGAACTAATTATGAAATTGTCATGATACATTTACCTGACATAATAAATTGTTACATTTGATTTTATTCTGACTTGCTCTGAAATTGCTTTCCCAAGTAGATTAAACAGATTTGTATGTTACTTCAAATCTGCGTCAGATTAGTGACGACTAATATTTGGCGCTAATTCAAGTATACTTGGTTTTGCAAAGACAAGAAGGGAATTTCCGTTTAGGGCAGCAAATGCTGTTTGACCAACCTAAATTCGGGTGTGTCTTACCTCTGTACCTATTTAATGTTACTTTAGATAAGTGTAGCCTACGTGAGAAATCACGGTATGGCCAATCCAAAGCTATTATAAGAGAAGTTATAAGTTGGTCGATATCTGTAGTAGTGGCCATACCTCTACTGAAGTAAATGTTACTTTAAATTCAAGTGTATGCAAAAACCATGGGGGCTATACAAAAGTATATTTGATTGTGTAAGCGTGAATGCGACCATCTCAGGTATAGGCTATAGCCAATTACCTCTGTTTAGTGACCGAAGCTGGCGAGTTTGTTAAGGCGTGAGGACCTCAAAAGCGACATAGTTTCATAATCTGAGCGGGTAAAATATAATTAAAGAGTCAAAAAGAATAATCAAACATTCGCTCACTTTTAATGATGCTCAGATATCATTAAAACCTTTTTCATTGGAGTCAGATGAAATAACGAGGTAATACATAAAAATTTATTTCATTTAATCTTGTTGTATTGTGTAAAAGGAAAGACAGTAACGTGCAAAAACCTTCCCCCGTATTATTGGAGACCGCCATTGGACTGATAAACGGGCTTACAACAGTAATCACAAAACTTACTTTACCACTATTGGTAGTTTTAATGTGATATTTATTGTAAATGCACAGTAAACACAGTAAACTACTGTGATAGGTGTGGTAATGGATAGTAACCACAACACTTACCATGCTTTTAATACCTAATAATTTTTCAAAATCCAAAAATTGTAAGGTAAATCTGTACTTTTTCCTTTAAATAATCCTATATACATAATGATCTTTTATTTTCTCTTTTTTCAGCTGAAAAGACCAAAAGGGCCTTTCGGACTCAGTTAGCCCATTATTGTTTGAGGAGAAGTAAACGGACGAGATGGAAAGCTGCAAAGGCAAGTATTTGCAATGGTATGTGTTGGTTTTAACCCTTAATCAAACATTTTATCGAGCATTTGTTGTTTCTTAAACCTTTTCTTACAAAACCCATAGCTCAATCAGTACGAACATAGTCTTAAAGTCTTGTCTTGTCTATTTGTATACTCGTACATAATCCTGCAGAATATCCTGCGATATCTGTAAATCAGTTGCGCCCCTTCTTGGAAAGTAGTCGGGTGTCCCACACACTGTCAGAAAGTTTAAATTAATTGCCTTGTATTCTTTAAAATGAATTCAAATTGGGCCCTGTCTGTTCATGTTCCAATGATAGATGATGTCTCTCCACACCTCATAACCTACCTCTGTTTGCAAGAGTGGAAAAGCTAATCTGACTTGTCACATGACATGAGATATTCAATTATTTTGTCATAATCAGACCAGTTACACTGCTGATAACTGTCCCATTTGCATGTAAAACATCTGAACATCTTTCTTCATGAAACATCTGTCTCCATGTCTTCCTTGGTCTTCCCTGTCTCCTGCATCCTCCTGGTGGTGTCCACTTCATCACTGTGTTTGGGTGTTGTTGTTTGGGCATGCATGCATAGGATGTGTCCAGCGAGGTGCACCCTTTGCTCTGTCTCAGTTTCAAGTCTTCGTGTGAAGTCCCACTCCTCCTCGTGATCTCTTTGATATATGCAGAATATTGAAAATAGTAATTTAATCTTTTTCCATATTGTCAAAACATTTTGTTTTCTCTTTTCAGCTTCATAAACTGTACTTGATGTCTGCCTAATGCCTTTATCAAAAAAGCGTCAGTGCTCATCAGGAGTTTTGCTAAAGGACATATTCATCCATTAGTTCTAGTCATGCAGCGACTTCATGATGCAATAGACAAATGTATATTTCTGCAAGTGTATATAGCAGGTGTTTGTCCGAACAATTGAAGATAGTGAGAGTGTTCAGGAAAAACTTTTGAAAACAATCAATATTTATGGAATTCTGTTTGGTGCTGAAAGAGTACTACAGAAATGACACTTTTGACATACTGGACATTATTCTGTGAGTTTGTTACCTTTACATTTAGATAGACTCAATGTCTTACATTTAGCTTCATTAAACCTTTTATAACAGTGGTCACTAACTATAGTAAATGTCAACTATAACTACATCTATGGTATCATTATATCACTACCTCGTTAATGTAAATGTAATATACATGTGAATGTATTTTATAGAAGCATTTTCTTGCTGACATTTATAATCATTAACTATTTTAAATTAAATTTGAGAATGTAAAATGTTCTTAAGTTTTTGCCTATTCTTTCTTTAAAGGGAAGAAACAAATATATTTTCACATAACAAAGTTGAATCTCATCTCTTGGTTTGTAAAAATATTACTTAACCATAGCGATTTTTTTTTTAACATTATGTGTCATAATATAATGAACTGATTTTTTACTGTTTTACAGTAGCTTTAAGCACTACATTTTTCTTTAAACAGTTTGACATTAAATATTGGAATATGCTTTCAAAATTGTGTGCATGCATTATGCTTTTGTTTTTCCAAAAACCAGTCAGTATCAGTATCATTTGCCTCACACAGTGCAACACATCTCCTTCGCATAGAGTTAATCAGGTTGTTGATTGTGGCCTGTGGAATGTTGGTCCACTCCTCTTCAATGGCTATGCAAAGTTGCTGGATATTGGCAGGACCTGGAACATATGAAAAATGGGGGCAAAAACAAAAGTGTTGCGTTTATAATTTTGTTCAGTGTATGTTTTGGCGTTATTATTATGTTAGTTATACATTAAGTTAACTGTAAAGTGTGTCTCTATGTTGTGAGAAATTATTCCTTTACTGAGATCTCAACCCTAACCCTAAGCATTTCTGCACATTTCAATGAACTACAGCACAATGTTTCCTGTTCCATTGATGGAATGACAGAGTTATGTGGGTAATGTAGTTTAAAACGTTTAGTAATGAAACAATAAATGTTAAATAAATAATATATTTAATGGACAACTAAATATGTTCATTGTGCAAACCTTTATGACATGTATGAGGGACAGGCTGAAATTTGATATGTCATTGTGAGCACTTTAAAAAAACTTTATGCCAGCTTTATGCCTGAAAACTGTGCCCAGCATAATTTTGTAAACATAGCATAAGCAGTTGTCCTACCGATTTCTCTTTGATACACTAACCGGACTTTGAGTAACACCCATTTGAAATGTGCAATATGTTGCTCTTCCGGGGGCCGTTGCTTTTTTGTATGAACACCAATATGTAATGTATGAACCTTGGCAGTAAACAAAAATCTATTTATATATTTACACTATTACTATTACACAAAGATAATGCACCATTCAGTAAAACAACAAAGAAACAGTGGCAAAATTTCCTCTTCACCCCACCCCACTAGAATGATCAACATGGATCATCTTCAATTATGCTTGAAGTGTTTGTAGCAAGATTGCCCACTGCAGCCTCTTGTAATTCACATACCTTCCCTTTATTTCACTGAAAACTGGCATATGTCACAACATTTAAGTATGTGCAACTTTTGGTGCATTATTGTCCCAAATATCATTAACCAGATTAAAAATGTTTATTTCCTAAGTAAAAGAATCATGGTAATTAATTATATGTAGTTATTTTTAAATTATGAAAGATTTCTCAAATAAAATGTTCTATTTACTGTACCAAACACCACTTTCAATCCACAATATTCACCATACTTTATTACACAACACTTTATTGCAGGACACAGTATAAAGTTGATTAAGTAGCATAAAGACCAATGAGATTCAAGATAAATAAAAATGGGTCTTCAAAAATACATTAACATCATATTAATCCATTCACAGCTGCTGAAGCCACCAAATGAGTGCCACAGAATCCTACCCAGTCACCTATGATACAGAAAACAGATTTGATATTGTGTTGGAAAATAGTGATTCATTATCACAGCTAAACTGGTTTCTTGCTCTTCCCTGTACATGTCTCTATCATGTTCTTCTTCCTCGTCTAAACAGTTTGTTCAGTTGTACCCTACTACAGTACGGCTGATGAACAGATGATGTGATCACTGATGTGGTGTAGAATTTTCTCAACCAGTGTAAGAAGTCTTAACATCCCATTGTCAGATGTTCTCCAGTCCTGGTCTGAAAATAAAACAAAAAACACAAACAATTCAAATTAAGTTGTTTAATGGACAGTCAGGTCAGCTTATGTTCTGCGTTATTTAAGCAGTGGGCTACTCTGGCCCTCAGCGTCCACTGTCCTACAGATTTAGCTCCAACCTCAAACCCACCTGCCTATTGTCTATAATTTAAATAAACCTGAAGACTTTGGTTAAAATGTTCAGGTGTGCTCAGTTGGGAATGGAGGTAAACTCTCTACCTCAAAAAGGAGAACGCAAAAGAGTCAGAGTTGCCCGTTCCTGATTTAAATTTACAAAGCAGCAGTCAGTACATTATATAATACTGTATATACATTGCAGCACATAATGTAAGCTAAGTACTGAACAAAAACTGTCTTACCCATGTTAGGGGTTAACAGTTTAGGACCCAAGGACCAGATGTTTGAAAGAAGACCCGGAGTCAGAATTATAAAAAATAGAAGAAAAGTTTTACTGAAGATAGTTTGCAGTTTCATCAGCAGAAGTCAGCTTCAAGACTCACACAGGAGTTCGTAGGCCGCCCCGCTTACAGTTACAAAGATCACAGCAGTTATACCATTTCCAAGGTCTACGCTACGTCATTGAATGATTCTGATTGGCTAAGAAATTGATAAACATAGGAATTTTCCACACATATGCAGACAGACTGAAGCATATCTCCATAGATTATGCTGCTGACACTCAGACCCTGAAGTTAGGCACGTCGTGACCTTCCAGGTCGCAGATTTGGGTGGCTGGGTGCCATCATGTCCTGATCAACAACTCAGTCAATCTCCAATAATGCCAGTGGTTCCATCTTTTCCAAGGTTGAATATGGCCAGGCTCTAACTATAAACAGGAGTCTCGTCTCAAAACATCAAGATAACAAGTTCTTTCTCTCAGGACAGGACAATTTATTCTAAATGGAAAGTATAGGCTTTAAATGACAAATGGTCCCTTAAACTATAGACTTTAATGACCCCTATGTGTTTTAACATGTTAAAGACCTTTCTCAAACACAAAACCAGTCCCTATTTCATTTCTGGAAGCTGGGATAAATAGGCAAGCACTGTTACTGCATTCAAATATCCAATACTGACATTAAAGAATATATGAAAAGAACATGTTCAGTAATCACACTGGTAACTTCTATAACAAAGTAAAATCTCCAGAGAAGTCATTCAACTCATTTGATTTTTAGAAGGAAAAGTATTGATTAATACCTTGATTATAATCACTCATTACATATACATTGAAGCAGCAGTGGATTCCAATCCACTCCCTTCACCCATATCAACAGCAACCTGTTTTAAAAGATCTTTTAGAAAAGGCATGGTCTCTTTGAGCCTTCACCAGTGATGCTGGATTTCTTTCAAGACAACATACTCTTCTGTTACTTGTTTCAAGACCTTCACTTGGTCAAAAACCAAGTGATAACCTGTACAATGTAAAATTGTTAAAATACTGCAATACAAATTTCATGGCAAGAATTAAGAAATGGGTACAGATGCACAGGATGTACCATCCTCATAAAGCACCTATGGCCATGCATACTTCTCAGAGACTAGAGACTGGACTTGTATTCCTCCGTGGCTGCACATTAGTCTTTTCCCTCTAGAATCTTCTGAAGTTTGTGCCTTCTCTTGCTATCCATCTTAAAGCACAAATGCAATGTTTCTGGTCTGTGCAGTATAAGGCCTTGTTTAAGCCAAACTAACCAGATATTACACATAATTACTATGCATGGTGGTAAGTGTTGTGGTTACTCTCCTTTACTACACCTATCACAGTAGGTCACTGAGTTAAAAAAGCATGGTAAGTTTTGTGGTTAGTTACTGTCCTTTTACCACACCCATCACAGTAAAACTAAGGTTACTGTGATAAAAGCATTGTGAGTGTTGTTTTTACTGTGCTTCTAAATACCACTTTGTAACTAATTGTACTACTTTGAACCAATATGATTAACTGATTGAAGGTCAATAGCTTAAGGTGTTTTGAATTAGAAAGCAATGAAACGCAAAGCCTCAGTGGAACAGATATAATGCAGTGACTGAAAATGAGGGAGCTAATCTGATTAATATCGACAAACAGAAAATACATTATATCAAACATTATTAGGAGGACAGCGTATTTACGACTACTTATCAACATATGGCACATGTGAACTGATGCCAAATATCGCAATGTCTTCAATATGAGACTTCTTCAGCGCAATTTCCTACTGATACAATTTGCGTCTGTTGTTTATGCCACAGATTTCCCATTGAAAGCAATGGAGTTTCCAATTCGTCCATAAAGTGACGCACAGGGGCGCCTTTGGCGTCTTCATTGTGACGCCGGGGGCGCTTGACCATGCTTCAGTGTTTGACGCCTTGAGAGTGAGAATGGGTTGGAGTGCTAAACATTTTTACAAAAGTGTAATATCATGAAATATCTGGTGTTTTTTTTTACATTTATTATAGAATCGAGGATTCTGTAGCCCCTAAATACCAACTTGTTAGAAATTTTTTTTTTTTCAAATTTTTAAAATAACACAGCTGCTTCAAAAGGTGAGTAAGCGATTTCTGAGAAATGTTGTTGTCCATTGGTAATTGATTGGATCATTGAATGGTTGTGGTTTGCCATTGCCATGATGTCATGATGTGAGTGACAGGTTGCCCCGCCCTCACGCCAGTAAACACATCATCAGAGAAGAGATGTTGCTGCAAGAGGGAGGGGAAGTTATTTTAATGAAAGATTATGAGGGCACAAGAATTACAAAACATGATGTGCACAGATAAATCATTTATAATAAATACTGCAATATTTAATAAAAAAAAAAGAAAAAAAAAAAAGAATTGTCCCTTTTGATTTCATGGTGACTTGACCATTTTACAGTTTTTCTCGATTGTTTACACACATTTTCTGGTACTTGAGACACAATGACCACAACGTGTAACTCATTCACCAACCCCCTGAGCCAATTCTGCTAAACTACAAGCACAATTCCTGCTTTACACTCAAATTGCAGTTCTAAAACACACTTTTTTCAAAACGCTACACACAATTCTCTGCTTTTGGCACAATTTTCATGCAGAAAATCTCTTGTTTTCACAAGGAACACACTGCCATTCAGATATGCACACTGACTCATCACATGGGCAAACACCCGTCACACAGTTTTACAATTAGCAATCAGAGCTTTAGCATAAAAGGGCAACAGGTCAGCTCTTCAATGGAGCAATGGATGCCAACACTGGATTTTTTTTTTACTGTATTACTGTAACTGTATACAGTAAATTCTTCTGTTGTTTTGTATGTAGACCACTGTATGTGCAGCTTTGTGTTGGTTAGGATGTACACTCTGTACATTGTTTTTGTGGGGAAAAATAAAATATATTTGTTACCGTGTATTTGTGTGTTCTGAGTATAAAAACCATATTCTCAAATATTTTACAACACACTTATGTATGTACTGTCTGTAGTAAGTGTAACACTGAACCAAAAAAGGCCTAAGTCATTATGATGAATGGAGAAGAAGTGTTTTCCATTCATCATAGTGTTTTACACTGAGCACACCAGTGTTCAACTGGTTCTTATAAATGTCTGTTCATATGATGGTTTGTGTGTGTCATTTGAAAACAAAATATCATTTTGAGAAGAAATAACATTGTTTTGAATGTAAAGTTTCATTTTGCAGGAGAATTGAGGGGTTTTGCCCATTGTGTGTGTGTTTTTGGATTTGTGTGTAGAGTTCTGAGAATATGAGGCATGCTTTCAGAAAATGTGTGTAAACAATCGAGAAAAACTGTAATGAAAATATAAAAACATATAATTATGTTTTTGTCTATTATATGTTACGTCATATTATGTTATATGTTACGTATAATTATGTTATGTCATATTATGTTATGTTATGACATAATTATGTTATGTCATCCATAATTATGGATGAGTAAATGATGACAGAATTTTCATTTTTGAGTGAACTATCCCTTTAAAGCTATTTTGATGAGGGATGATGATTGGGACAATGTTGATTTGGACATTCCATTTCAACAGGAACAATCAATATTAATTTATACTATCCAGAAATGGCATTATGCTGCTGAAAAGGTAATGGGGCTGGTTTGTTTGATGTCTGTTCTTCCAAACCTGATGTGTTTTATGGATATTTGTTTACAAATATGGCAATGACTAAGACTGGGTAGATGTAGACACTTTAATGTGCATATTCTTCTAAAAAATATATGTTGCACATAATGTATTAAAAATGCATGTGATGATGGTAAAAGCGTCAGATGCTGCATATAAAGTGTGAAGAACGAGGCAGCCAGCCATTCATCATGAACAGCCTCCAGAGTATATTTTATTGTATCAGCTAGCAATGGTGTACATTTTGGTATGCTGAAAAAAGGAAATGGCCAAATTCAGAAAATAACTGGGTTTTCAAAAGTACTAAATGAAACGTGATATTTTGAAAAACATGGTACATGAGTAAATGATGACCAATTTTATTTTTGAGTAAACTATCCTTTTAAGGACTGATGAAAATAACAGGGAGAAACTGGAGCAAACATGGCTGAAGAGAGAGAACAGTTGACAAGCCAAGAATTAAAGGAGAACTCCAGTCAATTTTAACATTGAGCTCATTTTTTTGTACATTTGGAGTGCTGTCAATACAGAGAACAACGACAAAAATCGGTGTTGCCTACACCGAGTTATTCTATTTTTAAAATTTGCACCCTGTTGACTTCAATGGGGCAAGTACTAAACCTGCTTTTAGCCTCTTAACATCCTTGATGTGTCATTACAAGTGCACAGAAAATGTGAGTGATTCCTTCTGAGTGAACACGAGTGAATCTGACTGCAGTAGATGTGAAAGATATTAATAAAAATGATGTTATTGAAGCCAGCGCAAATACATGTTTACACCCTGTTTTTCGGGTGAAGTCCAAAGTAATCGATTGCCGAGTTCACGCGCGTGATCATAGGTAACTAAACCTATGCGCGTGAACTCGGCAATCGACTACTTTGGACTTCAACCGAAAACAGGATGTAAAAACAGGTATTTGCGCTGGCTTAAATAACATCATTTTTATACATATCTTTTACATCTACTGCAGTCAGATTCACTCGTGTTCACTCAGAAGGAATTAAAGGGAATTAAATTTCTCCCAAGCATTAAAGGGCACCTATTATGCAAAATTCACTTTTACATGGTGTTTGAACATAAATGTGTGTTGGCAGTGTGTGAGCAAAACCACCCTAGAATGATAAAAATCCACCCAGTGTTTTTTTTACAATCTCAATAAATCATAAGCACTGTCTCAGAATGAGCTGTTCTCAGATTTGGCGCAATGTGACGTAGAATTGAGCAGGCCCCTCCCACGACTGTTGAGTGACACTTCAGTTTGAGCCCAGACCCGCCCTGAGTGAGCTGTACACAGAGTCCGCCATTGTTCGACGCTTGAGCAGCTGTAGACAAGAATGTCTCCTAAGCGATTGAGGTGTGTTGTTGATGGATGTAAGAATGAACATAGCACTCTTCATTTACTCCCGTTGTTACTCGAGGATGGATCAGTACTGTTTGTGGTCCAGCTCACAGTCTTCAGAGCAACAGGCCTAATGTGACTGGACACGGAAGAAATGAAAGTGCGAGCGGCCGAGTTCACACACATACATACTCTGGGGACATCAGAGACTTATTTTACATCTTGTGAAAAGAGTCATAATAGGTGCCCTTTAAGATGGACCATTTAAAATGTAAATCTCTGCAAACAAATGCATGGATCTACCAGGTTCAAGAAGCGAGTGAGCATTGATTTTATAAGATTTGTTAAGAGATTTTTAGGGAAGCACTAAGAATTATGATAAATGTTGTGCACATCCCTTCTGCGAAAACTTCCTGAAAGCAACCTGAATAGTTCTAACAATGCTTTGAATAAAGGTTTCTGGGAAACCCTCGAAAACTTTCCATATTTCAGGCCTTTTGGAGAATTATGATTATAGAATTGAATACAGAATCACATCTGAGAGTCAAGGCCTAGATAAAATATTGCTCATGTATTTTGCAAAGGCTCTAGCCAGACCATGCTAGAAGCAGAAAAAGAGTAAAATATATATATATATCATCCCACTTGGACCAGAATGTGGTTAATCCGAACTCATATTTCATCAGGTTTAACTATACCAAAAGCTAAAGAGAATGCATTGTATATCGATTATATTTCCCATGGAAGGCCTATATCTTCTATAATCTAATCATGTATCTAATACAACTGAACCTGACTTGATAAAAATGTGGTTTTACATAAAAATAGAGCTGATGTTAAACCATACCTCCTGGGGACCTTAGAGCTGAATTTTAATATTCGCAGGCTGAAGTGAATCCTACCCGTCAACCACGTCAAACATCACGCATACTGCAGACTTTCTTTCCGCTTCCTTTCTTTTTTCTGATATTACATAATTGAAGGGCGTGAATAATTTATAATTCCCAGATTATCTTTTGAATGGTGTCGGTGTCTGGAAGACAGAGAGGAAACTTTAATGACGTCCCAGACTCAGCGAAGCTATCTTTCAGTTTCACAGCCTGAAAAACTCCCTGCAGAATATCACCCGCCAAGCCACTGGTCTTAAATAGACAATTCATCAAGACGCATGTGTCTGCAAGAGGTGACAAAATCTACAAGCAAAAAGAGTTGTAACCATGCGTATGCGGGTGTGTGTGCCCTACATGTTTGTTTCCGTTTTGACAGCGGCATTTACATAAAAATGGAAGAAAATATCAAGACAAGCCTGCTTAATTAATGCTTGCTTTTAGACAAGACAGAGACTGACAAAGCAGCATAGTGGAGTCCTGTGGTCAATGAAAGATTTATCAAAATGCAAAATACAGTGAATATAAATGTAGCTAGTTTTTTTTCTCGGTTGTCTGCACACTGAATGTTCAGATCCTCTCAGCTTCAGGTGAGGAGGGACAGAAAGAGTTGATGTTTTTGGTGCTCAGATGTGTTACTTCAAAGAGTTTCTATGACTTCCTGTGACATCTGGTCTGAGCAACTTCAGTCTGCTTTACTGAACATTCCCTGTGAATGTTACAATAACCTGTGTGTGTGTGTGTGTGTGTGTGTGTGTGTGTGTGTGTGTGTGTGTGTGTGTGTGTGTGTGTGTGTGTGTGTGTGTGTGTGTGTGTGTGTGTGTGTGTGTGTGTGTGTGTGTGTGTGTGTGTGTGTGTGTGTGAAGAATAAGATATTCTATCAATCCTAATAGTAAATGTGTGAATAATTATAAATGTCTATACATTGAATTTTGCTACATTCATTGCAGGACATTTAATGAAAATGCAATCGCAAGTGTCTTAACTGTGAGTAAATAACATTTAAATCATC
Organism: Scardinius erythrophthalmus; assembly: GCF_964197995.2. Classification (NCBI taxonomy): domain Eukaryota; kingdom Metazoa; phylum Chordata; class Actinopteri; order Cypriniformes; family Leuciscidae; genus Scardinius; species Scardinius erythrophthalmus. The sequence continues at coordinate 44,558,100 of NC_138221.1, forward strand.
AGTTTTTGCTTGAACATGTTAAACATATTTAATCATTTCTGTAATCCATTTTCATTTTCATTTTGTTAAAATATGTATTATTAATACAAGTGTATGAAATGGCAAATGTAAATTATATAATTGTCAGGGTTCTGTCAGTTTATTTCTTGGTTTTGTGACAGGGCTCTGACACTCCTGTTTTGTCATGTCTTTGAGCGTTCTCGAGCCATGCGCTCTCTTGTCTGTATGCGTTGTTACATGTGCGGGGCGTGATGTTTGGATCCAGGCACATCTGTCTAGTTTGGTTTCGGTTCTGTGTCGGGATTCGGACATTCATGCTCTGCATGTTTTGTGTGAACACGTGGCTTATGATGTTTTCATTAGCTGCTCATGTCTTGTTTTGTGTGAGCACATGGCTGGTCAAGTCAAGTCAAGTCAAGTCAAGTCAAGTCAAGTCATCTCCCTCGGGGTAGTTTTTGTTTGTATTTTATTTTATTTATATTATTAATAAAACCCTTCATTTCCCTGCAATTGAATCCTCGCTTCATCTCCTCAATCCCAATTCTGACAATAATTGATTTTTCATTTTGCACCAAAGTTGCACAAATATAATGGAAAATTTCAATTTAAATACAGAAATGTATTGCCATTTTACATATTGCATTGTCATTTTGCATATAACATTTCAAATTGAATGTTGCTACATATGCAAGGTGGTGTTGGGCCAAAGAGTTATTCATTGTATCCGGTTTTTCGACTTACATATCAGTGAATCTTGAAAATGTTTTTTACTTAATTTGGCATTTGATCATTTCACTTTTTAAATTGTTGGAATCTTATTTTTATTGCTTGTTATTTCTTGTTTTTTTTTTATGTATTGCGTGGCATTTTCATTACAGGCCCTTATCAGTGACATCCACTGTCCTGTTTCATCAAGTTAATTAAGCCATTGAATTAAAGAATATGTTTCTTTTCTACCCTGTCTCTCTGTGTGTAGGTGAAGCATTGTGCATATAAATCCTCATTGGACGTGACAAAGTCTTAATGGACTGTGCCGTTGGAGTGGTGCTGTAACTATGTCACATGTTCAACACTGAAAAACACAGTCTCTTGCAAGCGCTTACAGGCAGATTGTTCGCTTTCCTTTTCATTCTATTAGACTACTACTGTACAGTATAAGTGGATTTATCTGTTCACTCAAGGTCTGTCTTTTTCCAGATAACTATAGCTACCCAGCGATCCATTCATTCAATTACTTTATATCTACATCAGTCAATCACTCTACTGTTGGCATGAGCCCAACATTACCTTGCATCAGAGTAGAAAATGTCTGTCTCTTTCCTTATTATAAAGCTATTTACAACTTAATGTTTCAATATCTTTCATTCACATTCACATACACATTCATAATCTCTACCTGGAGACATGTTCAAATGCCAAATCATTCACCATCATACTTCATTTGTCACTAGCTATTGATTTGCTGCGCTGACCCTTCCTGCTCAATTGTCTCTGCTATCGCTAACTTGTCTCAAACAGGTCCTGTATTAGAATTGTTTGGGGTTGCGTGCACGTGATTCATACAACCCAGGTTTAATCCAAGTCTTCTGAAGGTTCTTGCATGTTACGTTATTGCAATAATTGATTAGGGCTTTTTGTAAACATGAGCTAATTAGTGATATGATTTGACTTGAGAGTGAATATCACTTTAGAAAACTTGATTAAAAAACTGGAATTGTTTGGATTACTTCTATGTAACCTTTCTGTCCTTTTTGGATTTTGAAACTACAAAGACTTTCATTTTATGGACAAAAACAGCTTAAAAGATTCTTCAAATATCTTCTTCTTTTCTGTTCCACAGAAGAAAGAACGTCATACTGATTTAAGGGCGAGTAAATGATAAAAACATTTCTCTCTTTTTTTTTGGTGAAATATTTCTTCAACGAAATGATGACTTTGAAATCACTGTCTTTTCTTTCCATGCAGAAACAAAGCTTCAGTTAACATTATTCATGCTTGCTTGCTGGAATAATAAAAAAAAAAAACTCAAGGGTACATCTACAAACGGCGTGCTTCTTTCTCATTGTCAGATCTTTGCTGTCATATTTGACCCAGCGAAGAATAACCAGTATTGTCATTCCCAGGCTGAATCATAGAGTATGAAATGGTGACATCAGCCTCTGTGTTATTTGGATAGTACGAAGGTGGCACAGACGCTGAACTCTTGACCTGCTCCTTAAGGACTAGAAATCCAGCTTTGCCTGCAGAACCCCAAGCGAATAAATGTTATTTGAATTCTTTGCATGTTGCAATCGAACAGATGGAGTTGGGACAAGCGTAATCTGTTGAAGGATGATGGATTAAGGCTTGTAAAAGCCTGTCATATTTCTTCATGTGATGGTCAAGTACAAAGAACACTCGCAGCCTCTGGGATTTGTTATATTCTAATGTAATCACACACACTGTATACCTAGAGAGTATGACCAGCGCCGTATAGTTCTCATATCCTTAAACACACAAATAAACACGCACACAAAGACAGCAGGGGGACAATTGTTAAATTTGTAATGTAATGCAATCAGCATGTTTCAACAGAAGTATTAAATGCTCACTCAAGCACGTACACAATACGCAGACACAATATGGTTTTTTTCAGGTACAACATAATAAAGGAGTTCACAGCATGAACTGTGGGTGCTGTAAATTCATTGGCATTTATATATTAAGCCTTTTAAATGCCTGAGCCTGACTGTCAGAGTGAATAGTGATGATTAGCATATGTGCAGAGACATACACAGATCACTGAGCACATCAGCGTAGCTCTTTTACTAGCATCCATGTGATCTGACAGTGTGCAAGAGACATGTTCAGAATATATATAATATTAATAATATTTATGTTTTTTTATATATATATATATATATATAATTAGCATATTAGAATGATTTCTGGAGTATCAGGAAAATTCAGTTTTATAATCACATGAATAAAATACAATTTAGAATATATTAAAATAGAAAGCTGATATTTTAAATTGTAAATGTTACAGCATTCCTGTTTTACCATATTTTTTAACAGATGACTACAGCATTGGTGAGGACCATATGGAGTTCTGAGCCCTGGTGCAGGTTGTTGCTCTGGGCCCTCCACATTCCGCATTTCATATTTCTTGTAGATAATTAGAATTATTATTATTATTATTATTATTATTATTATCCATCACACAATGCTTGAATGGTTAACACTGCTTGCTTTGCATTGTGAGGTACAATATTCCATGCAGTAGGCTCAGGCTGCACATTTAGGTCATCCGCAGAGCTGAATTAAGGGGACCAGGCCAGTGCCTCGGGCCTCGGACTGCCAGGGTCCTCCAAAGCCTCCGGGCTCCTTGGCACATACACCATGAGGTGATCGCTAGGGCTGCCGGACTTCTCAGATCATGCAGAATGAGCTGTCCGTTAGTGTCTCTGGGGCCGTCAGCACACACATTTCAAGCTGGCCACTAAGGCCACTAGGCCCGCCAGCATACACACCATGAGCTGAACACGAGGGCCTTGAGGCCCATCCACACACAGCGCAAGCTTAACACCAGGGTCACTGGCCCCGTCACATGTGCAGCTGAGTCCCTTTAGTTGGCAAGTTATGATGATGTTACACGTCCCCTCATCTCAGCCGAGTAATCCACTCATTCTATACAATGTTTCTGGAACAATGGATTTTAAAATATGATCATGCAAAATGATCAATGTACAAATTAGCCAGAGGTGGTTCTTTTATTAAAAAAAAATAAAACACTTTGAAGCAAGCCATCTAAAGTCTACTTTTGCAGATTATGGCACTGTTTACAGCACATTCACTTGTGCACACTGTGCCACTGTTTGGCTAATTGTTGACAGTAATGACAATCTACAGCATTCATAAAAAAACCAGGATATTATTTTATCAAGATCCAAAGCTTTTTTCTTCAGAAAATGTGCATCAAAGAATAGTTCAGATTAGTAAATAGGTTCACTTTAATATACACCTGATAGAGCAAAATAAAATAATATAATAAATAAACAATTATGAAATTATATAATAAATCCTATCAGATCAATGTACATTTTAGTCATTTGATATGAGTTAAACTACCGTTCAAAAGTCTCATATGCTCACCAAGGCTGCATTTATTTGATCAAAACTAGAGTAAAAACAGATGTTGTGAAATATTATTAAAATGTAAAAGTTAGAGAACAATTTAAAAACCATAAACTTTAACTAAAAATTGTATTTTAATCTATTTTAAAATGTAGGCTATCCTTGTGATGTCAAAGCTGAATTTTCAGCATCATTACTCCAGTCTTCAGTGTCACATGATCCTTCAGAAATCATTCTAATATGCTGATTTGGTGCTCAAGAAACATTCATTTTTATTATCAGTGTTGAAAACAGTAAAAAAAAAAAAAACCTGGATTCTTTGACGAATTGAAAGTTCAAAAGACCAGCATATATTTGAAATAGAAATATTATGCAACATTATAAATGTCTTTACTGTCACTTTTGATCAATTTAAGATGTCCTTGCTGAATAAAATCTTACTGAGTTGGTTTGGTTACTTAGTATTTATTGTTTACTCCATAAAAAAATAGCTAATTAATTTTGTACATATTAAAATATTAGAATTAGTCTAGTTTTTTTGCAAGAAGGAAATCAAGAAACAAAAAACAGAACTAGGGCAGATATGCTTTCAATACTGCTCGAGCTGTGTGCAGTGGCCTCAGAGGACCATCATCTGGCCCTGGTACTGAAGGTATTTAGTATAGGCCTACTCACTGCAAACTACAGACATCATATGAGTAGTATGGTATGGCACTCTGAAAATAACCATAGACAAGAGAGAATCTCACATGTGAGCCAACCAACGTGACAGAAACCCATGTGAGAGCCTAAGCAGTGCATCTGTGAATCTGCTGAAAGACTCACATTCAGCCCAAGAGACTGCAAACTCACAAGCCAGATGATGCAATAGAGTAGCAGTCACATATCACAGGTGATAACTTAGCTCCTGACAGACTCAGGTTGACTAGTTTATGATGTTTAAGAGCCCCAAGAGCATACATCTTCAGCAAAAAAAAGAAAAGCTATTTGACAGCACTTTGTCTGAGATAAACATTTGCTAACAGTTAAACTTCCACACAAAAGTGTTTATCCTCAAAACATAGCCTGCCCTTTAATGATTTAGAGGTCTTACAATGTAACAAGTAATGCAAATCAGCCTATGTGATTGCCAGGAATATACAACTGTATGAATAATGAAACGAGCGAGTTGGTGAGTACACACACTATAGATTAAATTAGCATAGTGTCAAGAGTGTAGACGTGCGTGTCAGATGCAGACTCATTGTGGAATGCAACAGCGCCATCTGTCGAGCTGCAGGAAGAGCTACAGTACTGCAGTGCACTGAGTGTGCAAATGAGGACCAGGATTTATTGAGGATCAAAAAACCCTCTTTTACCCACCAGCCCTTTCTTCCTCTCCTCCGTCTTCCTGTACGAGACCTGCTGAATCACACTCCATAAATATTAACACTGCCGGCTGGGTCAGTATCGCATACTGATCCTGTAGCCATCTCACGTCCACATGGTCTGATATCATCGATTCAACAGGCACACGAAAGAAAGAAAAATGTGTGGAGTCTCTCTTTAAAACACCTGCCATCTCTCTCTCTCTCTCTCTCTCTCTCTCTCTCTCTCTCTCTCTCTCTCTCTCTCTCTCTCTCTCTCTCTCTCTCTCTCTAACTCTTCCACTAACGTCACTAATGCATATTCAACACACTGTTGAGCCAGGAGCAGTTAGGATCATGCGGAGAAAAGACAAATTTAAGACTGACGGAAAGAATGAAAAGGGAAGGACAGAAAGATTGAGCGGAAGGGGGGGGGGGGATGGGGGGTGCAGATAAGGTAACAACATAACTGTTGAAGCAACAGGGCAAATGGAGGAACGTGAGAAGGATAAGAATGCAAGGGGCACAAAGGGCACACAGATGAAGAAAAGAGAGAGAGATGGATTGGGCTTTGACCATGAAACACAGCAAGACAAAAAATACTAAATGCAGAATAAAACGCATGACTAAATAATCAGTTAATTGTGTATAAGCCTATAAAACAAGTTCCAGTCAACTGCACCCTTTCACTGTTTTAGTTATTCTTCTGCAGGTTACATTGGCTGCATCCAAAATCACATCCCTATAAAACAGTGCGTGAAAAGAGTATGTCTGAATTCAGTCTTCATAAAACAGTGGGTGATACTAGGGCCTGCTAAGACATGTCTTATCACTTATCAGTCTTATCTTTAAGACTGTTCATAACTTTTTTAAGTCATAAAAAGTCTAATTTAATTCCAAAAAATAATGATTACCCCAAACTAACAGGTAGTTGGTCACACAGTCTTAACATGGCTATTGTGCAACTGGCCCCTGCTGAGATTCTGAAGTGCTCATCTTATGGACACTTTACTATCCCATGAGGCCACGGGAGATGAGTCATGAATAGCAGGGAAGTGATAATGGTGGGTCACATGACAGTGACAACATGACGGATGTAGATAATAATAAATTAACAATATTATAACAAATACCAGTTTGCACTATTTACAAGTTACAAATGGCCATGCTTGATCTTATATAAAATTGAGCTGGATATATAGAACATACTTTTTAAAAGAAATACCTACTCAGAAATTATGCAATTTCGGATGCAGCCACTGTCTTAATGAGTAAATCACTAAATCATTCGCTCCACCCGATTCATTCAAAACACCAATTCATTCAGGAACTAGCAAATAACTGTTCTGATGAGTGAATCACTGAGGCAATTGATTTGTTCAAAACACTACAGTACTTCATTCATGCTCTTATAGAATCCTGATCAACTTACCATTTGTCTGCACTGTTTGTGTGTCTATATCATACAGAAATGCTACTGCTGCTGACTTAGAGGTATGAGTAATACAGCTGCCCTCTTGATGAATAGCTACATCTGATAGCTACATGGTTTTATCTTGGGAATACAAATAGGAACAATACACACATGAGCACATTACACAAAAATCTACTTACGGAGACATGTTACATAGTCTCTGATGACAATGACACCTAATGTCGCATCATATGCGAAATCTGTCAATTAGCCTACTAATGTCATTGTAGAAATGCACTATTTATAGTAAGCCGTGATAAATAGGCCTATATGTACAGGTGTGTTCACGCCATGTCAGAATAACCATTAAAAAATAATCTGACTTGTAAAAAAATAAACAAGTTGCAGCACTCATAATTTGAGAAACTCGTAAAATTTCAACTTTCTGAGGCCTCCGCCTGACAGCTGAAGATTCATTTTGAATCTTAGATCTTCTATAATGCATAATTACTCATAAGTACACTCAGTACTGTGACAAAATACTTATTTTTGTCACATACTGTTTTTTGCCTAAAGTATGCAATTTCGGATTCAGCCCTATAGTTTTTCCTAAAGAGCCCTGTTTTTTTCAATCTTTTTTCAATGTATGTGTTTTTGATTCCAGATAGCCTGAAGAAGTTTTCGTTTAAGAAGACTGCTTGCAAATAGATCCAGCATTTTTATGTCTGCCTTTTTGCAACCCCTTGCTGACAAACATAGCCTATGTATTGCTTATTGTTAATGCATTAAGGTTAACTATGGGATCTATATTTATGGGACTATGGGAATAAATATTTTAGGTACACGACAGAGTTTCAAGAAGAAGAAAAAAAGCTCAACTTTCATCTTCTCGGTCTGCAGTTTTACTCATTTTTTTCAGGTCATCACATGGCTTCTAACTCCAGGCATGACTTATGTTGGCTCATAAAGTGGTTTCCTTCAAGCTTCCTTCACCCAAAGAGGCTGAATAAGTGCTAAAGAGATTGGTTATGTCTAACAGTTTCTCATATTTCAGTCAATGTGCTCTGCTGCGAAACGTTGTAGCTTTCTCTTGGTTACTTCTCTGCCCATACAGTTGTCTAGTTTGGTTGGTCTTCACTTCAAGTTCCAAGGATTGGCAAACGTTTATAAATGTATTTTCTCCATTAACATAGCCTACCTATTACAATGTCTGTTATATATTTATTGCAATTTAACATGTGCTTGTATATATACTTCGCATGAGAACTTTTTCAGAAGCAGTCCATTGTGTGTATATCTAACTGTAGATTTTTCTCACTGTTAAAAACTTCACACCCTGAGAGAGACAGATCATGTTCTCTGGGAAATGCAGTTAACCAACTTCATGTGCCCAAAACCTGTAGGCTACATATTGTCTTACATGAACAATTTCTCAGCATGTAAACTTAACTTTCCTCTTCTGCTGTTATGTGTCCCCTTTCCACTCTGTGTTTTGTTGAAGTGTGCCATAAATAAAATCATCTTCCAGTAATATCGTGTGGGCTACTTCACTGCTCTAATTAAAATAGTTTGCAATATCCTGACACCTTGTGGTGAAGTTGGTATTGGCACTTTTCAACTTAAATTCATGTTTTTTTGTTGTTGTTTTAAAGTTCATGTTATTCAGTGAAATAGAGAACAGTTCATGTGTGTGTGTGTGTGTGTGTGTGTGTGTGTGTGTGTGTGTGTGTGTGTGTGTGTGTGTGTGTGTGTGTGTGTGTGTGTGTGTGTGTGAATATACATATAATAAATCCATATAAATATAAATCCACATAGCATAAAGTCTTTGTCGTATATGTATGTAGGCTATATTTCATGTAGCCTATGTTTATTGTCATTGACGGCTGCATTAAGACTCTTTCTTTTTGTATCCCAGGAGTTCAAATGTATTTTAACCCAACATTTCTCTATGTCACTTTTTAAAGCAATAAATCTACTGCGAAAATTACGCGAAGAAATAATTAAGCAAATCAGTACCAATCTGCCCTGTGATCAGATAGAAATGCTAAAATACCGAAAAAGTTTAAACCGTTTAAACATAGGTGGTAAAGAGAGACCGCACGAATGAATAAACTGATTAATCAACGTTGTAAGCATACGTCATGACGTTTAATCAAGACGGCGGATGGATATTGTGTTGTGTTGGCAGTTTGCTATAGTTCCTGCTCTGCTCCATGACTTCTGAGCATTGAGATGATAATGGTCTACACATCGCGGCTAACGTGAGCAGTTCGTTGCCAAACGACTCTTATTCAACTCTCTATGCTGACTCGATATTTCGCTTGAAAGCTCATATGAATCGCAAAGTGAAGTTTCCAGATATGATGTAAAGTAAATGTTGAAAAGATTGGTAATATATATATAGAGAAAAAAAATACGTTTTATTTCCTCCATTTTAAATCACAGTTACCGTTTCTGCTATAGAAAGTTTTTTATTTTGCTTTCAAGCAGACAAAATCTGCCAGTATGATGGGAACTATTTCTTTAGGAAATCTCTTTTGGCGGAAGGATATAATCCTTCAGTGCGAGACACGAACAGGTGTATGACGCAAAACAGTCGGTCTGTCCACCATCACCAAACCCGAGTTACAATTACACATCCCATACTTGCACCGTATCCGCAAAATATATACTTATTAATAGTACAACGAAGTACATCTCTTCAGAAAGGCGATTCAGCATGACGTAAGGTAAGAAGACAGATAACATTTGTTGGTTCGCTAGCTCGGTGGCTAATCGTAGCGGCAAGTGCATTGATTAACGTTAACGTTACTGATGCTTGGATGGCTTCTGCCAGCCAGCGACCAGTTAGTGTCTCGGAGCTAAAGCGGGCTATCATACATTTTAGTGTACTGTTTACGTGTTATTTAGATGTAACTGTTATTTGACTATCGACTATGAAAGCGGCACACAGATTTGAATGTCCTCTCAGAAGTAGTTTGCTATTGAGAGTATCGTACATTATTGAGGAGCAGTATGTTCATATTTGGAGGACTTGGTTGCTATAAATTTGCCCTGTATATGTGATAATACTGAATACAAAACAAGATTATATTAAGGAACGAACATCAACGTTTCTTCTTGTTCTAAGGTGTTCAACTCGTGAAGTTTGCTTGTCTGACAGCAGCAGTGTTTTGACAGTACGCAACTTAGTTTAAACGCACTCTTGTACGATTGCATATGATTGTCTTGTAATGTCGCCGAGGGGGTGAATTTCCTGTGTTTTATTGGGCTCGGTTTCCCCGAACCCTTATTAGTACAGCAGGTCCGTTATTCTGAATGATTCATTGTGAACGGCACCCGTGCGCTAGTTCGTGAACTCGTTTCAGCTGCCATATGGTAAAATGACTCGTCCTGCCATTGATTATTACTTTTTTAAAGGTCTCCATAGAATGTAAATGAAGAATGCGGTCATGCTGGTCACATCATTTCTTCTCTGGGACACAAAATATGAGCCTAGACGCTCAGAATAGTTTGTACTGACAGCTAATAGTCACCATTCACTTTCATTGCACATTTTTCCATAAAGTGAAAGGTGACCGAGACTCTTATTCTGCCTTGCATCTCTTTTTGTCTTCCACAAAAGAAAGTCATACAGGTGATGACTAATTTACTTTTGATAAACTATCCCTGCATTAAATTATTTTTAAAATACACTTTTCTTTCATTATATTAGAATAATAATTAGTTTAATATTTTTTTTAAATAGTTAAACTATTAATAAAATAATTTGATTATCTTCCACAGTGCTTCTTATGATTGTAGTTCTTTACCTCACTGAAGCTGTTAAAGGTGCAGTAAGCAATTTCTGGTAAATGCTGTTAATATTTAAAATCGCCAATACAAACAAGCCCCTACCCAAAAACATCTCAGCCCTAGCTTGATGCCTCCACCCCCATGTTCACTAGCTTGTGCAACACAGGCAATGACAATGGGGAAATCTGCTGTGCCTGCCGCTCGAGGGTATGATGCCATCAATAAGTGAAAGCAACTATGATAATTCAGGTTTAATGTCTAATTGTATTTTAAAGGGGTCATGAGCTGGATTTTTATATATATATATATATATATATATATATATGTATGTATGTATATATATATATATGTATCTATCTATATATATATATATATATATATATATATATATATATATATATATATATATATATATATATATATATAATTTATAAATTTAGATATATGCGTATATATATATATATAAGTATAAAGTGTTTCCTGAGGTGCACTTATAATAATGATTTTTACATAAAAAATTGTCACGCTTTAGAAATAAATGGCTATTACTCTGATTTTAGTCCTCTGATTTGAACGCTCTGTTTGAAGGGACGTGTCTGCTGTGAGACTTCAGTGTTAACGCCCACTACTGTGATTGGCTAACATTCATAATGGATCTCATCATTGCAACACGATTTCTGCATCCTCACGAATGCTTTCACCATAAATAACAATGCAAACACGATGTGAAAACAGTAAGAGCTTCATTGTGCAGTGTAACAGTGTCATTGTGTCCAGATAAACTGTGTGATTGACATCTTAGGTGACTGTAAAGATAAAGATAAACATAAAGATAAAAAATAAACATAAAGATAAAGACTGTAAAGTCATTCTTTGATCGCATTCAATTTAATCACAATTTAAATAAGATTATTTTCATGGTACTAAGAGAAACAATATGAAGTTGATCATTTCGTCACTGGTTTGATTTACTGATGCATAAACAGTAGCCTATTGAACGATTTTAAGACAAAGAAAATCTGTCGGAACTTGAATAATCACACATCAGAAATCGATTTAATCAGAAATCACTGATCACAGATCAGGCATTAGAATAAACATGATTAGCCTACTTACATGTTTACAAAGACTAGTAAGATTACTTACAAAGACTCTGTGACTTAGGCCTTGTTTACACTGCAGGTCTTGATGCCCAATTCTGATTTGTTGCCTATATCCGATTTTTTTGACCGTCTGTTTACATGTTCTTTCAATTGTGACCCATATTCGATTCATGTGTTTAAACTTGCCATACTATCTGAAACATCACACATGCTTAAAAGGGTTCAATTATCTTGCACAGATGGACGAACGCAAAATATGCTTGATGCTAGCTCTGCGATATATGCGAAGTTTGCCAAACATCACCATGATTTTGAGGCTGAGGAGGATGAAAAGTGCCATCATTGCTTGCAGCGTGCGCATATGCTTCAGTTATTGTGTGCGAGAGATCTCAGGACTGGTGGGAGCATTTTGTGGCGGGCTTTAAGAGAAGCAGTGGGTCCGAAATTTTAGGTTGAGCAAGCCAACCTTTGATATGTTGTGTCAACGTTTGTCCACATTCCTCTCCTACGACGACACACCGTTTCGTCAGGCCATCCGTCCCTTTGCAGAAGCGCATCGGGGTTTCTCTCATCATTAAACCGCGGAGACGTTGCCTAATCCCTCAGAAAATCCGATCTGCCTGTTTACATGACAAAGGCATTGGCACATAACGGATTTATTTCCATATGAATGAGGCCTGAAACCGATCTCGAAATATCCAAATGCATGCGTTTTTGTTCCTGTTTACGCCGTCATAGAACACATCCGATCTGTGTCACATATAAGCAAAAAATCTGAATTGGGTCACATTTCACTGACAGTGTAAACGAGGCCTTAGACATAGGTGTTGATCATCTTCTGCAAAGGCGGTCTTTCACTGCACTATTACGTCATAATTCCACACTTTTCAGATCCTGTCGTTTTCTGTCCTTGATCTCAATAAAAGCTTTTGGATAGTTTTGAGTTTTGAAACGTACAGGATATTTTTTTATAGTAAAACGTCCTCTTAACTGTCAAAAGATCAAGCAAAATTTGAATTCTCAGTTCATGACCCCTCTAACTCTACTCCTTCCATCCCAAAAAAACAAACACCCCAATAATAGCCTCTTAAAATGTAATCTTAACGTGTTTATTAGGCCACCAAGAGTATGTCATTTCTGCGTACAAGTGGTTTCAGTTGTTCCTATATTTTAGAACTAAAGTTATTGATGAATCATGATTTGTTTGTAAAAATGTTCGTACGCAGATTTCACGCACAAATTTGCGCGTAAGCATGCTTGGTGAATGAGACCCATTGTTTGGTCAGTGCTAACAAAGATTTTGTCAGCTTGAAGTTTTGGAACCTTCTTTAAAACCGACACTCCCTTGACATACGTATAGTGTGGCTGTAAGGTTTGGCTCTGTTTGTCTACTGTGGTTCACGCCCTCCTTAAGCACAGGGTAGGTTAGGATATCCTGCCAGAGATCACCAGCTTGTGACACCCAGGAGCTGAGATGTCTGATGGCCTCTGAGTGTGCCCAGCTGTGTTGGAAAAAAGTACCCCAATAATAGCCTCAATGGGAAAGATCCCCTGTCTCTCAACAGCCCCACCTCCATCTTTCCTTCCTCCAGCTTCTTCTAGTCACAACACGCCGTGAGTCATGTAACACACTGACTGCCCCCGTCCCTCCCTCTGTTCTCCCCTTCTTGCTGACGTCAGAGAGCTGCCACGTGCCTCATGGCATGAATGGCCTTTGGTTGGCAGGCGTCTCCCACAATCATGGCCTCGCACACACCAGTGTTATTTTTGTCTCATTGGGAGTAGTTTTTATTAATATTCTGAATTTTTATTTTACATTTTTCAATTTTCATTTTTATTGAATGTTTTAGTAAATTTGCTGTTTTTATATTTTTTTAAGTTTTTATTATGTTAGTACTAGGGCTGTCAAACGATTAATCGTGATTAATCGCATCCAAAATAAAAGTTTGTTTTTACATAATACGTGTGTATGTACGGTGTATAATTATTTTATATATATAAATACACATGCATGCATATATTTAAGAAATATTTGCATGTATATACTGTGTATATATTTATATTATATATAATTTATATTATATATAAATATTTTATATATAAATAACACATTTTCTTAAATATATATATGCATGTGTATGTATTTATATCTAGAAAATAATTATACACCGTACATACTACATACCCACGTATTATGTAAACACAAACTTTTATTTTGGATGTGATTAATCGCGATTAATCGTTTGACAGCCCTAGTTAGTACATCAAGTTACCTTTACAAAGATGTTGCCTCATCAACTAGCCTAGCTAATATACTCGTTATTCCTCAGCCACACCAGCAGTTTGGTCATTTTAAATTCACCAAAATCACAGTTACCCTGGTGTCGGTGTAATGACAACGGTACAATGATCTATCTACCTAACTTGACATGATCCAATCTACTTGCATTAGCAGCTTGCAGCCCACACTCTATTTTCTTGAGAGTCCTGGAATTTGTAACCTATAGGCTACTGTTACAGGAAATTGTAATCTTCTGAGAGTAGGGTTGGGTATCGCTTCAATTTTAATGATTTCAATTCTGCTTATTGATTCCAATTCTTATCGATTCCTAATTTCGATTCCAATAAGGTAAAAAAAAAAAGCCTAAGATATCATTCACATTTATTCTTATTGCAAAACATTTAATTGTAGCTGCATATCATGAACAAAAAACAACAGGCTAAAGAACACTTACGCAAGGAACTTTTGCCTGTGGTTTAAAAATACCATAGAAAAACTAGCCTAACTAATATAAATTTCAAGCATTATTAAAGACAAGTAAACACTCGGTAATAAAAAATGAGCAATCGCAACAAATAGATACAACTGTACAAAGATACGATTGAAATAAACAGTGTTTTAAGATTCTCAGGTACAGAAACTGTATTCAAATGTAAAAATAACATCGCACTTTATTAATAAAATATACATTACAAATATAGGCCTAGTTACAAATATTATTCATTCATTTTCTCTTTGTCTTTTGTTGTTTGATTAGTGTTGATTTAGTGACGGCAGCTGCTGTCACTTTAAGAGTTGCCCAATATAGTTACACATGCCTGCAGCACTGAAAACAGCGTGCGAGTCGTCTCGGGCTCAAAGTCATAGTGAAACACTCACAAAGGAATCGAAATTTAAATCCGATTCCTGACCTCAAGTGTTCGATTCCTAACCCTATCTAGGAGCACTGACTCCTCTCACACACTGATCACTTCGGCTGCTTTCCTTTGTTTTTTTGGTTGCTGTGGGGTCTGTTGCCATAGGGATGATACTGTCGATGTGGTTCACAGCGTGATGTGGAGTGTCATTGTTTGTAAGTGTTTGTTTATGATGGAGACTCCTACAGAGAGCCAGCCGTGATGTCTTGACTGTCCTCTGAGGCTCAGGCACACTGGTCTATTGTACATGAATCTGATCTCATTTGGGTTTGTAAATGGATAAAAAGCAATATTTTAACTTTGAGAACTACAATTATAAATGTTTTTCCTTCAATGTTTTTGTTACAAAATTCTTCACTAATTTTATTTATTTACAAACAGAAAATTCATAACAAGCTGCACATTATACAGATATAGGCTAATGTAACTCCATTACATTGGAGTACACTGCAAAACTTGATTTTTAAGAAATAAGAAATGATTTGAAGACATACTTATTGATAATTTCAAAACTTTCACAAGGCTTTTTTTGTTTTTTGCAGTTTGCTTCACAAAACAGGGTTCCAGGATTTACAAAACCTTATTTATGTTAGCCATTTAGATAATGTTATCTTTGTGACGGTGTAGAACATTGGTTTTCAACCAGGGGACTTCAGCAAACTTATCTAAAGCACTAAAATAGGGTAAAAAAATAAATAAAATTTCAGCAGAAAACCATCCTAGTTGAGTCTCTCTCTCTCTCTCTCTCTCTCTCTCTCTCTCTCTCTCTCTCTCTCTCTCTCTCTCTCTCTCTCTCTCTCTCTCTCTCTCTCTCTCTCTCTCTCTCTCTCTCTCTCTCTCTCTCTCTCTCTCTCTCTCTCTCTCTCTCTCTCTCTCTCTCTCTCTCTCTCTCTCTCTCTCTCTCTCTTCTCTCTCTCTCTCTCTCTCTCTCTCTCTCTCTCTCTCTCTCTCTCTCTCTCTCTCTCTCTCTCTCTCTCTCTCTCTCTCTCTCTCTCTTATCCTTTAGTGAAATGGATGCATTATGCATATCCAGATAACATCTAGGTTTTCCATTGCTCTCTTTCTTACAAACACACACACACGTAGGCTGAGCAGGAAGATAAGCTCTGGTGCATTTATAGAGCAGTCCTTCCCTCTCTGGTTTTTATTCAACAAGGAAGTGATTTATTTTAAACAAATGAGGAAATTGAATGGTGCATCTGCATACCAGCTAAAAAGCCTCTGGCTGGTACAGCAGCCATAAACCATCACATTTCTTAAAACACTGACTCGGAGACCAAAAGGTCTGAGAATTATAGGTGAGAATCCTGGCATTCAGTTTTGCTATCGTTTCTTTTTATGTGGGTGAGCCGATAATCTCATATCCCCTCTCTCTCACGCATTTCCTTAAAGCTGCAGTCCTTAACTTTTCGGTTAATAAACAAACTGCATGCATCTTGCGGAAGAACATTGTAGCCGGAGCTACTTCTCTATGTTAATGTCTATGACGAGTCACGCAGGTACTGGGCTACTCCACAGTACGACCCGAACCAGTCTAAAATAGTCCGAATATAAACACTTATTATGGGTGGACCGTAGTGATTCAGGATAAGACAAAAACATGGTTTGGAAAATGGATTCATGATATACTCGCTTATTTTTTAATTTTTGTCCCTGAGTTCAATATGCGCAACCCCCTTTTTCCTGAGCATGTAATTGGCCAAGCCTTTCCGTCCCTGGAACAAACTTCTCATGTTACAATCATCTATAATAAACGGTAGATGTTATCATAAAGCCTGTTTTATTCACAGATGATTGCTTTTAAAATGTAATATTTGGGGTTTAAACCATTTTTCCCAAATAGAAGAAAAAATTATCAGGTACAGTATCTTTAACGGGTTTGTTATGAGTTTAGAGAAGAAACAATGCCGTGGAAATTATCTTAATAATCTGACTTCTTCAACACGGACAATTTGAGCAGCCTCCAGTTGTCAATATAATACAATACCTCTGTACCTTGGGTAATTCTCATCCTGAATACATACATTACTTCAAGGTAATTCCCCTCCTGAAGGATGGTGACGCTGTGAATGATTGAAAGAAGTGATTGATTCAATGACTCGCTCTTAAATAGGCTACGTACCTTGTTTAATTACAGGATAAATCAGTGTTGATTTACAACTCTTGAATGAATGATTCAGTGACAAATAATTTTTTTAACAGTCACTTGTCGCCACCAGGTGGCGTAACGATGTAGTTATAAAAATCATTATCTGAAGCGCAAATTTACTTTCAAAAGGTGATTTACTCTATTTTGATCACTTACGTAGAGACATCAGTGTTTATATCCGAACTATAAACTTTTATCACAGTTCGTAACACAGAAATACCCAGACATCCCTCCTCTCCCGAATTTGATAGCGGCTCCCTGATGCCCGCAAATTATATACAATATCCTGGAAATCGAGAGAGCCTGATATTAAGATCATCTCCCGGAAATAAGTCTATGCAGGGTGGGATCATGGGATGTCTGCTGTGTGGTTGACTGTTTTAAAAATATTTTTTTTGTGAAGCTGCTTCATAACTTTACATGACAACTGCTCTCTCTGGCTCAGCAACAACGCCAACACAGAACTCCTTGCACAAATTAGTAATTGCATAAATAAACACAACTGAACAAAGATGCGATTTAAAAAAGAATTTTAGGTTCAGAAACTGTAATCAAATTTAAAATAACACTGCACTTTATAAATAAAATGTAAATTTTAACATGTACAAAAGTTATTCAGTCAACAACAGCGACAGCCGTTTGTTGTGGGATTTGTTAGAGATGGGAGCAGGAATCTTAGGCTGGGGTCACTTTAGGAGCTGCACAGATCCAATAGGCCTATACTGTTGTGTTGTGCCTTGTCTACTGTTTTCGTTCACTTAAGACATAACCGACTGTGTTTACACTGATATTTTGACATTTTTGTGTCTATTTGTCCGTTCAAGTGGAAAAAGACGCGGAAGAGAACTCTGTTTAGTATCACACACTTTTACCAGACACGACTCCCAAGTTGCTCTTTGCAGGAATAAAAGTTGGAGCTCACTGGTTACAACAACCTAGAGAGAGTCCCTGAACAGAAAGATACATGTACATCTATATCTTACAGTTGAGAAAAAAAATCAATGTTACTCAAGTCTTCTTCACTGTGATTGGTTTGTAATTATCTAAGTTAAATATCTGACTGTTAGTTCTACTTTGTTAAACACTTTTTGGGTAAGTCTACAGGGTCTTTGACCTGAGCATCCTTAGTCTGCACATTGACCACTTCTGAGGCCATTACATAAACCATTTCCATCACACTAGGTTGTACACCCGGTTGATGTCAGTGTTACGGCGAGAGAGAAGTCTTGTAAGGTATTGTGTTGTCTATGGGCTTCTCACTGGCATGATTAATTTATCTGAACATGCTGTGCTGCTGAAGATTTAGCTCGCTGTCCCGAGTGTCTGCGCTGATTTGGAGAAGTGGAGCATAAAGGAGGACACAGTATAGTCTACCTGCAGCTCAAGTTTAGCTTTAAAAATGCTTTCAGACACTTCACTTCCTCATAGCGTACTTCTTTTTTTCCTTATTGAATTGCACTAAAGTGATGTTATATGATATTCTGCTTTGTTGGCTCCTTTAAGCGCATATTTTGAGGTGATTATTTCCACAGGCTGTGAATTGCATTGATCACTTGAGGAATGACGCTCTCTGTGTGTGTTAATGGCTTTACTTTGTCTTGTGGGAAAGGTTTTTCACATTTGGTATGTGTTGGTCTTCCTTATCTAGGGCCTGTGAACCTCAACCTGACCTTCTCTCATTGGACTCTTCTCTTTAGACACTAAGAAAACACCATGTCAAGTAAGCTACTGCATGAATGCACACATTTTTAACTGTGAGCATGGTTGTATTTGTGTTTTGTCAAACACAGTAAATCTCCTCATAAAGTTTTCTGTTTAGCAGGTAGTTACACTCCAGCCCCAGGGGGGCCTTTTGCGGCCCTCACACCCAGCATGTGGCCCCAGGACATCCTGGCAAAGTACTGTCAGGTAGTTGCATTTCTTTCTTTTTATTCTCAGAGGGCATGTTTTATAATATTGCATTGATACTTAAGTGCCAGATAAATGGTGTTTTTTTATTGTAACGTCTTCATTGTCATGAGAGATGGTTCATTTCTCACAGACATTGTTCTGATTATTGCAGAAAGACCCCAGTATGGAAGCAGAACTGCATTATGATGAGTTTGGGTTCCGGATTGATAGTGAAGGTTGGTGTGGGAATATCAGCACTAATAAAAAAATGAAATAGGGCTCAACCTTAACACTTGCCTAGGACAACCACAGAAAAACAGCTAAATCTGTACTTGTATTGTTTATTCACTAAGTTTGCATAATCCATTATTCTGCACCGCCTCAGAGGTTTTTAATACTACTGTATATATACATTATATCACCAATCAAAAGTTTGGGGTCAGTAAGTGTTTTTTCTTTAATTATTTTATTTAAGAAATGATTACTTTTACTCAGCAATGATGCATGATGTTGATCAAAAGTGACATTTATAATGTTACAAAAGATTTATATTTCAAATAAACTCTATTCTTTTGAACTTTCTTTTCATCAAAGATTCCCATGAAATATTTATCATAATCTTCTCGAAAATATTAAGCAGCACAACTGTTTTCAACCTTGATCATAATAAGAAATGTTTTTTGAGCATCAAATCGTCATATTAGACTGATTTCTGAAGGATTATGTGACCGTGAAGACTGGAATAATGATGTTGGAAATTCAGCTTTGTCATCACAGGGATACATTACATTTTAAAATATTCAAATAGAAAACAGTTCTTCTAAATTGTAGTAATATTTCACAATATTAGTTTTTTACTGTATTTTTATTTTATAAATGCTTTGGTGAGCATAAGAGACTTAAAAACATTTAAAAATCTTACCAGCCCCAAACTTTTGAATGGTCAAGTGTATAATATGTATTAAATAACACATTAAATTATTGGCAATAATTATACAATGTTAAAGCTTTGTTTTAGAAGTGTTTTTGGGATGGGTGACTTGGAAAAGTAAGTGATCAGATTTAAAAAGATGAGTAAAAAGGAAAAGCTTCATGTCAAGCCCTCTTAAAGATCATGTCTCATCTGGTACTGTCATCTTTGACGAGTTTGAAAGTGGGTTTGTTGTGTGTTTCAGACGGTGTTGAGACACGAAAATGGCTGCGTGGTGAGGGAGCTCCTCAGAGAGAAGACCCTCAGCAAAGACTTCGCTGGCAAGCCCATCTGGAGTTCACCCACAATAACACCGTAGGAGACCTGACATGGGACAAGATCTCCCCCACACTGGCCCGCTCAGACCGCCTTCGGTCCCTCGTGCTGGGGGGCATACCGCACAGCATGAGACCACAGGTCAGCACTGAGAGCCTTTGTTCATCGACCTCTGAATGTGCTTCTGTGTGTGTTTGAACCTCACAACATATTTAAAGCTGTCTTTGTATTGTTACACAACATCAGGCGGCTAATCTGCTGATGTAATGTTCCCATGGCAACCATGTTCATGCTTGAGGGATTCTTAATCTCACTGAAACAGGACATGATGTCTTGGTAATATCTTGTTTATGCTGTATTGCTATTTTTAGAGATTCCCATGAGAACCTTGCGTCTCAAATCTGTGATCTTCCAGCCGCATCTCTGCTGGATCTTTGTGTGTTTATCGGTCTCGTACTCCATTGTCTCTTTTATGCATTTCTTTAGTTGTGGATGCGTTTATCAGGGGCCCTGCAGAAAAAGCGAACATCAGAAATTTCCTACAGGGAAATCGTCAAAAACAGCTCTAATGATGACACTACAGCAGCCAAGCAGGTACATGTCATCTCTGCCATAGATCTGAGATTTATTTGAAGTGGAGATGTCTATTTCAAATAAATGTTGTCCTTTTGAACTTTATATTTA
Organism: Scardinius erythrophthalmus; assembly: GCF_964197995.2. Lineage (NCBI taxonomy): Eukaryota > Metazoa > Chordata > Actinopteri > Cypriniformes > Leuciscidae > Scardinius > Scardinius erythrophthalmus. Next base: position 44,579,041 of record NC_138221.1, read on the forward strand.
TCAAAGAATCCCCCCAAAAATGTATCACAGTTTCAACAAAAATATTAAGCGGCACAGCTGTTTTCTAAGATGATCATAATAAGAAATGTTTCTTGAGCACCAAATCAGCATTAGAGTTATTTCTGAAGGATCACGTGACACTGAAAATTCAGCTTTGTCATCACAGGAATAAAGTAAAAATAAAATAAATAAATAAATATATATAATTTATTTTGTATGAGGGAGGCAATAAAAAAAAAGTAAAAGAATATGAATATATATATATATATATATATATATATATATATATATATATATATATATATAGTATTTTTTTTATTATTATTATTATATTACTCTTTTTACTGATTTTTGATCAAATAAAAGCAGCATTGATGAGAATGAGAGACTTTAGAAACAAAAAAATCATACACACCCCAAACTATTGAATGGTAGTGTATGTCATTTACATTTCATGTCAAGTCACCTTTATTTTTATAGCGCTTTACACAATACAGATTGTTTCAAAGCAGCTTTACAGTGAAAACAGGAAAATGAATCATTCATGATTCAATAAACATTTATTTATGTATTTATTTTGCTGATGCATACAAACGACAAAAACAGGAGCTTGTAATATTAGCACTTAGAAATTATGTAGAAATCTTATTGGAAAAACATGTTCTGTGTTTTCTTCCAGCTTGATGAGTAATGAAACATGCCTATTCAAAAAGATGTTAGCAAGCTTACATTGTTCTATTATTTAAATTCACCATGGCAAAAAATATACGTAAAAGATAATATCTGAATATCTCAAAATAAAAGTCTTGAAATATGTGCTTAAAAAACATAACTACTTTTAATTTGACCTGTCTGCCACAAGTGGTTTGTTTCAGCTAACATCAATATGCATTTTATTCATGATTAGTTTGATTAATTAATTAATTTATTGCCATCTTCCAATATTTCCTGTATTAAGGTTCTCTCTCTGTCTGTCTCTGCTGCAGATAGAAAAGGATCTTTTGCGGACCATGCCCACTAATGCATGCTTCAACACTTTGTCGAGTGTGGGGGTGCCCAAGCTCAGGCGGGTCCTGAGAGGGCTTGCGTGGCTGTATCCCGACATCGGCTACTGTCAGGGCACAGGCATGGTGAGGAGCAACCTTAACACAGAGTCTTTGTCTCTCTGCTGTCTAACGTTTGGGTCATCGGGTGTCAGACTCTGTGGCATTTGTGTTTGTCTTTGATGCAGGTGGTGTCCTGCCTTCTGTTGTTTCTGGAGGAGGAAGATGCTCTGTGGATGATGTGTGCTCTGATAGAGGACATACTGCCTCCCTCATACTTCTCTTCCACTCTGTTGGGTGTTCAAACTGACCAGCGTGTGCTCAGACAGCTCATAGTGCAGTATCTGCCTCGCCTGGATCAGCTGCTACAGGAGCATGACATTGGTGAGACACACACAGCCTCACATTTACAGGGTCCTTTAAACGTCTTTAATTCAGTTTGATCAAATTTAAGGTTATAACCCCCTGGTTTCACAGACAAGGCTTCAGCCAAGTCCCAGGCTAAAATGCATGTTTGAGCTGTTTTTAACTGAAAGCAACATGCACTGAAATATATCAGTGCCAAGTTTTGTCTCAAGATGCACACCAGTTATGTTTTTTTCTAAGGCATGTTTATAAAAACTATTTAAATATTCTAATTGAACTAAGGCCTAGTCCTGGCTTAATCTAAGACCTATCTGTGAAACCAGGCCAACAATTATTATATATCTAAATTGGTATAACAAAAGTGTTAATTATTATTTTAAAGGTGTAGTGAGTGTTGTCTGAGAAATGCAGTTGACATTTGAAATCGACACCCAAACAAACACACCCGTCCTTTCACACAATGCAACACAGGCAACCACAAACAGCAACAGCATCAGACAGCTGTGATTCAATAACAACAACAACAGCATATCTTGGTTTTGTGAAACAGCAGAAACAAAGCAACCTCTGCATCTGTTTTCAGGCCTTCCCGCTCCGTAACGTCTCTCCAGTGCAAGAAAGCTTTTCCAATATTAATGCGGGACCTAGTTCTTGCCTGATCGTAACCATTCTTTCCAGTTATTCCTCTGACCATTTTCTCTTTGGTAATATCTCAGCCATCTTTCTTTCTACAGTCTTTCTACAAATCTCCCTTCTCTCTCTTTTTTTTGCTGTGTTGCTGCTGATCGGCTACAAGTCCGTTGATGTGTTCAATGGATCGGTCCGATCCACTTTTCAACTATTTACACAGCCTGGACTATGTACAAATAAAAAAAAATTCAGCACACACCCAGAGAAGACATCAAGTGACTGCCTATGATTTACTGTTGATGAATAATGGCTATGTTTACTTTGTTTTTATCTTGTAGATGTTTGTAGAAGTGCATATTTATCAGCCTCCTTATCACTTTTGGAATGAGCAGCATAGACATTTTAAAATAAGAGTCCCAGTGTATTTTGGGCTTGTCTATAATTAAAAGTACCACATTATGCATAAAATCTTTTTTTTTCTTATGGATATTAGTTGTAGTCCAATTACAGATAAGCTGTATTGAGCATTTAATTCAACATAAACTCTTGTGGCCATCACAGGAATGAAAGTCTAAGAACATTATTTAACACATTCAGTTTATACATTTTTATGAGCATCGGCACTATAATCTATTTATTACCTTTCTTTACGCACATTATCATATCAGCAAAATCCAGTATCAGTCATACTATAATTTTTAGGTATTGATTTTTTAATACTGTATATTAAATAAAACTAGTCTTAAGTATTTTAAACTTGCAGTTACCCTGTTTTGAAATTGAATGTACAACTGTTTAATTAAGTAAAATAATCTGAGATGCATGATAACATTTTATGGATTTGTTCTGTAGGGACATATGGTATTAATTGTATTTGTCTTAAAAAGCCTAAAATTTGATTTAAAAAAACTGCAGATACCCTGATTTACTTTTTTAATCAATTTTGCAGAGTTCCAAAGATGGATTCCTCCTAAACATATGCTGAATAAAAAATAAAATAAAATAAAAAACTTCTACCGTTTGTTTTCCCTCTCAGAACTGTCTTTAATCACGCTACACTGGTTCCTCACTGCATTTGCCAGTGTGGTGGACATACGCATCCTGCTGCGAATCTGGGACCTGCTCTTCTACGAGAGCTCAGTGGTGCTTTTCCAGGTTACACTGGGCATGCTGAAGATCAAGGTAGCACATGTCTTTGGGTGTTTTGCTTTATTGTATGAAAAAAAAACTAAGACACATTCTATTTACTAAGCCTTCATATGTTAAACAGGGCAATCATGAGTGTTTATGACACACAGTCAATAATAATCGTTTCTTCCTGTGTTTTAAAGGAGGAAGAGCTGGTATCGTCTGAGAACTCGGCATCTATCTTCAACACTCTGTCAGATCTGCCCAGTCAACTAGAGGACGGGGCCGCAGTGCTGGGAGAGGCTGTGCGTCTGGCAGGATCTCTGTCTCAGGATAACCTAGATACACTCAGACACAAGCATTTGGCCTACATCCTGGCAGAGCAGGCCCAGCTCAACTCCAACAACTCCCATTCTCTCCACACCAACCTCAACAAGGTGAGATCACAACCCTTTAACCATCATCTGTGATGCACACATTTTAACACACCCCAATAACAATGTACAAAATGTGATCAAAGGCTCGCTCATAATTGTCATCATTGTGCAGGTGGTCCGTAGACAAAGCCTGCACAGGAAATCCACCCTGAGCTCGCTGCTCTGGGGCGAGGACGAGGTGGAGGCGCTAAAGGCCAAAAACATTAAACAGACAGAGCTAGTGGCAGCGCTGAGAGAAGCCATCAGTCGCACAGCAGAACACTTTCACTGCCTGGACCCCCGCAACTGCAGCACTGTAAGAGCCACTCAATCAAATGAATCATCACATTTATAAATCTGCCAGGAAGAAGTCAATTAGAAACAGAACATTTTCACTGAAACAGCCACACTGTGACTCATGGATCATTGCACTGAGCCGACCGGATGACTCACTGAGTTGTTTTGTTGAATTGCATAAATTAGACCTATGCAACAAGAAATTAGCAGCACACTTGCATTCCCTGTAAACAGACCACTGTGAGTCATGGAGAGTCTCGAGTTATTAATCAATTATAATAATTTAGTCAGATAACAAGCCAGATATTTCATTTGATAATACGGAATTCCTCTTTCTGTCCATCTTTCTTGTAGCCATTAATAATTTATTCATATGATTATATCATTGTTTATTAATAATTATACTAATGATAACAATTGTAATAATGATATTTACAGTATTGTAATAATTAAAATTATTATATTTATTATTATTAGCAATATATTTTTTTATTTGAGCCCATAAAATTTTTGGTTTTGTTAACGTTTGTTTTGTACATTCCTTGTGTGTGTGTCTCTTTCTCTCTAGGATTTAACTCCAGACTATTCTATGGAAAGTCATCAAAGGGATCACGAGAACTTCCTGGTCGTGTCTCGGAATCGTCGGAGACGAGCCAAAGCCTTACTGGACTTTGAACGGCACGACGATGATGAACTGGGTTTTCGGAAGAATGACATCATTACAGTGAGAAACTGCTGTTTCTGTCATCTAAACATTTTAACTGATGCTTCACCTTTCATCCTTAACTGTGTATTCTGTGTTTATTCTTAGATCATCTCACAGAAAGACGAGCACTGCTGGGTGGGAGAGCTGAACGGCCTAAGAGGTGAGCTGAGATGACCTTACAATAAGCTTATGTCCCTTTTTACCAATGTTATACAAGTCTTAGATGTCCCCAGTATGTGTCTGTGAAGTTTCAGCTCAAAGTACCCCACAGATAATTTAGAATACCATGTTGTAAATGCCTATTTGTTAGTGGAAGGAATAACAAGCTGTTTTCATGCCTGTATCTTTAAATGAAAATGAGCTGTTGCTCCCCTCCGTGCTTTCCAGAAGAGAAACGCAAACCTCTGTTTGGTTTTGATTATCATCTCTATCGCGGTCACGCTTACGTGACATTGCAGTTCTTCATCATCATGAAAGCTTATTATCTGCATGCGTTTTAAAGCCATATCAGTCTAAACTTCTGATATATGGTTTTCTGAGCTTGTAGAAAGTACACTACTCATAGAAAGCTGGCTGTCAGATGGAGCGTCCCATGACTATTGAACTAAGTTCTCCTTCATGTGATACTGTGCTTAAACTGTGTTTTTGACATAACCTTGCATGTAATTTGACAAAGTTCACATAAACACTGTTGTTTATGTCTGTTAACGTGAACAGCAAGTAAAGAAATCGCATGTGTATATTAGATCTGTGTATTAAATTGAAAGCAGCATAAAATACAGTACCTACTGCTATATATGCTGTTGATATGAATAGAAAAACAAAAGGAAATTTTAGAATACATATCTTACTTGAACGCTGCTGTTAAATGCTCTGGCGAGGAGATAAACATGGCGGACTGTGTGCAGTTCACTCATTGTGTGGGGTCTATGCTAATAGGGTAGAGTCCATCAGCAGTCGTGGGCGGGGCCTAAGCATATGTGACATCACATTGAACAGAAACTGCAAACGACTTGTTCTGAGACACTGCTTATGATTTATGGGGATTAAAAAAAGTGTGGGTGGATTTTTACCATTATAGGGTAGTTGTGCACACACACTGCCGACACACACATCTGTTCAAACACCATGTAAAAGTGAATTTTGCATCTGATTTAAATCTGATTTTCTGATATGATCCCAACTACACTTAGAAGTCAATAGCTGCGTCCGAAATCGCATACTTCCCCCACTATATAGTAGAAGAAAAACAGTATGTGACAAAAGCAGTATGTCCAAATTCACAGTACTGATAAAAGAGTAGGCAAAGAAGTACCTGGATGACCTTCTACTTCCAGCGAGATTCTGGTGTGCATATGATACTATATAGAACTTGTTTAGCAGCCCTGAAGTAATCACTCAAAATCAAAATAAGTACCTATTCAAGAGAGTGTGCGATTTCGGACGCAGCCAATTAGTATTTCCCACAACCATTTTGTCTTTTTAGGCTGGTTTCCTGCAAAATTTGTGGAAGTCTTGGATGAACGAAGTAAAGAGGTGATTATAAATAATGTCTTTGCTTTAGATAATTGGTTGTTAAGAGGTTTATTTTCTCATGCACATCTGTGTTGTTGTTCAGTACTCTCTGGCAGGAGATGACACCGTAACTGAGGCTGTCAATGACTTGGTCAGAGGCTCGTTGTGTCCTGCTCTCAAGGCTATCTTTCAGCACGGCCTGAAGAAGCCCTCCATACTTGGGGGACCCTGTCACCCATGGCTCTTCATTGAGGAGGTACATGAAATGTTGTCTTAAGCCGCGGTCACACTAGTCTTTGAGCATGCAAAATTTCCTTGGACACTGCAACGGTCTTGATTTAACGTCACGCTCTGCAGTCTTTTTTATAAACAATAATTCAACATAAAACAAATAGTAATACACTCAAGATGTAAAAAATATACAATCTCATTGACTTAACTGCAAAAATATCTCACGTCGTGGTCTGACGCATTCGCATGCATATGAATGGAAGTCAATGCAACGAAAAGTATAGTGTGACCGCCCTGTTACTCTCTCCTTTTTTTATAGTGCTTTTGTAACAGGTTGTGCTACCTATATAAATATGCACTATATAGATGCGTATATGCCAGTAGTGAGTGAAAGAGTGTGTGTGTTGATCACAGGCAGCCAGCAGAGAAGTGGAGAGAGATTTCAACTCTGTCTACTCCAGACTGGTGCTATGCAAGACCTACAGGTGAGACATGTGATAACATAAGATCTAACCTTCTTTAATCCTCATAAAAGTACTTTGTTGATGTGATAGCCGGTTGGATCCTTGTCTTTTTAGGTTAGATGAAGATGGGAAGGTGCTCACACCTGAAGAGCTACTGTACAGGGTGAGTTTTACAATAGAAATCTTGTCAGTGATCAGCAGTTGAGTACGGTTTATTTGTATGTGCATTGAGCGCTCTCTGCCTGTCATCTTAGGCAGTGCAGTCTGTCAACATGAGCCACGACACTGCACATGTTCAGATGGACGTCAAGTTCCGCTCGCTCATCTGTGTGGGCTTAAAGTAAGTCCCCCTGCTGTTTTAGTATCTCTTTAATTTTCTTTTCTTTTCCCATAATGCAAGCGTGCAGCATAGACTCTCTATACTCATCTGTGTGTGTGTGTGTGTGTGTGTGTGTGTGTGTGTGTGTGTCAGTGAGCAGGTGCTGCACCTGTGGCTGGAGGTGTTGTGTTCCAGTATGAGTGCCGTGGAGAAATGGTACCATCCCTGGTCTTTCCTGCGCAGTCCTGGCTGGGTTCAGATAAAGTGTGAACTCAGGTAAGACTGAGCCTCTGTTGATGGGCTTAAATTTTGTTACAAACCATTCAAACAAAGAGGAAAATTTAAAATTTAAATTAGAAATTTAAAAATGTGTTAATGTAGTTTTTATTTAATTCTCAAGACTAGTTATAGAAATAACATTTTATTTCTCTTGTTACTCTACATTTTTATTTAGGCTCTAAATGATTATTTTAATTAAACATTACATTTTCTCATAAGCCATAGTAATTAATTTGTTTAATTTTTTCAAATCTTTCACAAATTGGTCTGAATGATTCATTGCCGAATGATCTGTAATCATAAATGGAAGGGTCATTAAAATGAATTGGTCAAGAAGTGTTTAAAGCTTTTCTGTGTATTAGAAGTGACTGCCATAACTGTTATTTTGAGTGTATTACTGACATGAGTTTGTATGTGCTGCTTTCAGAGTTCTCTCAAAGTTTGCCTTCAGTCTCTCCCAAGACTGTGAGCTGCCTACCAAAAAAGAGGTGCGAGATCAACACTTCTTCACTCACATTCACTCATCGTCTCACATGTTCTCCCACACGCACAAAGACACTAGGGGTGTGAATCGTCACTGGTCTCACGATTCAATCTGATTACGATTATCATGTCAACGGTTCAATTTGATTCAATATCATGATGCGTTGCAATATTACTGCACATAGCTACATTTTCGTCAATGAATACAATCAGTAAGATATATGAACTCCAAACTTAAAGGGATAGTTCACCCAAAAATGAAAATTCTGTCATAATTTACTCACCTTCATGTCGCGCCAAACCTGTACGAGTTTCTTTCTTCTGTTGAACACAAAGGAAGATATTTTGAAGAATGTCTGTAACCAAACAGTTGTGGGGAGGCATTGACTTCTATAGTATGGAAAAAAAATAATACTATGGAAGTCAATTGTGTCCCACAACTGTTTGGTTACAAACATTCATCAGAATATTGTCTTTTATGTTCCACATAAAGAAATTGTTGTAAAGTTTTTCTTTCTTCAAAGCAGAGACCAGTGAGACAGTCGGGATCGCGTTCAACTGAAGTTATTCTTTATTGAGAACTCCACTGTACGCGGCTGTAGAAACTTCCAACATGATCTGATCTAACATAACTTTACATGTTATCTTATAGGCATTTTAGGAGGAGGGACTTTTGGGGGTGGAGACAAATTCAAACAAAGCATGTAAATGAGTATACAGGTTAAGGTAACCTGCCCCAGACCCCAGCGTGTTTACCAGTATCAATTTAATCAGCATACCTATTCAAATGCTGATACTGGCCAGGAAACTCTGGTTCCACGGGCCATCCCAGAGCCATTTAAAGGTCCCATGACATGCTATTTTTTGTAGGCTTTAATATAGGCCTTAGTGGTCCCTAGTACTGTATCTGAAATCTCTTTTCAAAAATTCAGCCTCAGTGCAGAATTATAGCCACTATAAGCCAGTCCCAGAATGAGCTTCCTTCAGACAGGCCGTTTCGGTGTCTGTAGCTTTAAATACTAATAAGGAGGAGAAAGGAGGAGAAAGGCGGCGCAAGGTGGAGGGTGGGTGTGGCCTTGACCATCTTGCGCAACGGTAGACCATGCATGTTTACATTGGATATATTGCAATGGCACGGAGACACGCAGTCGTTCAAGCATTTCAGTTTGACCCAGAATCTGATCCGGATGGAGAAGCAACGGATGAAGAAGTTGCAACTCAGCGGCTCCAGCAGGACATTTCCGAATGGTTAGTTTAAAATATTATGTCTGGATACGGTACTTTATTCGGATGGTTTACAGTTATTATCATGTAGCTAACGCGAACCTACTGTTGCCTTTTCATGAGAGATCTGTAACATCTGTAATTTATCTTATTACAATTACATCATCAAGCTCTGCGATCTTGAAATGCGGATATCGCGCGCGCCGTATAACCAACAGGAAAACGGTTATCCAAATAACAAAGAAGTGTACAACACTCGCGTTACAGTGTGTGTATTCACACACATAAACTGCATAGCTGCATAGCTAATGTGACAGCCACATTCTACTTGTAACAGTCTAGGCAACCATAAACAGTAAAGCAACACACTTATATATCATTAGTTGACTTACTGTTCCGAGGTGTGTAGCTGAGCCAAAGAGAGTGATCCAGACTTTAGTTTCAGACGTTCAGCAAGCCCAGCTCTGTATTGACCCTTTCGTGTTCATTTGTACATCCAATTATTGAGCAATTGTTATGCTTCGCTCGCTCAAAAGCCATGATATCTCTCGTGGACAAACTAAAATCGCGCGCGCGTGTTCCTACTTCCTTCCTAGCTCATTTTCTCATGGGCGAGAAATATTCTCTGGGCGGGCAAAGCAGAGACAGGGGAGGTAACATTCCTCCTTATGACGTCACAAGGAGGAGATTCAAGATCAGCGCGATTGAGCTTCCATTTTCTCAAAGGCAGAGAAAGATAGCAAAAGCTCGATTTACACCGATTGAAATTTCTAGAAACTTGGGGACCATATACAGGCTAGGGGAACTCATATTAATGTTAAAAAACCTCAGAAAGTGAAAATTTCATGTCATGGGACCTTTAAGACAAAGGGTGCGTCTTGGAGCTACTGGCTAGAGCCATTAAAGACTCATTTAAAACACAATAGAGAAAACAGGGCTGGTAGGAGCTGTTGATACCATTATAACCTAACCTTAAAAGCTAAAATCAATATTCTTCACTGTGATGTTATGTAAGGAAGCATATCTGAAAACATATTCTTAAATTTTAACCCTTCAAAATTCATACAGATTTGAAACAACTTGAGTTGGGTGAGTAAATGATGACAAAATTTTCATTTTTGGGTGAACTATCCCTTAAAGTTTGAACACAGCAGACAACAGCAGCATTTATAACTAATAAACACTAGTAAATATTAAAAGCACATGAAACTGTCAAGTTGTGTACTTTGGTTAACACACGCACACACACAGGCTGCACACATAGGCTACTTGTACGCATGCACACGCTCACACAGCGTTTTTGTGTTGATTTTTGTTTGATTTTTTTTTTTTTTTTTGATTTTTTTTATTACTCGCGTTTGTTTTTCACCTCCCTCCGCCATTTTACACTAGCGCTGCAAGTGCATATGCAACCAGTGACATCAGAGAAATGTCAGTAGGTTATAATCGATTATGGTCTATTACTGCATCGATGCAGAATCGTCCACGTCCACATCGCGATGCATCTTAGTAACGATTCATTTCAACACCCCTTAAAGACACCACGGGTAACGTGTTTGCGTGTTTGTCTGCCATTCCAGAAGACTCCCGTTCTCAAATCAGAAGTGGTGGATGTCTTGGTCCAACATCACCTCTTTAGTTGGGACCTCTAGGTAATGCTGGCAACTAGTTACTAGCCTGCTGCTTGATAACTAGCTGCCAGAGCAAAAAGTAGTGGTGGTGGTAGTAGTAGCTTAGTAGCTGTAGCGCTTGGTGTGTCCTGCACTGCTGTTTACATAGTGGCTCCAGATAATGTGAACTAAACCTCTAAAAAAAAACAGTTTAGCCACTTTTGTGTTGAATGCTAATTAAGCTCTAAAGCAAATATTACTCTCCACTACATTTCATTTCAGACAGACCCCTGTATCCCAGTGTGCTTGTAAAGATAAAGCCTGCTCACACCAAGTCACATGCAGCTAAACAGCCAACATTTAGCACCAGAACTATTCACAATGAATCTAATGCTGGTTCATTTCATCGTTTCATCCGTTTTTGCCAGTGCTCCATCTAAATGAAAGAGAAATTAAAGAATTTTTCTTTAGTCTCTCACCAAGGCTGCTTTTATTCGATCAAAAATAGTCAAATTATGAAACTATTACAATTAAAATAACTGTTTTCTATTTTAGTCTATTTTAAAATGTCATTTATTCCTGTGATGACAAAGCTGAATGTTCAGCATCATTATTCCAGTCTTCAGTGTCACATGATCCTTCAGAAATCAGTCTAATATGATGATTTGATGCTCGAGAAACTTTTCTGATTATAATCAGTTGAAAATGTGATTAAAAATTTGAGACAAACAGTGATCTTTTTTTTTCATGGTTCTTTGATGAATAAAAAGTTCAAAAGAACATTTATTTGAAATATAAATATTTTCTTACATTATAAATGTCTTTACTGTCACGTTTGATCAATTTAATATCCTTGCTGAAAAAAATTATTTAATTGTACTGATCCCAAAAATTTTAACGGTACTAGTGTATAATATATCATATTATAACATGATAAATGCAAACTCATTGGATATTTATTTATTTTTGCATCTGAACAATTGAAAAAAGCATTTAAAAATATGACTGTATGCATGTAATCAAAACTTCATGCAGACATTCAACTTTGTGTGAACAGGCTTTAGGGGGGATTGTCTGGGTGTTCTGACCGAATTCAGTGTTGGAATTGACAGGTGTTGCACAAGATGATATTGTGACTAAGTATACATGCTCGTGAAAATCCTCTCTTCAGTCTAGATGTAGGATTGATGCTAATGGTTGTCTGTCTACGCTGTTGTCTGTAAGTAGCAGTGACAGGCATTACCTGGAGTTCAGAATTCACTTAAAAGCTTGTTAGCTCGTAGAGGAATTTCCGCTCTGTCCTTTAGCTGAGTTGTTGTTAGTGCACTCTGGTTCTCATGTCACCAGTGACCTTCTTGACTTAAGCACTCAAGCACTGATAGAGTGCCATGTTTAATTAAAGCAAGATACTCGTGAAAATCAGCGGGAATGCTGAGCACAGCCATTTGTTTTTAATTAATTCAGCCATTTAAGACAACAGAGAGCTGTTTAATCAGTGCAGTGCAATTGTGAAGACACATTACCAAACGGCTCACTTTACCCCACTCTTTTTCCAGGAGAAGGAGCAGAGCCCTTTGAAGGAGGGAGTTCAGGACATGTTGGTGAAACATCACCTCTTCAGCTGGGACATCGATGGCTAAAAAAAAAAAAAAAAATCACACACATCCCGCGAGCTGCAAGCTGCAAACATAGGCCAAATCACTCTCCATCTGCAGGAAAACAGGGGTCACATGTGAAATTCATGTTCATTTCATGTACAGCTTTATGTCACATGGCTGAAATGGTGAGTGTTTGTGAGTCTTGGCACAATAGTTTCACTTTTTGTGACTCATTTAAGAGTCTGTCTGTACAAAGGAGGAGTCCTTTGCCAAGAGTTCACACAGAATCAAACTACAGAAAGGGCCAGTGTGGTCTGTGCACTTCCTCTCCTCCGAAGCAAAATAAATATTGCACCATTTGGGGCACAATTATGGTGGTTATGACTCATAAATGAATCTTGGCTCCTGAAGGATTGTTTTGAAGAGCTAAATCAGTGTCTGAATGATCACGTTTCACATTTGTGTATATTGATAATGTAAAATCTGAAATTAAACCACATTTAGCCAAACACATTTTCATAATTACGCTTCGCAATGTCAAATGATCTTCAGAGGATTGTCAAATCAAGAAAGATGGTTTCCAAAATAACTTTGGTTACCACCACACATCTGTAAAATCAAATTACATCTACAGCAAACTAATGATGGTAGGTGATTGAGACTGGTTTATTGTAGTCAGATCTCTCTCTCTCATTAAGACACTTGATTGAATCGGCCTCTATCAGGCCATGTGTGGCAATGAATCAAACCATGTAAAGTATGAAGAGAAAGTGGTATTTAGCTTTTTTGAGATATAGAATTGGTGAAGTCAAGTGCTGCATTAGTCTAGATCGAGTCAGAATGACAGAAGAGCCTACAGCAGCACAATTACATGATACAGTAAGTTAAAGGAAAAGGGTCCATTTTGTAGTTCCTGTAATTGGTAAAGTAAAAAAAAAAACAAGTTTGTTTTGAACCAAAAACTAGTCTCTGTATTGGTTGAGCATGACCAGTTTGCAGGGCTGTAGATCATATCCACGATAACTGATAATGTGTACGTAAATAAAAATCTATATCTGTAAGAATTCTTGTCTTTTATTTGTGCAGCATCTACTTGCTTTAATGGTTTTAAATCCTTTACTTTGTCTTGAAAAGAAAAGATGCAGGGCAGGGACTTGGTTCAACCCATTGAATGTTTGATTGGATGGAGGCAGATCTGAACATGAGCTTGCAGGTGATTGTAAAAAGGGACGAGGTTTAAGCGGATTAAATGATTGGAGAAGTTCTGCACACATCACCAGAAGATCGAGTTATGATTAAAAGTTACTAGGTTAAGCTTTAAAAATAAAAGTAATGCATTTAGAAAATAGAGTAATGCTCCATTTACACTCTATTACTGCTCTAATAAAAAAAGTTATTTAAAGTTCAGCTAAATGTTTCATTGTCTCAAAATGAATTGAGTTAAATTCAAATGTTTTAAGTTAAAACGCTACACATCAATAAATGATACATAAGAGGGGTCCCTGGACTAGATAAACTCAAGAGTAGCAAAGAATTACACCCTGCTTAAATTGTCAACATCAGTTTATTTTTATATTGGTTGTGGAAAGTTTCACAACATGTAAACGTAGAGAATGGTCCAGGTGTCATATTGCCTCAAGGGTGTGAATACTAAAGCTCAGTAAACAGTATAGCAATCTGAAAGAATATACAGCAAGTGTTCAGGAGGTCTGTCAATCACAGCTGGAAAAAAAACAGGTTAATTAATAAAACATTTTTTTGTTTTTTTCTTATCCAAGAACAACTGGCACTGTTTTGTAAAGTTTCCCCATGAGGAACTATTACACAAATCTTTGAAACTGAAGATCTACATTCTGTTCTTCAACCCTTATTACTCTGCATACATTTCACTGGGTAACCTAAAAAATATCTGATTTGACAATTTTAATATGCTCCCAAAACCTGAGCACAGTCTGTGAGGCCTGATAACACTAGGGTGACCAAGGATTTGGGAAACTGTGAATAGACTGAGGTAATAATTAGCAATTGTATTAGATTTTGAAGTATGTTTAAATGCCAATTTGCATTTCACACTCAACTAGCTGCCAAAAAACTTTGCAAGTCACAGTGTCTTAAAGCCGCCAGTGAATTCAGCTCAAAACACTTATCAAAAGCATCTCTTATCGTTATGGTCCACAATAATGCTAATTCAAATTAAATGTGGTTTTGTGACGAGGCTTGTTAATAGTCCCATTAAAACAGTTTGCTACATAATGAAGAGTTAGTTTCCAATGGGATTATTTTAAAAATGGGATAGAAATAAGTAATTGAGCAAGTAAATGATGTCATGTTCAGCAAGAAGAAACAGACTAAAAGTTTATCCTCCTCAAGTTGACATTTACAGCCAAAACAGAACCACCATGCAGTATGCCTGTCCTATAGTCTCAATATCTACGGTATATACAGTCTACGAACACACGCACATCTTATAATAAGTTAAAATTCACAAAACAATGTGCATGTTGGTTCTGTGAACTCCTTAAGCTTTGTCATTGAAGTTGTATGGTCCGTGTGGGCGGGTAAAAGGCATGAGTAAAACATGGAGGGTGTACTGGACTCTTGAAAAGGGGCGAGTTTAACAGCCCCCGACTGCACCAGCAAGGGTCACTGTGGAGGTGTTTTGAGGTTTGCCTTTATGCCGCTGACCTCCTCGTCTTCTGCCTCCAGACTTTGGCTTCAAGAAGAAAAAAAAAAAAAAAGAGGGAGGAGGTTTTAAGATGATTGTTGACTTCTAAACTTTACACTTGATCCTCCTGATATGGTAACTAACATTTTGGTAACACTTTATATCACTTGTTTTATACACACTTGGTATAATATCTAAAAGTATAAAGCATTTAATAGTAATAATAATAATACACAACTCCACAAAATGATTCATGTGGTTCATTGGTATTAATCAGTATTTGATTTGCAAACGCAACTGAAAACGTTTCCATTTTCTATGGAGAAAAAAAAAAAAGACAAAAACATTAGAATTTTGTCAATTTGAATTCTAGACGTGTCATTTAAAGATGGAATTTAGAAATGCATTCAAAATCATTCAGATAAAAAAAAAAACTTGAAGCTGTAATTTTATGATCGGAATATTACATTTCGTATCTCAAAAAAAAAAAAAAAACAGAAAACAAAAAACTGTCGCATGCAGAATTTGGATTCAAAACTATAAAACTTGCCAAAAAAAAAAAAATAATAATAATAATAATAATTGGGAAATGTCTGATTCAAATTTCAACAAAATTCTAAATATTTGTCCATCTGTCATTGTCAGCCAAACAGATCATACTAACAATCACCCAAAAAAAAAATTATAACCATCACCCAAAATACTAACAAGTCGTTCCTAAATATACAGTAACAGGAACACTATGGACTCACAAACCAGCAAGTATTAAACAACACCTTCTCGAAATGAAATCAGGTGGTCACAAGCCTCGCTCATTTCCATGCCACAGTATAATTTGGGTAAAGCCGGGCTCGGACTACAGGAGTTTTTAAATCATAACCGATTGTGAAATCTGGTTGCATTACATCACAAAAATAACAATGAGTTTTGACTCTTTCAAAACTCAAAATTGCACAAACAACAAGATCTGAAAAATATTAAGATTATCATGCCAGATTTAGCACCTCACATGGTCTCACGGGGAAGCGGATGTAAACAAAATGGATACCGTGTCACAGCAACTTGCTGTAGACAGTATATAAGGTGAGACATTATAAAAAGCAGTCGTGTTGTTGCCACATTTCGACCAGCCATTCCTCCACCTCTGTGTTCACCTGACTCGTACAGCTGCTTGCTGTTTCACGGTCGCCATTTCAAAAGTTCCATCACTTCTGTCTCCTTGTAGACTTGTCTCTCACTGGCTATAGTGGAAGTACTGATGTAATCATCCCGATTTAAAATACTAAACATCAAGCATGTTTGATATTGTCTGGGCGGCCCTGATGTGTCCGTGAGCAGATCGGGAGGTTTAAGATTTGATCTGTAAACACCACATCATCAGATAATCTGGGCAGAACATCAGAACCGTCCGACGCCCTGGACGCGATTGTTCCTCGAATGTCGGGAGGGGTAAATCGGCATGAAACTCCTGTAGTCTGAGCCCGGCTTAAAAGATGCATCATGCAATGTCGAGAACCTATAAACAGCACAGTTCCTGTGAGGGGATAATTAGCAGTCTTGGGAATGAGTGAGTCACTTGGTTCCCTTGTTTTACCTTGTTCTCTTTGTTTTGAGGGTCTTCCTCCATTTCTGTCTGAAGCAGTAATAAGTGTGAAACAATAAGGTAAAGGAAACAGCAGTTTATGGGAAATAAGGAGGGATGAAATGGAAGAACAGGTGAAGAAAAGCAACAGCATGATAAAGAAAGTTAAATAATTCATACGGGTATCAAAAGGGAAATGAAAAAAGTGAAATGGAGTGAAGGGAAAAAGTGATAGAAAGCTATTAGAAAGCTGGACAGATCAGACAAACCAGAGCAGGAAGAGAAACTGACAATACTTATGAATCTGAGCACAACACACCCTTTCTGTTGTTACCTGTTGTGGTATGTTTTGCTGAGCGGCTGGCGATCCTGTGCAAACAGTCTCCTCACAGGGTGGAGCCGCTCCATCCTCTCTTCTAGCCGGGACTTTCTTCGTTGACTGCATCTTGATTTGCGGAGGTTTGGAGTTTGACGGCTGGTTATTTGTTGACAGGAGCAACTACAAGTCAAGAGAACAAAAGTGATCCAATTATAATTTGAAAAATGAACACTCATAAACATGGAGTTTATAATATAATTCTGAACGATAATAATGATGTTACACACTACACACTCAATCTTATGCCCCATGAAGCTGACCTTGGTGATGGTGCCCACAGCTTTGGTTCTTCCCTCTCTGAAGACAAGCCTCTGGTCTATGTGCAGGTACTCTGGGGTTTTAATGAAGCGGAAGTGGACGGTAGCTTTGTCTCCTGTGCGCAAGCAGTCACTGGTCATAGACAGGATAGTAGCAGTCTGCCTGATGCTACCGCAGTGCACTGTGGGAAGGGAAGTATGAGAAAAATGGTAAGAGGAAAATCTCACATACTTGCATTCAAGAGTGTAAAAGAGCATGCATCTCACCCATGGCTTGATATCTAGGCGAGATGGTCGTCGGGTGATGTAAAACTAGTATCTCGGCCTCAAACTCCCAGTATGCCTGTGGGTTTAATCTTGGTGACACCATGACCATCCCCTTCCTTATTGAGGAGCGCTTGATCTGAAGGAGAGAGAAATGATAAGGTTCATGAACAAATTACTCTTATGAACAAGTTCTTTTTAATACATCAGCCAAAAAGATTCACAAAACAGTCTCAAACTCAATTGTGAATTTGCGGTTTGAAGGATTGTGAGCGAGTCTGATTCAGAGTAAAACATTTGCAACTGATTCTCTTACTGAACTGATTTGAGTCCAATTCAAAATTAACCGGGAATCATTATTTGTAATTAATAATGTATATTCTCAACTTAATTTTCGTGTAATGAATAGTATACTAAAACATATTCAGAAATTATTGGTCAACTTTTAGCAGTGAGGTCCAATTGTAATGCTGTATCTAAAACTGTAAGGTGGGTGACATGATGGAGCCATAAATCACAACAGTATTTTAATTTTTTTTTCTTCTTTTTTTGAAAAAGGCTGAAATAGTCACAAAACTGCCATATGTCACAAATACAATGAACCCTTTTCACATTTACGGGGTTCTCAGAAACGGAAGTCGACATAGTTGGGTAAACTTCTATAGCGGTGAATGGGAGATATCGGCAAATATCATTTTTGTATTCCTATTTGCTCCACCAGAAAAAGAAAAAAAACAATGGCATTTCCATAACTTGTATTAGAATAACATGTATTAGAAACACCCTCACAGCAGCATTAATTCATGTTTTGTTATTTACTACCAAGGTAATAAAACACAAAATCTAGGGTTGTAAATGTATTTTAAAGGCACACTATGTAGTTTCCGTTTTTTCTCAAACAGCGACCCCTAGAGTCGCTGCGGAGTACTTGTATTTAACGTTACTGTTGTAAATACCACTCACACAGAGCCGTCTCTGCACTCTTCCGACCTTGCTTTCTTTGTTTTCTTCGTCAACTCTGCCATGATTCACATCTGAAATGTGTGCTATTGTCTTCCATAGAGGCTGCTTCATATGTTGTTGATGTATGTGACGACGTGCCGTAAAGCAAGTCGTGATTCTCGCGAGATTTGTCGGGGCGCCACCTCTCAAACCCGCATTGCTGGTTTTGCCAGCGGCGTCCCCCCCCCCTGCTATCAAGATGATTCGCCCCACTACTAGGAGTTCGTTTACCATCGAAATGATTTCAAAGCTGTTATATTAAGGTACAAATCTTGCATAGTGTGCCTTTAAAAAAAAAATTGATATAAATTAAGAAAAAAAAAAAAAAAAATACTAGAATTGTGATGTGAATAACTGTAGAAGCGCTTCATTGCAGTCTGTGAAATGGGTCTATCAGGGTTACTAGAGAGACAGCGTCAATTAGGAACTAAACCGCATCTGATCAATCATCTTTGAGTGATTCTGTAAATTGCCAACTAAAATAATTTGGACAAAATGTCTCATTTTAGCAGTTTATTTAGTCTGGAACCCACGCCACATACCTTTTTCAGAGCAAAAGAGGCCGTCTGACCACCACGGACCTCTTTCACAGGCATCCTCTTTCGGTGAATGGATTTGACGGTGATGGAGAGGAAAGCGCCCAAAGGGTCTGGTCCAAGAAGCAAAGTGTCATTGAGTCGAATCAGCCCTCGTAACGTGGTCCCGGACACTACCGTTCCTACACCCTTCCCCCCAAATAAATCAGACCGTTGAGAGAGGGGAAACATAAATATATAAACAGAGACAGAAAGCATGCTTACTGGTACTGAATAGGTGTCATCTATCTGGAACTCGGCAGGCTCGTGGTCTTTGAACGAGCTTCTGGAGGAGAGCAGGTTCAGGAACATCTTCAGTAGGTCCATGTTTTCTCCTGTGACGTTAGAGATCTGGAAGATGGGACATATTCTACAAAACACACAAATATAAATAAGTCTGGAGAATAACTGGGTTAAAAGTTGGCAGGTAAGCAATGTGTATTGCGGGGCACTACCTCTCAGAACTGAAGTTGGATGCTGTGACGATGACATCATCTTTATTCTGGACTAAGACAGGGATCTTTCTGCAGCCTGGAGACTTTAATATCTTCTGCAGGAGCTTCAAGGTCTCTGAAAAGACAGACAGTGTTAAATTCACTAGTATGGCACTACCTACAGCTTTCCAAATTTACAGTCAATGAAACGATGGCATTATTTGTGGACTAATGGTTCACCTTGAAGAATATTAGCTGGACACATGTCAATCTTAGTAACCACCACAAAAACGGGAACATTGAGAGCTAATGCTAAACCCAGGTGCTCTTTGGTCATGCCAACAATTCCTGCATTACTTCCAATCTGTGAAAGAGAGTGAAAATGAGTACATTTAAAGATGTCAACAATCATCAGTTCACTTTGTTCCAAACAATATGAGCTGCCCACTTTGGCAGCACTTTTAGGCCAAGCAAGTGTACTCCCAACATGAAGTTTGATCCAAATAGTTCCTTACTAATCACGTTGCCTTAAGATGCAGTCACATTTACCATTATTCGGCTAATTTTAGCAGGCGAAATCCAGTCATTGCAATAGGAATCTACACGCCAAGGAGTGTCGCATGAGAGCGAAAGATTTCCATCCACAGATTTTGCAACAGGTTCCAATTGGTCACACAATTTGCCGCTTTGACCAACAAACAGCTGCTCGGTTTGAGAATGACTTCTGTGTGATCTGTGCTTAACACATTGCTACACCATTGAAAATAAACAATGGACCTTTTTGCCAGCAAATTTTGCTTAAATGTTGTTAATGTGACCACACCTTTAGATTACATTTTAGCCAAAATTCAAGATGGCCTACACAGTTAAAAAATGTCTTATATAAATATATTTCAATCAGCACTAAAATGTTTTATTACAGGGGTCGGCAAGTAACTTTGGCCGCGGGCCAATATTTTTTTTAGCCAGTAGATGGCGGGCCAGCTACACAGAGTAGGCCTATGGATACAAATTAAATACTCTTATATAGGCCTATAATTGCGGAATATGATGGGTCCGTCACCGTCCGTGGATCATTCATTCAATCGTTTTTTTTTTTTTTTTTCAAATTAAAACCAAAAATAAAAAGATGAAAAACGACTTGTTTTTCCATTATTTATTTCCTAAACTGAAATGAAAAAAAAAAAAATAAGGACGGGTTTTCTGATTTTCTGATTGTGCTCAGATCAAAAATAGAAAAAATGAATTACTGGATTAGACAAATTTAAATTTTGATTTTTAAGTTTTAATTTAACACCTTATGCATATATCAAGGAAACCATTTTAAACAGATCAAGTAGGCTACTATTGTGGTAACATATTACAGCCATTTTAATAAAGGTGTGAATAGCAATCATGCCTCATTCCGTACAGTCCGACTTTTGAACTTTATTCCTTTTTTATTATTATTATTTATTCGGGGACACACACATACACACCTAAGGTTTAAGGAGGTCTGCGTGGGACTGTTTTTTTTTTCGTCCCGCTCCCACAAGGTTCTATTCAGCAACCGCTTAAAATACACTCGGTGTTCACCCGCTTTATTTCCCGACCTGACGGGTCCACAAAATTTAGATCTCGTTTCCATAATCTCACATTCAAATGTCTCTAATGGAAAGAAGGAGATTGGAGTAGCCTATAATAATTATAAATGCTATACAAAAATTGTGTTCGTGTCAGTATAAATATTAGGCTATTTTAACATTGTACTGTCAGCAGAGAAAAAAAATGTCACAGAAAAAAAATATGAAATATAAATAACATGAATTAAATAGGACAAAGCCTATCACTCAAGTTTCTAAGCAACATAAACGAAAAACATATTGCCCTACTGACGAAATGAAGTAGGCTATTTTCTGTCGAACTATTTCAAACATCCTTGCAAAAAAAGAATGTTGTTGACTGACAATGGTTTCAGTACCAAACAGCTCCTCAGAGATAGGTGTACAGGCGGTCAGAATTAAGTGCGGATACGCTGTCAAAAGATGTCGGGAGTTGGCTATTGTCAGTCAGACCGCACGCTCCGTCCAAAGTACACCAGAGTTCTGACCGCTACCGTCTTTTGACGCGCGAATGGACACAAAGTGGTCAAGCGTATAACTAGACGCGGCAGGCGCGAATTTGACGCGCTATTCGCGTCCGTTGTGAACGCACAGTTATACTTTAAAATGTAATCCTGCACCGCATGATTCCCTATGGGCGTTTCACACAGTATGCGGCGGTGAAATCGCCGCGCGACTACGGCTTTTCTCAAGTAGTGGAAGAGTTTTGTACAGCATTTAGGACTGCCAAAATAATCCGGCGGGCCAGAAAATATTGCTGACGGGCCAGTTTTGGCCCGCGGGCCGCCAGTTGCCGTTCCCTGTTTTATTATATATATATATATATATATATATATAAAAAAGTGTTACCAATATTTGTTTTCACCATGTATTCGCTGTGCTTGATGTAGTATCAAGTCCTTAGATTAGAAACATGCTAATATCAGACTACAACAAACATACAACAGTTGAGGCAGTTCTTGTGTGGCTCACTCATATTATTTATGTAATGCACGTGAGTGACTGTTGACAGTGTTGCTGCCCATGAAGAACATTTCAAATAGGATGCTGCCATTGTAGAAACTGTAGCTGCTTATCAAAACATCAAGGCTCAATAGGTTTTGAAACAGAGCTTTGTCTTCCCTCCTTACCATAAGCATGCAGAAATCAGGCAGATGACCTGTCATTCCAAACACAGTCGTCTTCAGGTACTTCTCATGGCCAGCAAGGTCAATAAAGGTAATAACTTTAGAAGACTTCTCACAAATCTTGGTCCAATCCAGGCTGCCTCCGTGACTGTCGGGTTTGTTGACTACCTGGCCCTCTTGATCAAATCCCAGGATGTCGTTGCCCACGCTGCTGGTGCGCCCACTCTCCATTTCGTGCTTGTGCCTGAAGAGCTTCTGTCGCGCAAAGCCACGACCATTATCCAACTCTCCATGAGTCAGCACCCCTAGCAGAGTGCTTTTACCGGCATCCACATTCCCCACTACAGCCACCCTGAGATAAACACCATCATGACTTTGAGTTAGTAAACCGAAATGGCTACACTCAAAGCAAAAGTGTCTTATATATCTTGGAAGACACATTAAATATGCCCTTTTAACAGAGCACAAGTCATATGGGTCATTGATATGGTACATTACCATTAAAAAGTTTGGGGTCAGTAAGATTTTTGTTCATGTTTTTGAAAGAAGTCAACAAGAATGCATTTATTTGATAAAAGTACACTACAAATTGTAATATTGTGAAATATTACAATTTAAAGTGACTTTTCTATTTTAATACATTTTAAAATGTAATGCATTCCTCTGATGGCAAAGCAGAATTTTCAGCATCATTATTCCAGTCTTCAGTGTCACATGATCCTTCAGAAATCAGTCTAATATGATGATTTGATGCTCAAGTAGGGGTTTGCGATATCAAGATTTTAGATTGTGAACGATTAAAATGTCTCCACGATCTGCTTTCAAAGAAATATAGTAATGCACATTCTATTAGTTGTAGTTCTGGCGCGGCGCCCCGTCCCAATATACTGTACTACGTGACGTACATTCACATCATATGTTTAGCAACACAGCCGTAGGGTTGTGCTCATGTGACATTGCAGTTCTTTGCAATCATGAAAGTTTATTTTTGCATGCCTTGCCGGTTAAACATTTTATTTGCACGCTGTTCTGACATATGCTTTTGGGTGTGTACTGAACTAAGTTCTGTCAAATACACACAAGGTGTCCATACACAGTCAGTTAGGCTATGTCTTAAGTAAAAGTTGGGAGAAAATCAGATGTGTGTCAGTTTATTAGATCAGTGCATGAGATCTGAAAGTGACAGCAGCCTATATACCTGCTGCTGTTTGTAATTACTGTATTATTGTTAATCCAAAAAAAAAAAAATCACTTACTGCTGCTTAACATATTTGTGTGTACTCTGATGCAGTGTTTTTAGGATTATTTGATGAATAGAAAGTTTAAAAGGACAGCATATATTTGAAATATAAATATTTTATAACATTATAAATGTCTTTACGGTCACTTTTGATTAATTTAATGTGAATAAAAGTATTCATTTCTTTCAACAACAAAAAAAGTCATACCAAGCTGAAAAACTTTTGAATGGTAGTGTACATTCTTGATCTTTTGGATTAACTCTTTGCATTTGTTCAAGCCAAGGTCAACGTTTGTTGAATGGAAAATAGCAGCCTCTCCATTCTAATAAACATCTCATTTTGTGTTCCACAGAAAAAAAAAAAAAAAAAAATAGATGTTCGAACAACGAGTAGATGAGTCCAAGTATTTATTTTTGCTTGAGCTGAACTGTCCCTTAAATTGCAAGAAAAGGCCACTTTCTCCATTGTCATCACTCACCTAACCTCCAAGAAGTCGGCTTCTCCCACCTGGCGGCGAATAAGGTAATCTCTGACCTGGCCACCAGCCTCAGTACGCTCCCTCAACAGGATGAGGTCTGCCTCGATCTGCTCACACATGGACCTTACTGTGGCCACAGACGCCTCCATATCACTCTCATTCAGACCATAGTCTCCACCATCTTAAAGAGAGAGACACAAGCATGTGAGTATTCATAAAAAAATCTAAGTTAAGTCTCGCTGTGTTCATTTCAGTGTCTTACCTGAACCCACACCCAAGACATAGATGGTCTCCCCGCAGCCCTCGTCCATCCTCTCACGCAGCTGCCGTAGTAACAAGTCATACTGTTCTCCATTGGGACTGACCAGGGCTAGCTATGATGCATAAAGGAAAAGAGTCTTATTAAACACAGAATGGTTGTGGAAAATATATTTCTCCAGTTTGTTTTGTTATCGCCATCTGACTCAACGTGAGCGTAAAAAATTCATCACTGGACTTTGAGAACAGTTGTCTGACTTTACTGCTTGTTATATCAGATGTCATGAGGAGTAATGTTGCAGAAGGTGGAGTGACGAAGCTCCATGCAAAACACCGTTTAGCAGAAACAGAGCTCAGCTCCAGCTGTATGAAAACAGATCCTCCCTCAGACTGAAACGGTCTGATGAATGATAAGGAGGCCGCTGTCACAGCGGAAAACACAAACTCTCATCTGCACTGGTTCCCACGTCCATCAAGGTTAGGCACTGGTGGCTATGTAAACCTAAATTAGAAACTGATGTGTCGAGCTGTGCCGTGTTGTGACATGCTTTTCATAATAACATAACATAAGATTTTATTTTCGGTCCTCGCAGACAATAAAGTATTATTACTTTAATACATCAAAGTAATTGAGAGAGTACATGAAATATTTGTACTTCTCATTAGGTACTAGTTCTTATTTCTTGGCGTGTGTGCGTTTCTACTTTTACCCATTTACGAGACATTAATATATCTATTCCAATTCATACTAGTACCATTTCTCATCTCACTAGTCATTTGCCATGTGACATCATTAGTCAGAACCGGTACTTCATAGTTCAATTAAAAATATTGCTATAAAGATTGTTACTAGTATCAACTGGAATGTACACTAGTGTCTAAAACAAGGGAAATTTTAGACCTCTTTAAACAATTTTAGCTGCTAGTAACGAAGAAACAACTACTAAAACTATTGAATAGTTACTAGTAAAACTGGAATGAGGTTAAAAACAATCAAATACTATTTGGAATAAATTGTTGATAGGTTCTGTGCTTAAGATATAGAACTTAATGGCAAAATGTATTTATTACCTGTAACAAAATAGTAACAATTTGTATCGAATGAACAAATGATGGCTAGTCACTGTTGGATTACTTACTAACTGGAAACATTACAGTAGGCACTGGCGGCTTATTATTACTTACAGAATGTTCATATTCAGAGGTTGGTTATTTTATGAAGGGGTTTTTATGATTATGTTTTCCATTGTAGTTAAACATGTTTTTCTTTTGTTGTTTTTTTGTATGTTTTGTTATTTGTATTAGGTTCATTTTAATGTACCAATATTGCTTTCATCAATTTTATTTCAGTTTTAGTTTTAAACATTTAAGTACATCAAGTAAAACCAAGTGAAACTAAGAAATTATACCTTGGCAACTAGCTAAAATTGAATAAGATTAAATTGTATTTCTGCTGATGTATTTTATTTCAAGTAAGAAGATTTTTTAATGGTATAAGTTGACTACAATAACCCTGATCATAGCTCTGTTTCTACATGGTGTAACTTCAGGACCTAAATAAAAGTTATCAATAGGTGTAATAATGCACTGACTTCCTCATTCTTTGATCTGTTTATCTCCTCAGTGACTCCCTCCTGCTAAGTGTTGCGTTGATATTTCATCAGGTTCTGTGTTGTCAGGTTGTCATCTCTTCCCTCAATGATGTTTTTCATTGATTGGGTTTAATACAGATTTACAGCCCATAATCAGCTTGCTTTACAGCGAAACCCCCACAAAGATGGATAAATCAGAAAGCTATATTCTAATGCTGCACTACGATATTACAGGCAAGAAATATGTTTTTAAAAAAAACATCGTTGAACATAGCCGGGTTAGCTTAGGTTTACAGTTACAAGCACTCAGCGGTCAGCTGGTAAAACCGTGAAAATATATTTAAAAAAAAGTGATGCAAAACAAATCGCATGATTAAAAGTCATTTCAAATTTTCAACATGTAGTCATGTTACTAATAATACGGTTTTTTTGTAAACACACTAATTCACTCCGACTAAGCTAACTCTGAGGCCTACCTTGCTGGAGAAGTCTATGCCGAGATCCAGGGCCTCGCCGTTGAACATCTCCTCGTCCTCGAAGCACTCGGCCCCGTCTTCGTCGCCGCATCCCCGGCCAGGAGCAAACATGCTAGCGGGGACTACAGACTCTGACAGCCCTATGGCCCCTGGATTAAAAACCGGATCCGTCGTCGTTAACGATGCCATCTCTCGGGGAGCAGTTTTTAAAATCTAGCTAAAAAACTTTAAAACGATACGGCTTTTGGGGGAACAATTGTAAGCTGATGCAGCACAAACACATTCAGCCTGTAACGCCGCTCACCACTACTCTTGCACTACTCTAAAAACCTGCTGCGTCGAGATAAACAAATATCGCTACATATTACTGGTATCACAATCACATGCTAAACTGATAATAGAGCACACTCAAATCTTACAAATCGGTCACTGTGCACGTTTAAGTGTTCGTTTAAAATGTTAAGAAAATTAGTCATGTGTGTTTTTCTTCTCCTCATGAATTATTCAACAAAGTTGAGGCCAATCGTTTTCTTTAGAACCCAAATCACGTGTGTTATTATCCAATGAAAATTCGCGGGCGGTGCATATCTTTACTAATACACCGTAATTATATTGCAAATGATGCAACATTTATTTATAAAGTCGCAAGGTTTGTTTCGGTACAAGATTAGGTTGACAGAAAAAAACAATCTATTACAAAAAAAGAAGAGACTAATCAAACCACGTGCTACAACAAACCGTGAGAATATCAAAAATAAAGTGTCACCAGATTATCTTGTTATGTTTAATCGTATTTAACTAATTTACTTAACTCTGAATCTGACTAATTCTATTTGTTCCTCTGATTGTATAAATATAAGTTACTGTCAGAATTATTCAAATCACTTAATAGATAAGCAAAGCTGACAGTATTTCCAAAAAGGAATAAGGTTTCTGGATATATAAAGGCAAGGTTAATGCAATGCAATGCAATGCAAAAAAAAAAAAAAAAAAAAAAAAAAATAGGCCTACTACCAAATACTAAAATAGGCAATGACTGTTAAATAGCTGCATAATGGCTACACTGTAGCCTAGGCCAGAAATTAAGATTTTTAGGCTACACAACGTCAGTGGAACAAAAACAAGAATATAGTCTAAGTTGTAGCGCTTGTAATTGAGGGTTTCAAAACTTTTTTGTCAGCCAAAACCTTTTTACCCTGAGTTTTTACTGTTAACATTTCAATAATTTAACAACACATTCACATGTTCACGCTTCTTTAGCGTTCATTAATGGTCGCATGGCATGCTGGTAAACAAATAAAATGGTACCACTTTATTTTACAGTGTCCCTGTTAGACTTGTTAGTAATAACTATGAATTATGCTGCTGCATAACGATGCAACTAACCCTAAACCAAACTTAATCCTAACCCTATAGTTAATGGATATTACGAAGTACTTAAATGTATTATTACACTGTAGTAAGGATACCTTAAAATAAAGTGTAATCAAAAAAATATTTTAATAGTTTTATTTTAATAAATTATTAATTTATTTTTCTTGTACCTTTTTATAATTCAATAAATTATTAGCTTTTCATCAAATCCCAAACCCCCTGCAGTAGATGCAAGTAGTCCAGTTATGTCTTTAATAGGTAGGCCTATCCAGCTCTCAATATCAACCAGAAGCAAACAGACACTGGCTGTTCCTATTCCTCCCATCAGAGTTAATGGGCTTATTTAATTAAAAAAAAAAAAAAAAAAAAAAACAACCAACCTCCTGGACCAATGGACAGAACAATATGTCTGACACAGATAGTAAAAAAGTGCTCCGTAAGCATGTTGTTAGAGTGCGACTTTTTGATGGAGCCCTGTCCTGAACTTTTCCCTGTTAAGTCAAGTGCAAAAGGAGACGGCATGTGAAATGTGTGAGATGGTTCTAAAAATGACTGTGATCAACCAAGCAAGAAATATTTGTAAGATCCCAGATAGCAAAAATCATCTGGCCCAGATCTGGCCCAGACACTTCGTAAGTTCTGGGCCAGATCCGCGCAACGGACCCGGGCCGGTGTCTTTTGGCACAACGGGCCAATACCGGCACGGATCCGTTTTTTGACGATTTTTCAACCTAGTCCTAGAGGTCCACGGGGTTAGCGGAAGGGGCGGTAATAGAGCTGGTAAGTCCCGCCCCTTCCGCTAATCCCCCTGGACCTCTAGGTTGAAAAATCGTCAATGCAAGTGAATGGGAGAAAATAATTATTTTCTGGTCCCGTTTGAATTTTGCCATGAATGTGAACATATGTTGTCTGTGAATTTTTTATATAACTTTTCGTGTAAAGAATGCTACAATTTAGCGGGTAGAAGTTTGATACGGTTAGACTTTGTGTGAGAGCACTTTGTGGACTACAACACTCGACGCGTTTGAAACGTCAACACCACTCGCACACGGACACTAGCTCACGGATCCCGCTAAACATGGCTAGGTCTTTGGTGCACTTCACCTCCTTCTTTCAGGGAGAGGACAAAATCGTTGAGGTTGGCGAAAACCACGGGTAAGTCAACTTTATGGGGTGACGTCACATAGGCGACATGTAGTCTTTCTTGTTATGTCTTTTCCACAACTGCTAGCCGAAGAATCATACCATATACTGTCAAACTCGTAACATGAAAAGTTATATAAAAAATTCACAGACAACATATGTTCACATTCATGGCACAATTCAAACGGGACCAGAAAATAATTATTTTCTCCCATTGCATTGACGATTTTTCAACCTAGAGGTCCAGCGGGGTTTTACGGATGGGCGGGACTTACCAGCTCTAATCTTTCGTAAGGGCACCTCTTATTTGGCCGTAATGGGTGGAGCTAGACGGTCCAACCATATCCTAACCCAATGGCTCTGCCTAAACCTACCCATAACTCTATCTCTCCCATCAGATCCAGAGGTGGAGCAGGACGTCCAGAGAGGGAGAGCTGGATGTCATTTTTAGCTCTGCAGTGAGTGAGCACCACTTGGATCGGTACGTAACCACCGTTTCTGTGAAGCTCTTCACGTGAGATATTTGTATCCTAAACCAGTTGTCCGTCCATCCATCGGTTCAATATTATTTTAAGGGAAAAGTCTTTAAAATATTTTAAAAGATTATAGGCTAATGATTCCAAAATAACAACACAGTCGTGCTATTATTATTGTAAAAAGTAAATGTAACGTAAAAGTTTGTTTTTTACTGATAGTCATCGAACATTAAAAAATACAGTTGCCTGCAAGCCTGTACAGTTACAGGAGGTGGGTCATTTCTCTTGTGTATGTCATTGGGCAAATGTTCATGCACTGACCCGCGCGCATGAAGACAAACCAGTCTACAACTTCCTGCCAGTAACGATGCGATCTCCCGTCCTGTGCTTCTCGTTTGCACTCCAGTGCTTCGTTCTCCAAAGCGCATCAGAGTACTCTTCCAAATCCGAGCTGGAATACGAATTTGGTGACTATCGTGGCAAGTTCTGTATCGACGATCAAGGTTTTGTGTATGGCATCGGAGAGGTTTATTATCCGAGCTCCACAGCGTGTCCCTGCACCTGCACAGAGGATGGACCCGTGTGTGTCAGACCCAAGTGCCCGCGTATACACCCGAGATGCACGCGCATCAAATACAAGTCGTGCTGTCCCGTGTGTGAAGCTGTCAGTAAAGTTTGCGTGCACGGAGGCAAAACTTACAGAATGCTGGAGGAATTTAGGGTGAGTCAGCGTATAAGTTCTTAGGCTGGAAAATACATTTCTAATATTGGTCTAACCGGATATTATAATAATGACCTGTTATTATAATAAATGACCTTTTTGTCTTTTTCTTTACTGATGTTCTTAGGTTCATCACAACCATGTAAAAAGTATAATATAGCGTAGAATAACGACCTTTATCATCTTTTTTTCCCCATTACAACACTACACTTCAGGATATGTGCTAGCCTATTAACTAAGAGTTTCAACTTGGGACATAATATTAATTGCATGATAATTGTATAATATCTGCGGTTTGTTTGACACTAGTCAATGATCTATTATTTTTGTGTGGGATAAAGAAAAATAAGAGTAAATGATTATATAAGACTGTTTCAAATCTCTTTTAATGGCTTGTTTACTCTTTTAATTACTCATAATTTACTTATATTTAGGCTACATTAATGCATTTAGCATTTGTTCCTGTGTAAAATAGTTGTCACCGTGTGAGCGTTGCCGGTGTGAAGTCAACAGAGAAGTTTACTGCACCATATCCGGCTGTCCTGTCTTACATTGTGTAAATCCTGTATACGAACCCAACCATTGCTGTCCTGTGTGCAAAAGCGGTGAGGGTCCTTACACATGCAACATTACACGTGCATCCAATAATGCTTTTACAAACACCATCACATGCATCTAGTGTTTTGAGAGGCATGTATGTTGTGTTGTGCAACCCACAAGGATCAATGAGGAAGTTTCATTGGTGATGTGGAGCCAACACCTCTTGTTTTGATTGATTTGTTACTGCACAGTTTGCAGTGATGTCATGGAAAAAGAATGATGCAATGGAATTGTTCGATAGATTGCTTACTACCAACATGCCCTCTATAAATAGGAACTAATTCACTGCATGCTGGGATGGCACAGGCACTATGGGGCATTAGGCCATCCCTGACAACAGAAGGCAAGAGGTGGACAGATTGTGTGTGTGCAATGTTTATGTAGAAATGGGTATGTAATGTGTATCAATTTTAAAACGTATAATAGACATTGTGTATAAACATAATGCATTTGTGGTCGTCTACCTGGTAATTTCTGTTTGAGCGCAATAGTGGGTTAGTTCACCCAATAATGAAAATTCTGTCATAATTTCCTCACCATCATGTCGTTCCAAACCTGCATGACTTTCTTTCTTCTGTGGAACATAAAAACATCAATTTTGAAAAAAAAAATATATATGTTCACTTTACAAGTGCCACAAAAGTCACCAAGTTTCGTACCATTCCAACTTTTACAATTTCAAACCGGAAAAATTTTCAGTCAAAAGTGGTTAAACGGACAGAAACAGTTCCTTTTGTGTTCCAGAAGAAAGTAAGTCATGCAGGCTTGGAACGACATGAGTAAATGCCGACTGAATTTTAATTGTTAGGTGAACTAGCTAGAATTCCCCCCAAATATTGAGCTTGATGCACTGCAAAAAATGCTTTTCTTACTTAGTATTTTCGTCTGGTTTCCAGTCCAAATATCTAAACATTCTTAAATCAAGATGCATTTACTAGATAAGTAAAATTAGATAAGATATGATGTCTTGTTTTCCGGGGGAATTAATCAAAATGAAGTGAGTTTTTGCTTAAAACAAGCAAAATTGCCCATGCATGGACAGAGCATTTTTCTTGTTTTAAGCAAAAACTCACTTAATTTTTATTTATTTCCCCAGAAAACAAGTCATAATATCTTATGGCATTTTACTACTTTAGTAAATGCATCTTGATTTAAGAATTTTATTTGATATTTGGACTGGAAACAAGACAAAATACTAAGTAAGAAAAGCCTTTTTTGCAGTGTGCTCCTGTCTCCTCTTCAAAGGGCCAAACTGCTTTGCTGGAAATCGTGTGATCTCAGCTGGAGAGCGTGTGGAGATCGATGAGCAGACGGTGTGTTTCTGCACATACCAGGATGGAACGTGGCAGGCGCACCCTCACGCTACCTGTGAGGAGCGCCAGCGAGCAGACAATGAAGCCACCGACTCCGACAACACATCCAAACAGATGGAGGAGCAGGAGAAGGAGAAAGAGAGAGTGTTCTCACCCAGGCTGGATGCCATCCCATGAAGGGAAGTGTGCCTGGCACCAGGAGGGGATGCAGAGCACATGCAGTGTCTGTGCCCAGGGTGAACACAACCTGCGCTGGGATAGCTGCCAATGCTGACCTCTTTAGCCAACCTCACCACCCCCGCCCACCCTGACCCAGATCCGCAACCCTCTGAGAAGCAACATGCAATAGCAGTATCGCAATGTTTCTTCACTGTATACATGCACAATTGTAACATTCCAAAGTCTGGATTTCCACACATATATATTAGGCAGTTTTCAACTTTGATGACAATAAGAAATGTTTCATGAGCACCAAATCAAGATGTTAGAATGATTTCTGAAGGATCACTGAAGACTGGAGCCATCATAGGAATACATTACATTTTAAAACGTATTTAAATAGAAAAAGGTTATTATAAATTGCAATTTCACAATATTATTATTTATTTTACTGTATTTGTGATCAAATAAATGCAGTATTGGTGAACAAAAGAGACGTTCAAAAACATTAAGAAGGCCAATCGACCTCAATCTTTTGAACGGTAGTTTAAATGTGTGTATATAATTTTGTCTACTTATTAAGATGCAGTTATAAAGCACATTTAAATATGGAGCATTGTATTTTTAAAAACATTATCTCCCATTTTTCCATCTCATTCCTTTAGCATGTTGTTGAATTTTAAATGTTTTATTCTATGGCCAATATGATGCATTTAATTAATAATTTCTATGTTTATTCCAACAGATTTTAAAAAATGTAATACTGTATTAGATTAGCCAGTAAAATGTTGTTCTCCATAAAGACGATAAATGTTTTTGTTTAGATGGGAAGTGGAGCATGCAACACCCAATTTCAAAGGGCTGGTCAAATGGAAACATATTTTTATGTATTAAAACACCTCAGGTTTGAGTATTTTCTCCTTGTTTGAACATCTCATTGCATCTTTGATGTTTCGTTGATTTTACCCATTCCATTTGACATTTTCTTTAACGCAGCTAATTTACAAAATGCATGTAAATATAATGGCAATTATAATAAATATAATACATTTCTTTCTTTTTAAATTGTGACAGTGTAATTCCAACTGTGAGTTAGGTTTCTTATAGGCCGTAATTTCCATCCCGAATAATTCATATACACTGTAAAAACTATTTTTCAAAGTTGTAAATAAAACAAAGATTATTGGAGTACATTTTACAAGAAAATACAATTTCAGTTTTTCAGCTTTCAAATTTCACGTTTAATTCAATGTGTTTCTTGCCATTTCTTTGCAATATTTGTGAAATTTACTAGCAATATCTGAGGGAAATTTGTCATTTTAAAAAGTAAAAGTTTTTTTTTTTTTTTAGCTAATCTACAGTAATGGTCCAAAAGTTAGCCTATTTCACTTCATTATTTTCTCATTGTAATATATATTTATTTGTATTCACATATTATATTATGCATATAACATGAGCATTTCATAATGTGTTAGCCTGATGTGAGCCGCACTGAAGTTTCATGTTCAACATGTCTTTCACGTCACTATATTTTCACGTTAAGTATTTGGTCAATTTGGGTCTCGCATATAATTTAATGGCTGAGTTACTGAAATGCATTATATATATATATACGCCACGCTAGGTGGCGATGCACAGAGAGTGACGTTGAGTTTTGCGCCGGATGCTGTGAGATCTGTGGTGCGCGCACGCATATATCCCATCATTCCTTTCTCTCTCTTCCTCTTTCCCTTTCGGCGACAATGTCTAAGAGAGGTAAGAAACACACATGGAAATCTAAAATCATCCTTGAAATGAGGTACGCTAAAGCTCCCTAACTCAATACATGGGTTTAACTGGTCATATGTGAATTATATTGTCGATATATTTATGTAAATGCTCAATTATATCTTTGATAAAAACGGATATGTGCCTTTTCGGCTAACGGCAGGAGCCATGTTTGCTAAGTACGTAGACCCAAGCTCGTGGAGCCAGTAGTGGTGATTTAAACGCTTCTTACGCAAACTTTGTTGTGTGAAAGCAAGTTCTGGAACACTGTTTCATGATAACTACCATGGAAAATTAACAATGACTGTAAAAGCACTAGAGTTGCGAGACTTTAAACATGCAGCGAAGCGGGGATACACTCGACTGAATGGTGGCGAGTTGAATCGCACGTTAGCGTGTTTGAGTAACTTGTTAATGCATATTTTGGAGATTTATCGTACAGGGCAACCGAATTGATCAATTTGCCTATCTCTGAAATATTGTCTTGGTAAATGTATCTGAATGAAGTCCGACTGGTATCGGGTAGAAAATATCAGCAGTGTCGGTAACAACTCGACATTTTGCAGACTTAAATAGTTCACCTTTAAACAGACGTCTTTAATTTTTTACGCACGTTGTTACAAACCTGTTTAACTTAATTTCTTTTGTCGAAAACACTGGATTTTAGGTGGAATGAACATCCTGTCACCATTCATTTTCATTAGGTTTTTTATGCACCTAAAGTGAATGGTGACTGAAGCTTTTATCACTACAAAAAAAATTGCACCATGGGCCGGTTGCATAAACTGCTTAGACTAGTCTTAAAGGTTAGTCAACACACTTTTTTTTTTTTTTTTTTTTCTATAAGCCTGTCCATAATTGAAGTCAATTACTTAAAAACAGAGACTGAAAAGTAAGACTAATTGCCCCTTGATTAACTGCTAGATGGTCATACTAATACTTAAGACACCATCTTAACATAATGGCTATGTTTGTGCAACTGGCCCCAGATCTTTCATTCCCTTATAATGAGGTCGGAGTAGTTTTAATGTAAATGACATGTTCTTGGCCCCCAAAAAAGTTGTTTTGTATGTAAACCGCTGTCTGCATAATTTTAAGTCACTAGATGGTCGGTCACTTATAAACGAATGAAGTGTCATAACGGCTTGCTAAACGGAAAGCAAATGTGATTTTAGTGTATTTTGGTAGTTGTAAAATCATAATGTTTTTGTCTTTCTCTTCAGGACGTGGTGGGTCATCGGGAGCCAAGTTCCGTATTTCACTGGGTCTCCCGGTGGGAGCGGTCATCAACTGCGCTGACAACACAGGTATGAGATCTTCCAGCATTGGGCAGATGTACTTGTTGTCCTTCTTAAAGCACTTGCTTTGACTGATCAGTGGCTGGGTGAGTTGTCGTAGAAGGAAATATTAAATCCCATTGCTGTTGGGTGAGATGGCAGTCGCTATGTGCTGTTCAATCTCAATCCGTGATGGAACAAATGTTTGTGGTTTGTTGCAGGCTTTTTCTTGGCTGAGGGTTTGCAGACTTATGTCTGTTAAACTAACTTGCAGCATGAAAATATAACTTTAACTATAAGTTAAAGTTTTTTTTTTTTAACTCCACTGATCTGTGGCTTTTCTCTTGTTTAGGTGCCAAGAACCTGTACATCATATCCGTCAAAGGCATCAAGGGTCGTCTGAACAGGCTCCCTGCTGCTGGTGTGGGAGACATGGTTATGGCCACAGTGAAGAAAGGCAAGCCAGAGCTCAGGAAAAAGGGTGAGTGTTTTCAGAGCCTGTTGCTACTGCACTCTGCTGGCTTTGGCTTAGAGAAGCATATATGCTTATACAGATGTCCCCTTTTTAATCTAGTGCATCCTGCGGTGGTGATACGACAGCGGAAGTCGTATCGGCGAAAAGATGGCGTGTTTCTATACTTTGAAGACAATGCAGGGGTCATAGTGAATAACAAAGGAGAAATGAAAGGTAAGTGATGAATTTCAGATCTTTTCAGTATCCTTCTTAAAGCACTTGCTTTGTCTGATAAGTGGCTGGGTGAGTCGTCGTAGAAGGAAATAGTAAATCCCATTGCTAATGGGTGAGATGGCAGTCGCCATGTGCTGTTAAATCTCAATCCGTGATGGAACATTTCACTTCTCTTCTTGATGCATGTCATTTTAGTTTTCAATTTCCGGATTTAGCTCAGGTGCAGTGCTAACTTGTTTCTCTTTCTTTAGGCTCCGCTATCACAGGACCCGTTGCCAAGGAATGTGCAGACCTGTGGCCCAGAATTGCTTCCAATGCTGGTAGCATTGCCTGAGCTCAAATGTGGCTTGTCGTTTTCAATAAATACTCAAAAGTTTACACTCGTGTCACTCTGTTGATTGCAGGATTGCCTTGAGACTATCAATTAAAACTGCAATGTTTTGATTGAATTTGTTGATGGCATTTTATAAGCCTTTTAATGCAAAATTTAAGGTTTTATAGACTTTGTTGGGCATATTAAGTTTTGACTTCACTACATGTGGTAAATGCAGTTGCATGGGAAGTATTGAATCTTGAGGATTGACATTAATAGCTTGTTTCACAGACGAGGCTTAAATCCAGTCCTTAGCTAAAAGCACGTTTTAACTGAAAGCAACTTGCCCTGACGCATCTTAATGTCTCCTCCATTGTTTTGCCATGAGATGCACACCAGTCATGTTTTTTCTAAGACATGTTTAAAAAGAAAAGCTACTTAAATATCCTTATTGAACAAAGGCCTAGTCCTGGCTTAATCTGTCAGTGAAACCAGGCCTAAAGCTAGAATCTAAGTAATGCATTAACTTTGATAATGAACCTTAAGGATATGTTTTTAATAGATAATTAGCAGAAGTTAATAGTCAATTGTTTTATATACAGTATCTCAAAAAGTGAGTACACCCCTTACATTTCAGCAAACATTTTAATATATCTTAAGTTACAATACTATAGAAATGAAGCTTGGATATATTTTAGAGTAGTCAATGTGCTGCTTGTATAGCAGTAGATATTTACTGTCCTCTGAAAATAATTCAACATAGCCATTATTATCATAATAGCTGTATGTCATTTAACCATGCAAAGCGACGTCCTATTCATCATGTTTTTGTCTGCTTGACAGGACCATACAAATTTGTGTATCTTGTATTAGAGTAGTTAAAATGTGTGCTTTGAGTACAATTATCTCATACTTACTGTACTCCGACATTCTGAAGCAGAACATGAAGCCCTCCCTTCAGTAACTGGGCCGAACGGCATGATAATGACCCCAAACACACAGCCAAGATGACACTGCCTTGCTGAGGAAGGTGATGGAGTGGCCAAGTATACGTCTCCAGACCCGACCCCTATGTGGGGCGTCCTCAAGCGGAAGATGGAGAAGCACCATGTGTCAAACATCCAGCAGCTCCATGATGTCATTATGGAGGAGTGGAAGAGGATCCCAGCAACAACCTGTGCATCTCTGGTGAACTCCATGCCTAGGAGGATTAAGGCAGTGCTAGATAACAATGGTGCTCACTGCTCACACAGAATATTGACACTTTGGACACACTTTTGACATGTTTACTTAGGTGTATTCACTTTTGTTGCAAGCTATTTTGACAATAATGGCTGTGTTGAGTTATTTTCAGAGGACAGTAAATATATACTGCTATACAAGCAGCACATTGATGACTACTCTAAAGTTTAATTTCTATAGTATTGTCCCTTGAGAAGATATATTAAAATGTTTGCTGAAATGTGAGGGGTGTACTCGCTTTTGTGAGATACTGTATTCTCAACAGACTCGCTGGTTGAAAACATTAGGAATACATTTATTACAAACGTCAGAAATGTTTTTTTTTATTACATTGTTTGTAATTTATATGTTGCGGTAATTTACACATTCTGTCAATCTATCTAATTTGTTTTCAATAAAACTCGCTAATCCGACAATCAAACTTTCCTGCCAGTTCCGAAGTTCCAGTGCGACTGTGAGTGCGTTGCGTTGTTGTCATGGAGACCAGTTTGTTGTGGAGGCGTGAGCTAGCAAGTTAGCTGTACTCATTTTCGGCCAACCGAAGTTGCTGGATTTCTGACTTTAGAGGTAAATAAAATTGTCAGTTCCTTCTTAAAGTAAATTGAGTGACTTATTACGGCCATATTTGTCGGTAAGCAGTAAGAGTAGGTATGGAGAAATCTGATGTGATAAATTTCAGCTCTCTTGAAAAAGAGCTACAAGCGGCGCTGGAAGCGGACAGGAAATATCAGAGGGAAAATGATGCCAAATTTCGCGCTATGAACCAAAATGTCGCCAGCTATGAAGAATTCAGGTGCGTTGCTCACTGTGTAATTCACATTTGTTCCCAAAAAATCTTTACCGTGTAGCTACTGCATGTGTCTGTCTCGTTGTAACCGTTTTTATATTTTAAGATTTTATGTTTTGATTTCAGGGACATAGTTCTTGCATCTCACTTAAAGCCTCTTGATAGAAAGGACATCTCTGGTGCACCCCGAAAACAGCCGTGGAATCCAATTGCTTTTGGGACAAAGGATGAAAGTGCTTCAACTGAAGAGGTCCAGGTGAGCCTTTGACCTAGTAGGCTGTTCTCTTGGCTGCATATGAATAAATTGATCATCTGGATGCTAGATAGGCCTATCACCAAAGATCATCCCTCTTGACTGACTATGACTAACTTTATTACGTCTTTAGCCGCAGTTATCTGAGATCCATCCAAGAAATGCATCAGAATTCATCCGTGGCTGGCGCAAGTTTGCAGGGAGCTCATTTGAAAAGTACAGTCTGCTTGTGAGTCTGGGAGGCAAGGCTCTGCAGGAAATCTTCAGCACTGAGGTTGGCTTCGGTCTTCTGGGCGAGTTCGTTCTGATTCTTTCACAGTGTCTTAAGTCAGGAGATGAGGAAAAAGTGATTGGAGTGCTGGACGGCCTTTCCAGAACTGGTCGTTTTGGCCTCAACCAGACTCTTCTTAGTAAGGCAGAACAAAAAGCCTGTGAAGAGCTTTTCCACAAGCTACAAGTGTCAGGAGGAGAATATCATACTTCTAAAGATGATTCTTCTGACACTTCAATGGTTTGTGAGGCCAGTCTGACACATGTGGAGGACGATGACACTGACATTACAATAAAACTTAAAGGGTTAATGGGGAAATATGGTATCCAAAAATAGTTTAGATTGAAAACTCCATTGTTTTTTTTTGTTTGTTTGTTTTTTATTGGTACTTTACACTAGCAGAAATATGTTAAAAGAAGTGTTGGCCATTTGTTTTTGGGCCATCTGCCCATTGTTTCTTTCAGCCTATGAGGCTCCTGAGGATAAGAAGGACATTTTTGCCAGCAGGGCCTGTCCTGCATTTCTTGTCTTTGACACTGCGGCCTTCATAGCCGATATGACCATTGAACTTCCTTGTCACTGCAAACCAGAGGAGACTCATTCAGTGGTATGGTACTATCAAAAACAAATAGGCTCCATGAACACCAAGGTCCTCACAGACTTTGAAGGCACTAAGTTGGTGGAATCATCCAAAGTTGGCAGAGGGTCAGAACTGCACAGTCGCTTTTCCATCCGTTTGTTTAGCCTTCTGGTCTTCAGGGTCCAGAAAGCTGACTCAGGGCACTATATCTGTGGCACGGCCTCTGGTGAATTCTTCTACGGCTACGATGTTGATGTCCAGGAGGTCCATCAAGTTTTATTTCCCTTGAATGTCAAACAGAGAACTCAAGTACAAGAAGCAAAGCCCGTCAGAATGAAAACGGAAATGTTTCAAGTGTTCACCAGCTACTGGTCATGGTCTAAATGTGACCGCTGTGACATCCGGGGGGAGCAGACGCGTGTGGGATTGTGTTATGTCAAAAGCATTTACCTCCATGTACGTTATCAGCACGAAACGGACGCAGCGGCTTCCTGTGGTTCCTCAGCCGTTCCCCAACAGTTTGGACTTTCAGGCAGTAGCTACGGAGCCGAGCTTGAGGTGAGGAACTGTCACACCACCTGTCCTCCGAAACCGACAACATCTCCAGAGAGACGAGCTCTGCTGAAGTTCCTCCAGGATGATGATCAAGCTTCTTCGGGTGTCACCATCCACTACCACAACCACCCCGCAGGCTCTGATCTGGTCTTGACCTGTCCTGGCGCCAAACCCCAGGACGCTGTGGCCTGGGATAAAGGCTCAGCACCTCTTTACCGCTCTCAGTATATGGAGGGTTTGAATAAGACTTCTCGCATCTTCATTGACACCGGTCACCACCTACACTTCAGGCCCGTGCGGCTGAAAGATAGAGGCTCCTATTTCTGCTGGCTCCAAGGAGAGCTGGCTGCACAGATCAAACTGGGGGTGTATCTCCGCTTGGGACGTTTGCGTCAAATCTCTGACCCGGAGTCTGTCTATGCACTACAACTTATACTTGCTTGCTACACTGGCATTACAGCTATGTTTCTCTTCACTGTCTTAGTCAGATTTATTTGGCAGATAAGCAAGGAAGATATTTTTGCAGATATTAACAGAACTTGAATTTGCAGCAATTATACTGATGTATGTTTACTGTGAAGTGCAATGTGAAATTGAATAAATATGCTGCTTAATGAATTTTCTGAATGATTATTTTCAAATGCTTTTGTTCTTTAACTTACTGAGATGGAGGATAACTAAATCAATATGTACTTTTATTGTGTAAATGTTGAAATGACCTATTATTTTATACTCAGACATGATACAGAAATGTAGAAAAAAACATTTATTAAACAAATGAATTCACATGACTTTTCCAGTCATTTGTGATTTAATGGGTAAGAATTTATATATATATATATATATATATATATATATATATATATATATATATATATATATATATATATTATATTTGCTCACAATTTCTACAAAATAAATATTTTAAAGATCAGCATAGGAAAAAGAATATTTATTATTAGTAATTCTAATGATTTGTGCCCTAGAAATGCAAGTAATTCATTTTACAATATAAGTTTTTATTATTATTATTATTATGTAAAGGTTTATTTTATTTTCTGGTTTAAATAAACCGTGGCCAAATGACCAAACTGATTTTGGGTTTCATGAAGGTCCCTTTTAAGCCTCTCCTCATAGTTCACTTTTATAGACACATGGTCAATACAATCGCTAGAGGGCGTGTGTTCACCGTGAAAGTAGCAGTAATAAAACCGCAGTATTAGTATGTGTAGTATGCTATTATGTTTCTTGAACTAGTCAATTTAGCTGCTAAATTATTGCTTGCTGTTTTAAATGTAAATGGGGTCTAAATATAAAATGGCATCCAAAGCGCCTGGTTTCCACATGCTTGCACACCCCATGAGCAGATATGTGCTTGCAGCATCAAAGGAGAACTGATGACAGAGGAAGGCAGTGGCGGATGGGGTCTGACTGACAGACATCAGTAGTCTGCTGTCGCACGGAGGTTTCCGGAGTTGTTCTTCAACAGTCTATCATTCCATCGCGCAATGAAGGATCAAAACTACGGCGAAGAAGTTACAAAAATACTTGAGGATGCCCCCTCAGCTCGCAAAGCACTTTTAGACAACTACAACAATTTACACGAAGTAGCGAAGTATTGCGAGAGCAACTACCTGCAGGTAAGATGCTGACACGCGCTCGAGCAGCTTAACTGAGACTCTTAAAAATGACGAGACGTGTCATTTACAAAACAACAACTTAACTTAATTGAATTAATGTAATTAAACATTGTAATAACATACTTAAGTGAAGTCATTATAAATGTAAGGGTTTTCCATTGTTTTTCTGTGTAAAACGCGCTTACAGAGAGCGTTGGGCTCGCGTCTCTAAAACGTGGCGTTCAAGTTAATAGAAATTCAACTTTAAAAACGCGTGACAATATCTTGCGCCCTTTCATAATTCCTCTACCTGATCAAATTGTATAGTATTTATTTTACTGAGGAGTGTTTGGAGCCCCTCAGTAGGCTATACTGACTTTCCCACTTTGTAGCCTACAACTGATAACAGATTGAAGCAGATTAAAACAGTGGAACTTTTATTTTTACCTGCGTATACTCGTATTTAAAAGGTTGCTCAATATAAATGTGCATGCTCTTGTAATTCAGGCAGGAAGGAACACATACAAGTGAGAAGATGAAGCAAGTCTGTCTTCTTCCTTGCAGTAGAGACCAAATCTGACTCCACACAAAGAGTAAAACTTGTGATCACCTGTCAGCGGTCTCAGAGACGGAAATTGCTTAGTAAACTAATGTCTAAACATCTAAAAATGCAAAAAGGTTTGTGTGAGTTGTAGGTTAATCCTACTCCTGTAGGTTAATCCTTAAAGTATAATTAATATAACTGACCCATTATAAACACAATAGAAGTCAGTGGAAAGAAGAACAGAAAATGAAAGTAGCCTAACTGCATTTGGCTACAAATGCACTTGTATACAAAACAATTTGTTCCGTTTTTTGTTTGTTTTTTTTAGACAGGATGTAAAATGAGATCATGTATTGCATGCAACACAATGACAGCTAGTAATAAAGTACATTAAGATGAAGTAAAATGAACCTGTTTGAATGGCGTCACGTCTGTTTAACGGATGTTTCTACCTCTGCAGTCTGGAAATGACACCAGCAAAGCTCTGGAGGAGACCAAGGCCTTCACTGCTCAGTCTTTGGCTAGTGTGGCCTATCAGATCAGCTCTCTGGCCACCAATGTGCTCAAGCTTCTGGATGCACAGACCCTGCAGCTCCGCAAGATAGAGTCCTCCGTCAACCAGATCGGACAGGTATCGGTATATTTGGGAGACTGGAATCAATATACAGTCAAATATTTTGAGATACTTCAGAACATGTGTGTTATTTTGATCATATGATCACGATACAGTCATTATTATCAGTGTAAAGCAGTTAAGTCCTATCATGCTGACTCAATGAACTTTGTCGGCTCCACAATGTCGATTTTCATTTCGTAAAAAAAAAAAAAAGGAAGTTGTGCATGTGCTGGTTCCTTACTTCCCTTAGTAATTATATATGGGTACAAGGTTTGGTCTCTAAACTATGATAATGATCAGTTGAATACAAGTTTTGCAAAACATCAATACCTATTTGTTTCCCAATATTTCTCTAAACATCAATATGTCAAAACAATTACCTCTGTACATCAACTCATACATCACCACAAAATGTTTATCGCATCCACAGAATACTTATTGTCATTCATAAATATTGTCATTTTAATCTATTCCATCATAGTCCATAAAATGAAAAATAAAAATAGAAAAGTTAAATAAATGTTTTTGTTTGTTCCTGGAAAAGCCCTATATGTTGTAGTTATGATAACATTTCTGGGTAATTTATATAGAAAATTCTATGTTTTATTAAAAACTATATATACAGCATTTTTATTAATTTCTTTACATTTACATTACTTATATTCAGTTTCAAATTGCAATTTTTCATCATGTTTTCAATCTCAATTTAAATTCAGTAATTGAATTGAATTCAAAAAGCACTCTCAATAAAATTCAGTGATACACAATCCTTCTGATAAGACTTTTAAACGATTATGATTGTTATAGCCTTGAGTTTTGTCATACATTTGAACTGAACATGAATCTGGGAAAGGTTTCAAAAAGGGTTTCTCTGTTATTACTGCTTGGCAAACATGGTAATAACATGCTTGATTGCAAAACCGCTCTTGGTCTCTTGGTAAAGGAGGATTTCCTACTGTAAAGTGCTGAGTGCTGTTGTAGAAATGTCCCAAATCTCAGTGTAGGTAGTCACTGTTTGGGGCCCCCTGTCACCCGGGTGATAATACTCCATGCCACCAGGGCCCCCCTTGCCCCTCGGTTCCCTTGGCTCCTCTCACTGCGGCACAGCAGCATTCCAGTGCGCTCCGTGCCCAGCCTGCCTAACCAGGTCACCTGAGGCAGGGCTGAGAGGGGGTGAGCCAGATCCCAGACTTGGAATGAAAGGGCCACTGTTCTCTCGCTCAGAAGCAAAGTTTGAACGCTGATTGATGTTCTCTATTGTCTGCCCTGTGCCCAAGAAGAGCTGTAACAAGCAGGCCTGGAGTAATACTGATCCTTCTCACCCTATCTGAGTGCCCACAGAGGAAAGCCAGATTGGCATATTTCAGGAAGAATCTAATGTCTTAGCGAGACTTCCAGTTCCTCCTACATCACAGACTAAACCTATACTGAGGGGACTGAGTGCAGCATAAGATCAGCAATCAGATTTAGGCTGTGGTGGATGTAAATACCATTAGATTATGCTTACGGTTATATTTTTAATATAGTCCTGTTGACAGTGTTATTTTTAGAATTGTTTGTGTACTATTTTAATATTTATTACTATTTTGAACAAGCTTTTATAATTTCCAGTAATTATGTTATGATCTTTTGTCATTTTTATTCGTTTTTTATTTTATTTCTGTTTTAGTAATTTCAGAACTTCAGTTCAATTTGTGTTATTTCAGTTAGCTACCAAAGCAACATTACTATTTTTTCTTTAGATTTTTCATGTAATATCTATATTGAATTTTTATTTCAGCTTTATTTCAATGAAAAAAAAAATATTTTTAAGGGTTTTAGTGGTTTAGATAATAATGCCCGTAGAATGGGCAGATGTAACATTAACAGCTAATTGCTTTGTGAACTAATTCATGATTAATAAAATTAGTAAAGAAAATTGGTCACACTTTTTTTAAAGTGTCATTGTTACAGTGTATTTATATATTTAGG
This sequence comes from Scardinius erythrophthalmus, assembly GCF_964197995.2. Taxonomy (NCBI): domain Eukaryota; kingdom Metazoa; phylum Chordata; class Actinopteri; order Cypriniformes; family Leuciscidae; genus Scardinius; species Scardinius erythrophthalmus. Next base: position 44,623,550 of record NC_138221.1, read on the forward strand.
TACTGAGTAATATTAATCAACAACATGTTCTTACCAAAGGGTAAAGGTAGGATTAGGGTTTGTAATACTTGCTGGTATTATTATAGCAACTACATGGAACATTATGTAAAAAGGACACTGTAAAATAAAGTGTTACCAAAATATAACATTTAATATTAGTTAATAAATTAATAAAAAATAAATGGGTTACATAGTGTTTTAAAAAATGTTTTTCATGTTTAATATTAATCATTAAGTGTATAAGCAACAGCAACAACAAAATCTGACTGCAGAAAGCAGCGGAAACTAATCAGAATCAAGATTTCTTCCAGGCTGCGGTTTAATGAGTGATATTGTAGCATGTCGATTGTGAAGATTTCTACCAAAACGTTGTTTTAGAGGAGAATTCCAGGTGTCACTTTTCCCAATCTCTCTGCTTGTATACAGACAGTGGACATGCACAGGGAGAAGGTGGCCCGCAGAGAGATTGGCGCTTTCACAGTTGCCAAGAGGGTTTCGCGCAGTCATAAGATTGTCCCCCCTGCAAAAAATAAAGAAGCCAAGCTCAAGTACTCCCGCACACCCATCTCTTTCTCCAGCCTGGACTCTGTTGGCCATGGCGTGAAGGTGAGCACACACACACAATCTCATGAAGTGAGTACAGAGCATGGTTAACCCCCCATATTGTGGTGTCAGAGGTATACAGTGTGTTACAGTAAGTTAATTAATTATCAAGACAACCAACCAGAATCTGCCTTAGTGCTTAAATATCCATGTGCCTTGAACAGTTTTCAGTGTTTGAGGGGAAACAATGTTGTAATGTAAAAGGAAATATATTAAGTGGAACGAAAAATACATGTTGCGTGCTGTGCAAATAACAATGTTAACCCAGGGTTTACAATTGTTCAGTGTGAAACACTTGTCTGTTCAGTATTATTTTCTAACCTAGGGTAAAGTATAAATAGTGTGACACATAGTGTTACAATGATTAATGGTGTCAAGAATCTTTAAGATAAAACATTTAGCTGTTTCAGCATGGAACTTTACATTTCTTCCCTTCATAACAGTTTGAAATAAAAATAAAAATGGTAAAAAAATAGAGTATCTCTTCGTGTCACGCACTTGACCACATCCTGTTATAAAGCATTTAGTCTGACCAATTAACAGTGCACACAAACTCAGAGCAAAGGCACATTCAGATTACTCTCTTTTCCTACCTCCTTTACACTCCTCTTTCCCTAAAAAACAAACACACATTTGGCTACCAGCCACTAAGCAGCGTGGGAAAAGCAGCTACAGTCTTTACTTGGTGCTGCTCATGCTAAGCTAGCTCATTGATACCCTGCTAGGTCTGTATAGCATTTAGCAGACTTTTACAGGAATCCACTTGCCACAGAAGACTGGTGAAGCACATCCATATTTAGAAAGTGTATCAAGTAAGCACACACACACCAAGTCTTACACTGTGCATATACTCATAAGCACAAACACATATTTTTATACTTGCAGAAGGTAGTTTTTCATTTGAGATGTTATTGTTTTAATCATACATTTATTATAAGCATTAAGTTTGGGATCAGTACGTTGTTGTTTTTTTCAGCAAGGGTGCATTAAATTATGGTGTATCATGGTTTCCACAAAAAATATTAAGCAGCACAACTACTTTCAACTTTGATAATAAAAGAAATGTTTCTCGAGCATCAAATCATCATATTACTATGATTTCTGAAGGATCATGTGACTATGAAGACTGTGGAGTAATAATACTGAAAATTCAGCTTTGACATCACTGGAATAAAATACGTTTCAAAATAGAATAAATTAGAAAACAGTGATTTGAAATTGTAATAATAATTCACAATATTACCGATCAAATAAATTAAGCCTTGGTGACCAGAAGAGACTTATAAAAAATAAAATATTCCTGACCCTAATTTTTGAACATTAGTATAAATAAATGAGTTCAGATGCAAAAGCCTCTAAGTGCTATCTGAAATCTTCTTCTAGAATGATCATTTATATCAAGCTCGTATATTTAAGTTCAATAATTTCACTTAAATGTCAATTAATAGGTAATTTTTATTGCCATTTAAGTGAAATTACTAACTTTAATATACAAGCTTGATAAAAATGATCATTCTAGAAGAAAATTTCAGATGGCACTTGAATGCTTTTGCATCTGAACTCTTCAAATATAATTATATTTATTTACCTCATGTAAAGCTGAAGCGTGTGAGTTCTGTGCTACTAGCATCATCAAAAAGAGTTACAGAGATATGAAATGTTTTCACACTGGTTTCCCTATGTCCCCTGTTGGAATATTAAGGGAAACAGATAATCCTAATAGAAAGGAGTCATGGTGGTCAGGTAGATTGTTTTTGTTTTGATATTATAATTAAGTTCAATCTACAAATTGCTAATCATCAGATTTGTTGTTTTCAGGATTCTGGCCAGCCACAGTTAAAAACAGCTACGATGACACGGAGCGGCAGCACGCTGAGGTACATCTGTTTGACATGTTAGGGCCTGTTCACATAGGGCGAGTCTGATTTTAGAATTATTTAAATACTTTTATAGAATTTATTTAGATTTTGAATTTGCTTTTATTTGAATATTTTCAGTTTTCATTTTAATTGCAGTTTAAGTGCAAGTGTGTTATGTGGATTTGTATTTTTTTGGATTTAAAAAAATATATATTTCTATTTAACTTTAATGTACAGAATGTGCTTTAAGGGATTCTGTGACCATTACAAAGTGTCAGGCTATTTTTTTTAGCATCTTGTGCCATGAGTGCTCTGATGCTGTTTAATTTTAAAAACATTTCTCGAGGAATTTTCATTCTGTCATGCAGTGTCTATCAGTTTTTGATCACCAGTATGCATCCTGTGTGAGAATGCCGTTTACATTTATTCATTCTCTGCTTGATCTCCTGGCATGCCCACATGACCACAGCCACCCTTATACAAACTATCATGCTGCTCATCACATCTCCTTTTATTCTGGTTTAGATTCTCCACGAAAAGGTCTCTGTTGTTCATAAAAAAGAAAATTCGGATGAAATGAGATATACTCATACTAACCTCTCTTTCACAGGCCTCTGTTCCTCTTCTTTCTCAGTTAGAGGGCCTTTCTCCAGGAAGTGATTTTAGTTTTGTTCTACCCACTTCCCCTCTTTGCACTGCCTGAAAGCAACAAGGCTTGCATTGTGGTAGCATTAGTTTCTCAGCACGAGTACATGAGACATGCACGTGTCTTTTTAGAGGCTTTCTGCATAAAATACAGAAGTACATGTCTAATATTAACTATTTGACAGCTCAGTATGTGTTTCTGTGTGTGCATGATCATCAAGTCGAGGCAGCCGTCCTCCAGAGCCTGTCCAGTGTCCTGTGGCTCCCACTCTGTCTCATGGAGCGTCCCTCACCTCACTTAATGACAAGTCTATTGCGTGAGAGCCCATAAAATGTTTTATCAATCCTGATTATAATCCTAACGTCACATCTGTATCAGTTTTCATAACTGGATTTCTCCCATCACCACAGTTCGAGCTTTGGGAAAGCCGTGCCGCCCCCTGTAGTGCCCAGCTGGCCCACCAGCCCTGATGGTGACATCATCCGCTCGCTGCTGGATGAAGGACCACCCCCTCCACCCCCACTGATGGAGGCAGAGGGTGAAAAGGATCACGGACAGATGACTGATCCACCTCCACCTCCTCCCTTTGACTGTACCGACATCCCCCCACCTCCACCCATGCCTGCTTCAGTTAATACATCTGATCCCAGCAGCCTGATAACCATACCACCACCTCCTCCACCAGCTCCACCTCTTGAAACAGGTTAGTTTGTGCTGACTGACAGATCAATCAACATGGCAGGACATTCAAAGGTTTCAGGAGGTTACGCCATACGCCATCTAGATGTGACAAGATAAAGCAAGGAGCAATACATTTGTTGTCCTTACCAGCCGCTCCACATACAATACCAGGCAAAAGTTTCAGATCGGTAGGATTTTTTGGTTTACAATAAGGTTCCATTTGTTGACGGTACTAGTTAACTACATTAGTTAAAATGTACTAACAATGAAAAATACTTCTAAAGCATTTATTAATCTTAGTTAATGGTAATTTCAACATTTACTGATACATTACTAAAATCAAAAGTTGTATCTGTTAATATTGTTTTACAGACATGAGTTAAGATGAACTAACAACGAACCGTTATTTTATACTGTAATAGTTACTCATTGTTAGTCAATGTCAGTTCATGCTAATGGGAACTAATGGGAAGATTCTTATTCTCACCAAGGCTCCATTTATTTGAACAAAATTCAGTTTAAACAGTAATATTGTTAAATGTTATTACAATTTCAAATAACTGGTTGTTGTTGGTTGTCGAATGCGCATGCGTCGCGTCTGAACGCGTTGTTGTCTTTGGAGCTCTATCGATTTGATTTATAATTCTTGATTTTACTCTTTAAACTTACTTACAACAAACATTTTCTACTTTTCCTCACTGAGAAGCACTACTGCTCAAACCTCATAGTTACAACGCGGACTGTTGAGCAGACGTGTCTCAAGCCTGTTAGTGATTCTACGCTGGATACTCTTATAGGTTACTCCCGGGGATCACGGCTGAACGCGTCTTCTCAACACTCACTTACAAACATTTTTCACCTATCGTGCGTCTACTCTACACCCGTACCACTTAAAAGACGGATTATATCTAAGACGCTTGTCAGAAATTAGTATTAATTGATAGCATCACTGGTAGTGTCGTTGCTAACTTACTGTCCATCTGTTAAAATGGCGAATATATCAGATGCAAGTAGTCTACCTTTTGGTGCAGGTGAGGACACATTTGAGCTGCACGCGGTACAGTCTGAGCTGGAAGCTGTTGAGAAACAGATCCACGACCTTTTAGTGAGACAGGCCGAGCTGAGAGACCGGCGTTTGGCTCTTGAAACATCACGCGCTGATGCTCACAAATCAGAGAACCGCTTCTCCGCTCTTCGCGAAACAGAACGCGATGCTGTGATCATCGGTGATTCCATTGTTCGGCACGTCCATGCTACATCAGGTAAAAATAAGGTGCACAGTCACTGCTTTCCTGGTGCTCGTGTTTCTGAAATCGCTGCTCGCGTTCCCGAGATTCTGAACGATAACGAGCGCGTCGGAACTTTGGTATTGCACGCGGGAGTGAACGACATCAGGCTGCGCCAGACGGAAGTTCTGAAGAAAGACTTCAGGAATCTGATCGATACGGTACGCAGCACATCGCCTGATATAACGATCATTGTGTCAGGACCGCTTCCCACGTACCGTCTAGGACATGACAAGTTTAGTAGATTATTCGCGCTAAATGAATGGTTAACGTCATGGTGCAATGAGCAGAAACTGCTCTTTGTAAATAATTGGAATCTGTTTTGGGAGCGTCCTAGGCTATACCGTGCTGATGGCTTACACCCAAACAGATTCGGATCGGATCTTCTGTCAGATAACATCTCCAAAATGTTAAATACCTTTTGACTATTAACCAAAAGTCCAAATCATAGTCTCTGCTGCACCAAATTAACTGATATAAATAGTAGTGTAGAACATTGCATAGAAACTGTGTCTATTCCTCGTTTAGTGCGATCAAATAATAAATCTACTGCAGGATCTAGGAAAAATCTAATTGTTATTAAACCAGAAAATGTTGCTATTAGTAAACAAAAACAATTTCTAAAGCTAGGTCTTTTAAACATTAGATCACTCACACCTAAGGCAGTTATTGTAAATGAAATAGTCACAGATAATAGCATAGATGTACTTTGCCTTACTGAAACCTGGCTTAAACCAAATGATTATTTCGGTCTAAATGAGTCTACTCCATCAGGATACTCCTATAAGCACGAGCCCCGTCTGATTGGTCGTGGCGGCGGTATTGCAACTATCTATAGAGATATTCTCAATGTTACTCAGAAAACGGGTTATAAGTTTATTTCATTTGAAGTACTTGTACTAAATGTTACGCTCTTAGATGATAGAAAAACATCCCTATTATCTTTAGCCTTGGCTACCGTATATAGACCACCAGGGCCTTACGCTGATTTCCTAAAAGAATTTGCAAATTTTCTCTCAGATCTATTGGTCAATGTCGATAAAATATTAATTGTTGGAGATTTTAACATACACGTAGATAATCAAAATGATACGTTAGGGGCTGCGTTTATAGACTTATTAAACTCCTTTGGGGTTAAGCAAAACGTTACCGGACCAACTCATCGTTTTAATCATACACTCGATTTAATTATATCACATGGAACCGATCCAACCGATATAGATATCATTCCGCAAAGTGATGATGTAACTGACCATTACATGGTAACTTGCATATTACGTACCCCGGTAATATATCATGCTGCGCCGCGTTATCGATTAGGCAGAACAATCCTTCCATCCACCATAGATAATTTTTCAAATTGCTTATCGGATCTGTCTCAGCTGCTGCCTGAACCTAAACAAACAGATGAACTAGACGAACTAACCAGCACTATGAGCACCGTTCTCTCTGGAAAATGGGATATTGTTGCACCTATGAGACTAAAAAAGGTCAGAGAGAAAATTAAAGCACCATGGTACAACAATACTACTCGTGTTCTAAAGAGAGAAACCCGTAATTTAGAGCGTAAATGGAAACAAACTAATTTAGAGGTTTTTAGAATCGCTTGGAAAGACAGTACGTCACGCTATAAAAAGGCCCTAAAAGCGGCCAGGGCTGAGCATCTCCGCAAACTAATAGAAAATAACCAAAACAATCCTAGGTTCTTATTTAACACCGTGGCTAGACTAACAAATAAACAAGCGTCACCTGAACAAAATATTCCGTTACAGTTTAGTAGTAATGATTTCATGAATTTTTTCACTGAGAAAATAGAAAACATCAGATCCAGAATTGTAAACGTTCAATCTTCAATCGCGCCTTATAATTCAGCCTCGATTATCACCCCGCAAGAACAATTACAGTGCTTTACAACTATAGAACAAAAAGAGTTAAATAAATTTATCATTTCCTCTAAAACAACAACATGTTTATTAGATCCCATACCAACTAAACTATTGAAAGAAGTGTTACCTGTAGTGGAAGAGCCTCTCCTCAATATTATTAACTCGTCTTTATCTTTAGGTCATGTTCCAAGAACATTTAAATTGGCAGTTATAAAACCACTCATTAAGAAACCACAATTAGACCCAAATAACCTAGCAAATTATAGACCCATTTCAAATCTTCCTTTTATGTCCAAAATATTAGAAAAAGTTGTGTCTGCCCAACTGGGCTCTTTCTTGCAAGAAAATGACACCTATGAAAAGTTTCAGTCTGGGTTCAGGCCGCATCATAGCACTGAAACTGCGCTCGTTAAAATCACAAATGATTTACTCTTAGCTTCTGACCAAGGCTGTATCTCAATACTAGTTTTACTTGATCTTAGTGCTGCGTTCGATACTATAGATCACACAATACTCTTAGATCGGCTACAAAACTATACCGGTGTTCAAGGACAAGCATTAAGCTGGTTCAGATCATACCTATCTGACCGCTACCATTTTGTCTATTTAAACGGAGAAAAATCGATCATAACTCCAGTAAACTATGGAGTGCCGCAAGGATCTGTGTTAGGCCCTCTATTATTCTCAATATATATGCTGCCACTTGGAAATATTATAAGGAAACATGGAATTAGTTTCCATTGTTATGCTGATGACATTCAACTATATATTTCATCACGGCCGGATGAAAACGCTAAATTATCCAAATTGACAGAGTGTGTTAAAGATATAAAAGATTGGATGACGCACAATTTTCTTTTATTAAATCCAGATAAGACAGAGGTAATACTTATCGGTTCAAAAAACCGCCCACAAAACCTCTCACAATACAACTTTAACATAGTAGGGTGTCCTGTTACTTTATCCTCTACAGTAAAAGACCTGGGTGTTATATTAGATTGTAACTTGTCTTTTGAAAATCATATTTCATATGTTACAAAAACAGCATTTTTTCACCTTAGAAATATTGCTAAATTACGTAACATGCTATCTGTCTCTGATGCAGAAAAGCTAGTTCATGCATTCATGACCTCGAGACTAGATTACTGTAATGCTTTATTAGCTGGTTGTCCTGCATCCTCAATAAACAAGCTACAGTTAGTCCAAAATGCCGCCGCTAGAGTTCTTACTAGATCAAGAAAGTTTGACCATATAACACCAATTTTATCATCACTACATTGGTTACCTATAAAGTTCCGTATTAATTACAAGGTATTGCTACTGACTTATAAAGCCCTAAACGGCTTAGCTCCAGTTTATTTAACGGATCTTCTATCGCCCTATAATCCATCGCGCTCTTTAAGATCACTAAATTCGAGGCTTCTGGTCATACCTAGGATATCCAGATCCACCAAAGGAGGGAGAGCATTTTCACATTTAGCACCAAAACTCTGGAATAGCCTTCCTGATACTGTTCGTTGCTCAGATTCGCTCTCCCAGTTTAAAACTAGATTAAAGACGCATCTCTTCAGCCAGGCATTCATATAATATTTTAATCTTACAGTTAAATCCAGTCTCTACTTCATAAACGCCAGAGGAGAACTGGCCCCCGACTGAGCCTGGGTTCTCCCAAGGTTTTTTTTTTCTCCATTAGGTCACCTGATGGAGTTTTTCGGTTCCTTGCCACTGTTGCCTTTGGCTTGCTCAGTTGGGGATACTTAATTTGATTAATCGATTCAACAGTGCTATTGATCTGCATTACCAAACGTGGATGTTTTACACCAGAAACAAACACTGATGTACTATTTTATTTAATACTGTGAAGCTGCTTTGATACAATCTGTATTGTGAAAAGCGCTATATAAATAAAGTTGACTTGACTTGACTTTTCTATTTGAATATATTTACAAACGTGATTTATTCCTGTAATTGCAAAGCTGAATTTTCAGCATAATTTCTCCAGTCTTCAGTGTCACATGATCCTTCAGAAATCATTCTAATATGATGATTTGATGCTCAAGAAACATTTATTATTCAAATCAGTGTTGAAAACAGTTGTGCTGCTTGATATTTTTCTGGAAACAAAAATTATTTTTTTCAGAATACTTCAAAAGTTCAAAAAAACAGCATTTATTTGAAATAGAAATATTTTGTAACATAAATAACTCTAATTGAATGTGTCCTTGCTGAAAAAAATTATTAGTTTCTTTCAAAAAAATCTTACTGATCCAAACTTTTGAAGGGTAGTGTAACTGTGCATTAAACATTAAATATGATCTGATGGTTGAGTTTGTGTCATGTTCCTCAGCTGTTTCATGTTCAGTGTAGACAGACTGGTTAGGACTTGAGCTGCGAGTGTAAGAACTTGCACTTAAGAACCTGTGATTTACTAGACTAACCTACATATTATTAAATAAAACAAATAAAAAATGATACATTATACACACAAAAATAAATAAAAAGAAAGTATGTTCTAGAAGTAAGCATGTGTGTAGTAAAAATACAATCCGGTCAGTAGGCATATATGGATGCTGCTGCAGTGGAGCCAGAGGAAAATAATCAAATGACAATAGTTTAAAAATAGTATAATAGAATTGAATAAAGAAATGTTTTGTCTAGTGGCCGAGGAGAATGGATTTCCTCTACCAGAAGCTCCGAGTGACATGCCTCCTCCACCAGCCCCTGATGGCCTTGACCTTCCAACCCCACCGCCTCTGCCTGATGAAGAGAACTTTGAAGGTACAAAAATGTCCAAATCAAAGCGTATGTTTGTTCAAACGTGGTATTTTGTTTTGTGTGATGCTTTGTGTCTCGCTTCAAAATGCTTTGAATGATCACATGTTTGCTTTCTGTTACAGCCAGCCTTTGCTCTTAATCTTGGTGTTGCTGTTATTTGTTTCTGTGAGCTTTTATTCTCTATGCTCTTATTTTCACACTTGTCTCTCTCTTCTCACTCAGCTCCGCGTTCTCGCCGGTCACGAGTGCGACGCCATCCTCCTAGCTCTCGCTCTCTCTCTCTGAGGGTCCGCATGGGCCCCAGCGCTCGCTCGCTGTACACACGCTCGCTTTTTCTGCCCTCTGCTCAATCACGTAAGGCCCCGCTCATTCCTAAAACCTGATTCATTACAGTTCATTGGTAGTTCCTCTTTTTGAGGCCAAAAATGTTGATACGACATACCAAAAACATTCGACATTTCAAAGACTCTTTTAGTTAAAATCACTCTTATTATCTGGCCCTTGAAAACATCTCTAATCTGTTCATATTAGTTAAACATTTCATCGCACTTCTCTTTATGAACACCTGTCAGTCATGATACCCCCACCCCCTCCATACCCGCCTCCTCTGGCTCCGCCTGCTTCGTTCAGCCCGTTGTGCAGGATCCCTGCTCGCCTAGAGCACCTGGGTAAGTGTGGCGCATTGCTGTCTGATGCTCTTTTCTTCCTTAATATTTGCCACTTCCCTCAATCTGCTCTTCAGCGAGCCAAGCCAGCATATAATTTGACCTCGTATCACGCCATTCTGGCATGCAACTGGATCCACACTCGATCTACATCCTCAACGAAGTTAGATCTCTCTTTTGAAAACTCAAATGAGTCCGGTGACTTTGAAGGGATAGTTCAGCCAAAAAATTAACATTCTGTCATCATTTACTCACTATGTTAATCCAAGCCTGTATGATTTTTAGCTCCAAAAAGGACAAAAAGGCATGATAGAAGTAGTCCATGCAATTTATGCACTATAGTGTTGTTAAAGTAAAATATAAATATTACATGAAAAACTTGCATTTATTTTAAGTTGAAAAATTCAAATATAAATACTTTTTTTTTTAAATTACGAAATTCACAAAGTTACTGAAACTTCAAATGAAAACTGAAATGTAAAAATAAAAGATAATTCAAAGTATTAATAATAAAATAGCTATTAATAACACTGGTGCACTATATTCCAAGTTATCTGAAGCCATATGATGGATTTTTGTTTTTATCTATGGTGAACTATTCCTTTATATGTGAAGTGTGTAATTTGTACTGTAAACAAATGGAATTGCAAACATAATTGTTCTTTTCAAACATATGGACACCACTAATGCATTTTTATTATTTTTATCATGATTGATTGCCTGTGTGGTCTTCCATGTGTTTGAAGCAGAAAAAAAATATTGTTTTCAAAATTTTGTTTGATGTGGCTTGTAGCACAGAAGTCACACACTTCGCTTGTGACGACAAAGGTGCATTTGCTCTAGTGTCGTCTATATGTGTTAACATTGTGTGTCGATGCACATTTAGACCTTGAGATTCCAGCACCGCCCCCATCACCACCAGTAGATGGTTTTGACAACTATGAGGATATGCCCCCGTTACCTCCCCCTATTGATTACGACATATCTGCACCAGCCGACTATTTGGAGAAAGGTAGGCTTAATGTTGTCAAACTAATTTTTTTTAGAGAGCTAAAGAATTTGCATTGTTTATCAGTATCATAATAGCAAGACTTTGGTATTTCGTAATTAGGTGTTTACAATGACTGTATTGACATTTTAGGTTTCCGAGATAATTTTGTACTGACCAGTGGTGGACAGTAGCTTAATAAAAGTTTTCAAGAATCTGTGCTTTATCTCAGTATTTTTTATTTTAAAGTCCCCCTGTTGTGAAAATCCAGTATTTAATGTTGTTTATATGTCTATGTGGTGTTTTTAATACTTTAAGACAAACTATGTGCAAATTCATAAGTCTACACCATTGCTGAGTATTTTTTCTTTAAAACTACAGTGAACCAAAGACAGTCTCAAAAACGCGGTTTGAAATCGTTGGTGTTTCACAAACTACCTCGTAACCAATCACATCAACGAGTGGATCTCTGAGCTGGTGCGAGTGAGTGGGGGCGGGGCTAATTTGCATATTTATAGAACCGCATATAAATGAGGCAAGGGTGTAGAGTTACATTCCAGCTGTTTTAAGGCATGAAGAATTTTTTCTCAAGGAAAAAACTTTTAAATGTGTCATTTTGGTGATCAAAGAAGAGTTTTAAGGGATACAATTATTGATTACAGGGGGACTTTAAGAAACATTTACTTTTACTTTACTACATTCCAAAGCATAATATCATACTTTTTTACTCCACTACGTTTTATCGAAACATGTCATTCCTCGTTATTTTGAACTGAAGAAATCATCACCCACCCCGGTGTCCGATTCGTGAACTGATTCTTTTCAATTAGCCTATAAAATCTGTTCGCAAATCACACTGTACAATGAATAGCGTGCCGCACGAGTGCTATTTTTAGACCGCAAGGCCGCGTGACGTCAGCAACGTAAACCGGAAGGGGGTCAACATAGAAGCGCGCTCGCTTATGATTCATGCTAGTACTGCTTGTTTTCTGCCGGTTATCCCTCAAATAAGAACATGCCGAGTAAACACTGCTGCTATGGAACTTGCAGAAACGACTCCAGACACTATGACCGTCCACATATGAAGGATGTATTCTTTATTCGTTTCCCAAAGCCAAAAACCTAGAGGGATAAATGTGAACGATGGGTCTACGCCCTAGACATTATTTTGAATGAATGACTCTCTCTCTCTCTCTCTCTCTCTCTCTCTCTCTCTCTCTCTCTCTCTCTCTATATATATATATATATGTATATGTATGTATGTATGTATGTATGTATATATATATATATATATATATATATATATATATATATATATAGTTACTTGTAGGTGCTACTACTGCCTTGAATGACATTTATCATAAAAGTCATATGTAGGCCTACTTTCTTAAAATACTCTTATTTAAATATGTAAGACATGTTCAGCCTCTGCCTTTTTCTAGCAAGCCTGGTCATGCTACAGGTAGGCCCTAGATCTGACAGATTTACTTTTTCTGTAGTAAGGAAACAGCCTTAGGGGGGAGGGTAAAATAATTGAGAGAATTTAGATTTGATATTAATTAAAAATTAAGTGTTGTTGGTTGTGACCAAGTAGCATTAGCGATCGCTAAACAAAAAATAAATACATTAATAATAATAATATAAATTACCCCCAACAACTGTCAGACGTAAGACAACCAGAGGACATAGTATATATGACAGACAGGACATAGGGTGGTAAAAGATAGCTTGTTGAAACTGCAAAATGTCACTGTCAGTGGCGTAAGGCGATGTTTTTTGGGGGAGAAATTCTGTCGATAACAATCTACCTCTGGATCAGGTCGGCTCTTTTTCCCGTCTTTTTCAGCCCTCTACACTCAAGCCATCTCTTCAATTGAATATTTGTATGTTCTTCTACTTCTATACCAGTGAATTTGGCACCGGGGACATCATTCTCGGACAGAGTTAGCAGGTTTAGCTCAGTAGACATCTCGTCCGTGAACTGTTTACATGCGTCTAGCATGAGTGACACACGCGAGTTTGACCCCCCTAGCAACCGTCGCTAGCTTAATGAATATTAATGAGAAAAGGTGACGTATATCGTGCGGTACGCTATTGGATCGATCCAATTGCATGTCACAGTTATGTCACCCTTGTTCTGGGTTTTCTCTTGGTTTGTGACAGAGCTGTGACACTCCCGGTTTGTCATGTGTTTGTGTTGTTTGGTCTGTTGTGAGCACATGGCTGTCATGTTATTTCCTTGTGCCATGTGCTCTCCTGTCTATTGTCTAGCCCCTCCCATCTTGTTATCCGATTATTGGTTAATTTGTCCCACCTGTCCTTCTCGTTACCCTCCTTTGTTTGTTCCCCTATTTAGCCTCCCTGTGTTTGTAGTCCTGTGCTGGTTCGTTTGTCCTAGTTGCTTGTTCCTGGTGTTTCCTTCCCGTTTTGCAATCTGAGTTTTTAAATTTGTACCTTGTCTGCCGGTTAATAAATTTCCTCTGCATTTGAATCCTCGTCTCGCATTCATCCATTCCGTGACATTGCATCAGTTCTTGAGTCAACAATTGGATGAATTCACAAATCAGACTCAAAATGTGCCGAGAACGGGAGATCCTCTGGGCGTGAGTGTACACGCGACTGATGGCTTGAAAAGTACATTTTAAATTCTAAATTTTAGGATTTATTATTGTAAATGAAAATCAGATTTAGATCACAGCTGTAAAAGGGCGAGCTGTTTAAGCCCATTGTTTGAAATGCTTGAATGTCCACATTTGTGTATCACTGTGTCTGAACAGGGAAGATTTTAGGTGAAAACTAAACAGAACGTTAAAATAACACAAATGAAAGCCCATGCATTTCCTGCTTCCACAGCAGTTTCAAATGATAGAAAACTGGCATGTTAGCATAGCTTTTTTCTAAAAATGTTAACATGTGACGCCTGTTTTCTGATGTGCAGATCAATACATATTGAGTGTCTGCATAACCTTTCCTATTGACTAGTGTTGGCCACTTCACAATTCATAATAAATCATAATGATGTAAACTATTTAAGCTCTGTCTGTGTGTATCGTATTAATTACAAGGTATTGCTACTGACTTATAAAGCCCTAAACGGCCCCCCCCCCCCACACACACACACACACGTATTTTGAGTACCTGTATATAAAATTGTAAAACAAATCAACATTAATTCATTAATCAGTACTTTTTACATTTAATAATTTTACTAGAGTATTATTTTATTACAGTTTTACTCAACACCTGATTTGAGTATTTCGTCCACCACTGGTCATGACATTCGGAATGTAAGATACCTACAGGGACTGATTTTCCATCGTAACTCTTTTTCCTACCAAGTGGTGGCACTATATAGCTACGACTCAGGCAACCCAGGTGACCTGGTCTTTCAGGAGGGGGACATCATCTACCTCACCAGCAGGACCGAGGATGGCTGGTGTGAGGGGGTTCTGAATGGAGTAAAAGGTTATTTTCCTGGCAACTATGTGGAGTCCACCGCTTAACTGGCCATAAGAATACAGAATGTCAGTAAAACAATTATTAGACGTATGAGTCATCTTGTATTCGCATTTTATCAAGTGAAACAGTGAAACGATTGGCCGTTGAGAGCTGTTGAAATGCTTTTATGCTTGTTTGAAGTTTTAGAAAATCCCTAACATGCTGACTGATGTTTCCAGCAGAGAGGAGTTTGTGTGGACATGAGAAGCCTCTCCTATTGTAAAGTGTACTTTGGTCTTTCATAATGATGATAATGATAATTGATTTCTCAGGACTTTAAGTTATAATCTAAATGTACAACATATTAAGAAACATTTTTTGTACACTAGTTCACAAAGAAGTAGATAGTGGATGGTTATTTGTTAATTCTGTAAACATGTTTGTTTAAATTGTGTAGAGTAAATAATGAAATAATATATTTGTGTAATATAATTTAGTCTTCTAATTGTAAACCTTTATTACTCATGATAAATTGATAACATTTTATTGATTCCCCAGCAAATGCAGTATTTCCCCCTAGTAAGTGATTGAAATGTTTTAATGTACACAATTCAGTCACAATTTCATGATACCAAGTTAGCGTTTACAGTCCATAGAATCAATATACTGTTAACACATTGATGTCTGGGAATAAGGTTTGATTTGTTTATGTCAATCATAACTATCCACTTGCCTTGTTCATTCATGATGATGTGGCTCATAAGCACCAGTAGCCTTATTATTTTCATTTTTTATTCTCTTTTAGACTGTTTCACAATGTTTATTTCATGTTGATGAAAGATATTAAACTGTCCAAAGTTTGTCAATCTAATTGTGTTCCTCTTTATTTCCACATAATGTGGAGGCATTTGTAGACAGCTAATAATGTTTTGGATGCTGGTCCCAACCAGGCATCTTTACTGGATTAAATAGTAAGACTTCCTTGTTCAATCTTTGCCAGAAAGTACATGCTGCTTCACCAGTTGTGCCAAACAACACAAACCGCACTGTAAAAAATGACCAGTTGACTTAACCTGATAATAAACTTCATGCGTAACTGAAAAAAAAAATAAGTTACAGTATGTGGAATTGTCAAGTTCACATAACTTAATTTTTTCAATTATGCATAAAGTTTTTACAGTGCAGCCTGTACTTGCAACCTGAAAATTCATGCTGATAAGCTTTCATTTTCAACAGGGAGAGACAATATAATGACTGTTCTTTAATGATAAATTGAGGTAAAAAGTGAAAAAGCATCTTCTAATAAACAAAAACAAATAATGAAGAACACTTGCTCTAAAATGAAAAGACAATGTCCTGCTACAGGAAACACATGTGATAGGTGCTGTGTCTTTAAACACCAGACAGTCACCATAAAAGTGTTCAAACTTCACTATCAGCACTATAAACCCTCCCTCAGATAAGACTCAGAGCAGTGCACACAGAGTCAACAGTTTTGCCGTAATCGCCTGCGTTCTTTGAGGTAAGACTTTTATTTGTTTTTCAGTCAGGTGCTTAAAAACCCACTTGATTTAAGAAATAAATTCACTTACTACATAAATAAAGTGTGTATGATGTTCACCTGTGCTAGTAGAATATCACAGACATGTGACTGGGCTTTATTGATCTGTATCCTAACGTTGAGGGCAGAAGTTTTCCACAGTTCAAACCTTTTTTATATTGTCAAGAGTTTCTTTTATTTTGAGATTCTCTGATTCTTTTGATTGCTGGAAATGACTGAGTTGTCTAAAACACTGCTGGCAGTCAGTGAAAAAGGGGGAAATCAACATGCTTTTATAGTGTCAGTAGAAGGGTTTCTTGATGTGTGTGTAGCACAAACATCTCAGGACCCTCCTGAGTTGCTATGGGCCTACAGTTCACTAAATGTTAAAGGGTCTGGGACCAATTTTTTGTGACCAGTGAGTTGGCCATTCCATAGATAGATGACCTTGGTGGCCCTGGCTTACAGTAAATGGCAAATTATGAAGGGAAATTGACAATATGTTGTGTTTAAAGCTAGTTCTTTAATAAAAAAAACAAAACAAAAATTGTACTTCAGCAGATGTATCTGACCTCCACACAGTTGATTTATTTTGATTTGAGCTGTGGATTATCTTTTACATCTGTCCTCAATACTGAACTAGCACATTTCCGGTTAGCAAGACATCTTGCATCATTGTCTTGACTCATTTGGTTACAAAAGTTTATTATGGTGGTTAAAGACAGTTAAATATTCACACGTTTATTTTAAGACATTAAAGATCTAATAGGACCTGGAAAATTCTGTATTTTCTTAACATTTAAGTGATATAGCATCCTTTCGTATTACAAATTACACATTTTGTGGAATTCCAGGATCTGAATTACAAAAGAAAAAAGTTATTTCTAAGATAAATGAATAAAATGAATGGTGCTAAATGGTTTTTAACTTGCTTGTTGGCATTTTGAAAGATTCATTTAAAATTGTCCAATAAAAACCCGCCTCTTAAATGTTGGATGAAAGACTGTACGATTTGAATAAATATTAAGCTCTTGCTTCTTTTTCATACCTGTCCAGTCTGCCATAGGATAATGCCTGAGTTACACACCCATGTATATGGACTATATTATTGATCACAGACTAATTAAAGCTGTCATCACCAAATGTAATTTATTTCCTTGCAGAGTTGCTTCTGAATTGGCAATTCCTTCATTGCCATGGATATGACTGATCAGTTTATAATAATAAAGTATGTATACCTGCTCTCAATGCTCTCACAATCTCTCTCTCTCTCTCTCTCTGTGTGTGTGTGTGTGTGTGTGTGTGTGTGTGTGTGTGTGTGTGTGTGTGTGTGTGTGTGTAGTAGTAGCCTATCTTCTGACTTCAATCTTAGATTTTTTCACTTTTTGGAAATTCGTGAAAACGCATTAGCAGATTTTTTTAAATCTAATTTGGAGATTTTAAAACTATAATAATATTTATTATGAACCTGTAGCTTATAAAAATTTACTATAGTTTACATCCCCATTCTGGAAATGTGAAAATGGTCCATTCAGTTTTCTTTAATATGTTCTTTATCATCAAAAATAAGACATCAGCACACATGCTCACTCTCACTCATGCTGTCGTTGTTGTTTCAGGATCTTCGCACCTATCATAACCTTTGCTTTTTTGACAATCTGCTGTACTGGCTTCTGTAAAATGTTCCAGCGGGCCCGTAAGGAGCGCATAGAGCGCCTGCAGGGTCAAGCTCGAGCCGTGGATCATCCGTCTGTGTACGTCATTCCGATCTCTCTGTCCGAAGATGACCTGCACAGGCCGCCGCGCTACAGCACCGTACAGTTCTACGAGCACGAGCCCCCTCCGGCCTATCACGAGGTAACCGTGGAGATATTGTCGAATATCACTGAGTGAATCTTGTCCTGAAATGTTTTTAAAGATAACGAGGATTCAACATTTATTTTGCAGTTACGTCTGAAGCCTGAAGCCTCCCCTCTTGAACCCCCTCCTGCATATTCAGAATCTGTCTCAAACTCACCCTCACATTCATGAATCATGATCTCACCACACACAGTATCTCAAGCACTTGGGAAAAATAAGAAGCAAAGTGGGATTCTCCTGACTTTTTCCAAGGACTATTAGCAACTCATGCTATATGCAAAGTGAGGAAGAAAATGTCACAAATGTGATAATCTGTGACTCTTTTGGGATTTTGAACATGTCATACAGGGTCATGAACTGTTTCACACAATGAGCATGGAACTTGTTTAAAAGTAAAAGAAAATGTATATATGTTTTGTTTAGTGAATATTTATAAATTTTGCACATGCTAACTAAACCTTTTTTGTTGACTTTGTGAAATAAAATGTGTTAATTTATAATAAATGCTATATATGGTTGACTTGCTCTAAATTGTATAGCTAATGTAAAATAAAATAAAATAAGAATGTTGTATGAACACACTCTTAATAATATCCACTATATGTACCTGAAAACGTTCAATGTTAACGAGAGATAAAAACTGTTTTATGTAAGCCATCTTTCCTACTGTCTGGAAGCTCGCTCTTCATGGTCCACATTCCACCTGAGCTCAAAGTCCAGCGCTGTTAGACACAGGAAGCTCCACCTCCTGCATTCCCACTGTCATTGTCCTCATGGTCCCACACAGAAACCATAGACTATGCATCTAATCACCATGCAGTGCATTTATTACTCACAAAATGAACAACAAAATTAACCAAATGACCTACAAACAAATTAAATAGTTGAAATATCAGATGTGGTGAATATACAGCTTTGTATTAAAGTACATGCACAGTTATGCACCATAGGCCTATATTGAATTGTCATGTTTTGTTATATGTGAAACATAAAATAGACAAATGAAACTCAGAAGCATTTTTATCTACCTTTTCAGTAACTTTAATTTCAGTAAATATAATTGTATAAAACCACATTGCCAGTTTCTCTCTTTGTCTGTCCATTTACTGTGATACGCTATTGTGATCTATTTCCTTATACGACCTGCTAGGCTCATATGAGCCTATCCCAGTTTCTTTAGGCCAATTCACTCACCAATTCATCTAGCCTGCATGTCTTTGGACTGTGGGGGGAAAACCGGAGGAAACCCACGCTGACACGGGGAGAACATGCAAACTACACTTAGCTCCGGGGCTCGAACCGGGGACCTTCTTGAGCTTCTTAAACACTGAGCCACTGAGCTGCCCTCATACCCTGAAAGAAAGAATATCTTATGACCTAAGAAAATACATGATGATAATCAAACTGTATCATTTTAGAAGTTTAGTTTGATTTTATAGGCCTATTTAAATACAAGAGGCTCAAGGACTGTTTGAAAACATAATTTTTTTGTGCCATGTAATTTTTGTGCTATGTAATTTAATGATTGTCATAATGTTATAAAAGAAGTGTCTGGGTTGTAAATGCAGTGGATTTAGGGTTGCAATGGAATGTTTACTGGTTCAAAGGTCTACACAGCTAGTCCTTGTGCATCATGTCTTAAGTGAGTGGAAACAAAAACATAAAACACGCCCATGTCATAATACTATATGACTAAAATATTCTCAGAAATGACACGGTTCTGCCATAAAATGCTGAATCATGTAAGACATCCAGGAAATGACCTGCAGAAACACATAAAAAGCTAGCTTTTTTCCCATTTGCTTGTAGTTTACCGGATAAAATAACTGTGACATTTAAGTGAATGGAGAAAGTATACTGCATTTACAAAAGGAAGAATGGATTCAGTGAGGTGATTTTATTCATGGCCTCTCTCTGTTTTCTCAGACCCATCGGGACATTAAAATTAAATGGCTGAAAACTTGACCTGCTGAAAAGAAGGACTTGCTTTCAGACTGAATTATCTTTTCTTAATAAACAGTTCAATCATTTCAACGGCATCTGCAAATAGCATCTGCAATTCTACAGGTTATTTGCGAAGTCACCCCCCCTCCCCCCCTCTGTCGGAATAAGCTGTGTTGTCATCTCCAAACGTGCGGGAAGATAAAACATTTTAGTGAGGGAAGTGTACATCACTGCTGGTAACATGTAATGAGGTGTAAACACACATAGGGCCTATCACTTACATAAGAGAGTTTAAGCGCGAAGTGTTTTTTACACTTAGATTTCACATTCATATTGAGACTGAGCTGTGAAGAGGATTTAGAGCTAATTCTTTTTTATTTATTTTTTTATTTTTTTATCGTATTTAGTTTGATCTCTTCCCTGTGCTGATTTCATTCAGAGACGTTTTTCCATGAAAAGCACATAAAAAGCCTTCCATTCACAGCATGTTGTAATTATCGAAATTACGTAAAAACGCTTGTAAAAGCGTTAACGTGTAAACTCGGAAAAGCCCTGACCTCTGTACACCTGACCTCTGCTGATTCGTTTAGTTTGACAGTGTTGCAATAGACCCGCATAATTCCGAGTCTGAGGACGTGAGCAGCTCCATACGTAGAACGTCACGTGTTGTCATCTCACAATTACGGTCATTATGACATGGCGTGAACGCAGCCAGTGGGGTCTACATTTTTAATCAGTTTTTGAAACTGTTTTTGTCACATGAAAAGAGCTTTTACTGTTATAAAAATACAGATAGTGGTACTGAAGGTTTCAGATATAGTGAATCCAGCCAATCGCGAAACAGCTGTGTCGTCATCAGAGCTCGTGCAGCCGCTCTTGAGAAGTTGAACCGGCTTAGGCCCCGTCCACACTACTGCGTTTTCGTTTAGAAACGGAGAATTAAAACGAATACGATCTCCGTCCACACCAGCGTTTTAGCTGCGTATTAGAATTGATCTCCGTCCACATTAAAACGACTGAAAACGCGGATCACGTGACTATTCACCAACACTGGGCATGCGCGTGCCGGTGTAAACATAGAGACTTTCAGACATAGACTGTAAAAAAATGCTTTCAAACATCAAAATGTCATTTATTAATATGTATTTGTGTCAAACTTACATATTTTCCTATTCTATTTTGCCTGGAAACGCTTCCAACACGTATCGCATGAAAAATAGGCGTCGGTTCTATTTATACACTGATTCACTAGTTCACACTTACAAATAAGTTAGATAGAATAAATGCGTATTTGGCGTGCTGTCCGAGGAGAGGGCTCCGGGCTCGGTATTCGGCCCGAACCCAGAGTACTCCCCCCGTATTCCTGGCTGTAAAGATTAAGCCAAGAGTGAGGAGTCGGGGTGGTGGAGGGATGCTGAAAAACTGTCAAGGAATATTAGGTGAGTTGACAGTGTGGATATATATATACTTCTTGTCATGCTGATTAGGGTAGACATAATTGTTTGATGACGAGTAGATTGGATTGCTTGTTTGAACGTGCTCCTCCCGAACTTTGTTTATAAAACATCATTTCTTGAGAGTCGGGACAAAACACGTTTTAAAAAACTTTTTAAAAAAATACACACTATATCAATTAGAGTTATATGTTTCTGCAGAGAAAGGTCTTAGCTATTTAATCATGTAAAGGAACAGGTTCTAAATAAAAACACATTTTTAACAAATAAACATGTTTCCCTTCAGAACTGGATTTGTGTCAACTCCGTCAGACACACTAAAAAGTATACAATTTAAATTCTTCAAATCCAACAAGAATCTAAAGTTCTAAAGTATATGGTAATAGTGTTTAGTTACTCTGATATGTAAAAAAAATCCAATATATAAACTTAAGTTGTGATTTCACACTATTCTGAAAACTCAGATTTCTAAATATTTGCATTTTCAAACTTTGATTTTAATTTCAATATTGTAAAAACAAATTCCTTAAATAGATAAAACATAAGAGGATTCAGATCATATGGTCCTTTATTACAAAAACAATATAAACTGAAGGAAGAATATTTTTTTCCCCCAAAAAATTAACAAAAACATTCAGACATCCAACGCTGTTGACGAAGATCTGACGGTGTTGACGGAAAAACTGATGGTGTTGACAAAAAATGTTTGAATGTTTTACCTCAGATTTGTGAAATGTTCACCTGTTTGTCATGATATGTTCTGACAATAAAGAGTAGTTTAAAACCACAACTAACGCTCTGTTTTCTACAACTTTCACCTAGGAGCAAAAATCTGCCTTTAAACTTGAAATAAAGATTTGACATTTATCGTGATAATTATCGATATCGACTGATATAAAAAAAATGTATAATGATAATTTTTTTTGGCCATATCGCTCAGCCCTACACTGGCTTCTCATATCTCTATCTCTGTCTCTATACAAATAAATATATTAAAGTGCTGGCAAAGTTACACGTTACACAATAATAAGCAGACCACTGCCTGCCCATTATCTACAAGTCAGATGCGTATGGTTAAATAATGTAATGCATGCTATGTATGAGCATTTTTGTGTAAATAAAACCCTGAAATAACAGTTTAACCCTTCACTATATTCACAAATAATATTATATTCGCACATTAAGAGGTTATTGGTGGATTTGTAAACTCTGTCAGCTTACAGGTCAACTCCGTCAGACATAGAACCTGATGGAGTTGACGTCTGACGGAGTTGACGTAAGGGCATGTATTTTCCTGCCAAAATCTGTATTGTACACTACAGCTAGGTAGTTTTTCCTCAGTTGCTAGCTGTCCCAAAAACCTCACTAAAATGTTTAAATTCAGTCCACTATGGTTTAAAAAAAAGTATCTTAACAGAAAGATGGTATTGACATGGTGCAGCTGTGACCATAGGAATATTGACATTGTTTGTCTAAAATATAAAAAAATGTCAAATGTACCAGAGCATGTGTGGTAGTGCTGCATTCACCACAGGCAGGGAGATGAAAAGGGGTCCCCAGGGATATAGCTGACCATGCTATTTCCTGATTTAAAGAGCTTTATGAAAAAATCTGACGGAGTTGACAGAAACTGAGGACACAACTTTAATAGGCAGATTTTTATGGAAAATATTGTTTGATGTTCACATAATGCATTGTTTTTTATATTTATACCCCTTATTTTTTATTTGATATACATGTTTTCACAATTGTAGAGCTTTTTAAAGTTTTTTGGGATGGTTAATATTGTGACCTCTTGCTGAGGACAAGTGCAATAACATGGACCTTCTAACCACAGACCATACATTTAAACAAATTTTCCCCAAAAAGATAAAAAAGTTCATTCTAAAAATCAGATAGGTATATACAATTCCTTTAGATTTAACTTTGTAAGTATGTCAATCACGATGAATTTCTTCATTTTTAGCTATAAATTAGACTTTTCTATGTGGGACATGTTTTGTCCCGACTCTCAAGAATCAGTGTATAACATATGCACGCGTTTACCGCGCGAGCCGCGCCTGAGACGCGGCAGTTTATTACTGTAAGAAACTGTTCCAGCGGGTGAAGTTTACTGAATTACCTGTGTATACTCCATGACTGATGACACCCAATCATAGAGCCGAGCGTGAGCCTCTGCGTCATCGTTTCTAAAGTCCTCCGTTTTGACCCGTCCACACTAAAACGCCCTCCGGAGATCCAAAACGAAAAACGGGTCGGCAGCGTTTCTAAACTTCTCCGTTTTGGGTCTCCGTTTTTGCCGTTTTAGTGTGGACGGGAGGTGCAAACGTAGCAAAAGGTCTCCGTTTTTAAACTAAAACGCAGTAGTGTGGACGGGGCCTTAGTCAGCCGCCTGCTCTCGAATTTCTCTCGCGGTACTTTGATGTGACCATACATTACAGTGACGGGCGTCGGCGCTGTCTCAAGTCGGACAAAATGTCTACCCATGCACTGCTCAAATGGTGCTCACTGCAGAGTCAAATGACCAGCTCCACCTCTCTGGGGTGTGTTTCCCGAAAGCATCGTTAGCCAACTATGGTCAAGTTCCGTCGTTATTAGTTCAACGAGTCGATGTTTCCCGAAACCTTATTTCCAACACATACTATCAAACAGCATCGCAAAGTTGTGTGGTTGGAACGGCAGCCCTCGACCTGTGGATAGAAGCATAGTTTTTTGTTTGCATGGCATGTGGACTTAATAAATCCTTATCTTGAGCCAAATAAGCAAGCTGACATTCAGTATCTATATCTTTTATTTAGAATAAATGGCGTTTGCATCTTTTAGTTTGTCAAGAGATTTAAAGCACCGATCCAAAGCATGTCATCATCTGAGAATCTTAAAGCTATTAAGACAATAGTTTCAACTTTTTAATTTATTTCATTAGTTTTCTATTCTGTTCTGTTCTGTTCTGTTCTGTTTTTCTTTTTTCTGTGTATATGTACAGGCTAGAACCCATATGTGATGCTTTGCTGTCTTTATTATTTCGTTGTATGTAATTTTTACATTTTTGCTATGTAGCCTACTTATAATTTTGATATATGCATCATGTGTGTACCTGGTGCGTACGTACGGTGGCCCAGTAGTGCACAACACAACGAAATTTAAAAAGCAAACATTAGTTCACAACACAACAAAAATGAATCCACAACACAATGTAAAATGTACAACACATGTTTGCTTTTTAAATTTCGTTGTGTTGTGCACTACTGGGCCACCGTACTACGTGCTCTAGTAGCCTAAGTCTGAAAAAGCCTAATTTAGTCTGGAAATAAAGCAAAATAACAAAGACAATCAGAAGAAGAAGTTAGAAGAAGAAATAACAAAGAAAAATGAGAATTAGTCCTCAGATGCCATGTCCGTAATTTATGGCAAACCATCTAGCATTAATTCGATCTCAGACGGATTCATTTAAAAAAATAAGTTATTACTCCACCACCACCTGCGTGACATCATTAACCAACGTGGCTGAACAACAAATTTACGACCCTACGATTTCGGAAACAGTCGTGACGAGCAAGTTGATTTCTTCAATGATCGTATCGCGAGTCGTTCATGAACGATCCGTTCATTGCGTGACAAATGAACGAAAGACTAGGAAGGTAAAGTAATTATTTATGTTCCCTGTAAATGATTTTTGACTGCATTATAATGATTTCTTAATTCAGAATATGATCAAGATTGCGTAGGTGGATTTGTTCGAGGAATTATCCTGTTTAAATGAACGAAATGAATGACTCGAAAAAAGATTCGTTCATTTTGATGAACGAGATCGAACAAGAGAGTCTGATCCGAACTTCCCATCACGTCCTCTGGTGGTGAAACTGATGAAAACAAAATCATCAGAAAATTAGACAATTTAGGGCTGGAAAATGTGATTGTGATAAATAAAAAACACATGAACACATGAGCTGACCTGAATTTAAGATAGATTAGTCAGTTCACTTGCAGACAAAAAAAACCACAATGCATTAACTCTATCACATACAATAATACAGGAGTTATTCTCAAATTTACGCCAGGATAATTCTGAAATTTCTTACTGAAAAATCCCTTCATATCTCTTAACAACTTGCAGGTTTATATGGATGTGCTATTTTAGTGAAATTTAGCAATGAGTGACAGAAAACGACAGGGACTTGCAGAAATAGAGAACGGGGATGGTTGTAACACTTTTTGCTTCACAACTTATAACTCGCTGAATTTTTTAGCTTGAGTTCTCAAACTTTTATACAACATACCCACATTTGTTCACTACAAATGGAACCAATTCAGCCCTCTACAAGAATATCACAGACCTTGTGAGTTGATGTCAAATACATGGTGTTCCTTTGTTACAACCTACTACCGGGGTAAGTTGTAACACATGCTGGGGTAAATTGTAACAGTTAGACAAAAGAAGTAAAAATGGATGCCATACCATATAATATTGTTCAAAAACAGATTTATTGAAATAAAAGAAGAATGTCTCTCTCTCTCTCTCTCTCTCAATAACATTTGTCTAGAACAAACTTACTTAACAGTACACTTAATAATAACACTAGGCTACAACAATGTACCTAATTAAATAACATCTTTGTTCATCTTTAGGTAAAAAACAACAACAACAAAAAACAAGTCTGTGTGTAAAATAATCTACTAAACAAACATACTTAACGGTATACTTAAACACTACTACAATGTACCAGATTAAAGAACATCTTTGTACATCTTTAAGTCTAACAAAAACGAACATGTCAATGTGTGTGTGAGTGTGTGTATATTCTTAATCAGAGTCACAGTGCTGACGATGAATGATGCTGGTAACCCATTAACTGCAGGGTGCATTTCACCCAAACCTTCTTTGGCTTTGAGTTGTTAAATTGCTCCATGCAAACCACTTTATATAAAACACTGGCATAGACACCTCTGTCAGTCTTTCTTTTTTTTTCTTTTTTTTTTCCATGCCTTAGTTATACTTTAAAAACATTAAAATCAAGAAAATTCTTAGTTATATTTTTAGTAAGGGGGTGATTGTAACACTTTTTAAATAAGCGTTACACACCCCTGTCAGCCAATGTTTAGCTAGCTGTATTAGCATAGTGAATTGAAATTAGCAGGGGGGAAATGCATCACATATTGCCTAAGAAACTACTGTTTAATCTAATATAAGTCATACAGTTTTATCTGCAATAGTACAGATACTAAACAAAATATAGTCTTGGTCAAAGATTTTATTTTTTGACCTCAAAATCATATAGTTTTTTCTATATATATTCTGCATATGTGCCTGTTTCCAGCCTTGACAATCACCATGATGGATCGGGTAGGAAGTAGGAAAATACTGAAGTGATCACGACTCATTTTTGTATCCCTAATTGGTGGAACTGATGGTGTTACAACTCTCCCCATGTTACAACCACCCCCAGTCTCCCCTACCACAATGGCACTAATCAAAGTGAATCTAAAATCCTTCACAAGGTCATATTTGGTTGAAAATAAGTGATTACCTCTGTACATCTGGCTCTTGCCTGTATGTCAGTGTCAATTTAGACAGTTAAGTTAATCCATTAGCAATACAGATTTAAACCAATAGGTGTATAAAAAAATGTCTAAAAAAATTTTGGGAGGATTTTGATGGAAAAGTCATGCATTAGTCATTAAATTTTTTTCACACATTATTTCCCCAAACATTTTATTTCAGAAATCAGGCAATTTACAGAGTGTTATTCTAATCATACACTGATTTTGCAAGTGAAACATGACTATACAGTATCTGCCTCTAGCTTATACCATTATCTGATATGTAGAAAAAGTAATATCAATATCAAAACTAAAATCCAAATACCTTACACCTAGATATAAACAATAAAAAAACAATAAATAAATAATAGCTGCCAGAATTCAAGCCAAATACCATTAGCATGAATGGTAATTGGTGAATATTAATTAGCACTTGAATTACGTTTGTTTATAATAAAAAAGTAGAGAGGGTTTGCCTGTAAGAAACAGAGACATTGTCATCCAATAAGCATATACAGCATTATAATAAATATGCAACAATGTTTTCAGTGAATAAGATCAGATACACAGATACATGCAGTGACAACATTTTACACCGACAGCATCCTCATAGATATCAACATAAAGGTCTTGATGTCATGCTCTAGCACTGTTCTTGCTTTCAATTCACAGATTCATTTCTAATTAGGGTGTAAACCTGATGTTTGGTCTTTTTCAAACAAATTATTATTGCCACATTTTCATGTAGTATATGTAAATATAGCTGAATATGGTTGATATGGTGAACAAATCTACAAAAACAACCATCTGAAATCGATACACGACTGCATTCAGTGACACCTTCTGCACAGTATTATATTATTATAAATATGATCTGCCTGCTGATTCTACTTCTCATGCCTCTATCAGTGTGTTCTCAGTGTCTAAATAGGATCCCATTTCTATATATTCCTGCCCAAAATTTTAAAAAAGTACTGTAATGTGGATGTTTAAGAAACAAACTGTACAAAAGTCATGTGCCTGACACAACAACAGGAGCTGAAGCAAAATAGAACCTTATAATAAAAAATATAATTCAGAGATGAAACACTGTCCAATCATCTACCATCTATGTCATCAGAATTAATGTACACTAACCAGTGGATTGCAAAAAAACATAACTTGATAAATTTACTTCAGTTGCAAATCTGCAAAAGACATGTTTTCAGTGAATATACTATCGTTCAAACCTTTGAATATTTTATTTTTGAAAGTAGCCTATTATGCTCATCAAGGCTGAATTAATTTGGTAAAAATACAGTATAAAGAGTAATATTGAAAATGTTATTACAGTTTAAATATTTTTGTGGAAACATTGCTAAAAAAAATATTCTTTGATGAATAGAAAATTTAAGAGAACAGCATTTATTTGAAACAGAAATCTTATGTAACATTATAGATGTTTTCACTGTTACTTTTAACCAACTTAACGCATTCTTGCAGAATAAAATTAATTTCTTTAAAAAAATCTAAACTTTTGAACAGAAGGTCATATATTGAATATATTGTTTATATTAACAAAAATTGGTTTAAACATAAATCTAACAAAAGTTTGAGTTTATGCTTAAAATAAAAAACTATTTGCTAATGGGGTATCATATTATTGATTAATTAAAGATATATTCTACAAAATATAGTTTTATCTTACACAATGTTGTGTCTGAAGTAAATTTATTATTTTTACTGGACAAAAAAAAAAAACAGATTAAGACTAATATTTTTTGTATGTAAAATTCAAAAATTAATCTTTACTTTCAAAACGTGTTTGAACAGAAATGTAAATACTCATGCTGTAAACAAAAAGATTTTGCGACAAAGACTGGCTAAATTCTGACACAAGATATTCTGGTTTTGAGGTTTGTATCAGGATGTGTTTCGGAGAGGGTAGATGGTGATTTCACAGACACACTCACACCTGCACTCAGATCTCTCTGATCAGTGGTGTACCCTTGGAACGAGGTTGATGATATAAACCAGGTAGCACTGATATAAAGTGTCACATGAAACAATAGCTGCTATAGTGAGCTCTAAAAGACCCACCCAACCGGAACCCACTGCTGAGCTCCCTTTAACTGCTCTAAGGAGGATTTGAGGGTCCTGTACGCCTGTTCCAAATCGTCGTTCACTATGGTGAGGTCGAAGTAGTGCCCGTACACTCTTTCAATCTTGGCACTCTCATCCACTGTCCTCTTCAGCTCTGCGTCCTGTTAAAAAGAGACATTTTTAGGATTTTTTTATGAGAACCAAGTTTAGTAAACAGCTACTCTGGGACTTACTGTTCGTAGTTTGGTCGCCACTCCTGCCTCAATCCCAGATCTGTTTATGGTCTTAAGCACCTCAAACTCAGGGGCTTTGATGAACACCACATACGGCAAAAACTCTGATGTCCTGAGGACTTTTAGGGACTATGGAAAAAAAAATAATCTGAATCAAAACCTGGTTTTCATGAACTACTACAAAACAGCATCATAAAAGTTCCAAAAAAAGGTTATGGAAGAACCATTTAGGGTTTAAAAGAACCGTTTTCTTTTTAGAAAGAAGAATATTTGAATAATCAAATGAACCTTTCACCACTGTAAAGAACCTTTTGTGCAATGGAAAGATTCCATGGAGGTTCTTCGTGGAACTATCAATGCCAATAAACAACTTTTATCTGTAATAGTTTATAGAATCTCATCAATGTTTAGAAAGTCAGAGGACCCTTACCTGTGGGTTGACGTCCAGGATGCAGATGCGTCCAGCCTCCACTACTTCATGGATGGAGTCGATCTTGGTCCCGTAGAGGTTACCATCATATTCACCATGTTCAAGATAGTGACCAGCTTTAATATCAGCTTCCATCTTACTCCGGGATGTGAAGGCATACATCATATTCTCTCTGTCTGCTGATTTGAGCTTCCTAGAGGTGTCTGCGGACATTGATACAAGAACAACCGAGTGAACATCAGATCATTATTATCTGTTTATTAACAGATTAGTGCAAACAAATTCTCACACTAAAGGGAATACTACATTCACATGGGATGTCCCGTTCAAACAGCAGCTTAGAATAGATTAGAGTCTTGAATAATTGCATGTACAAATGAAAGTAGACGGGCTTTATGTACACAGAAGAGGGCGCCAGCGCCTATGCCTTTCAGCGATTAATTACAGACCGACGCTTAAAGTGCGAGATAAGATGAGTAGCTAAACGAAACATTTAATATTTGAAACCGGTTTACGGTAGAAATGTTAAACGACTGACAGGGATGCTAACTAATAAACTTGTGTCTAATTTCACCATTTTGAATTGAAAATAGGCCTAATAATTTACATGATTCATGTAATGTAATTCGTGACCGGCAATGTGACGAGACAAGAAACATTATTAGGCATAACTGTTATTATAATATTTTTTTAATTCTTAAAATGCATGCCTCCAAACTCCCTTAGCAAGCTTCATTTTGGGACCTCTTTAAAACCCTGCATATGGCCCTGGTCTGAACGCTCCTAAAACGGAGAATTGCACCCGATATACCCCGAGAAGACTCACAGGGGATGGTGGTGCCGTAGTGCTGAGGGTCTGACACTAGCAGCTTATTCTTCAGGCTTCGTCGGCCCACTCCAGGCGCACCCATCAGAATCAGAGTCTTCCTGCGAAAAGGAGGGACTTTCGCAACCTCCTCATAGATCAGTATCTCATGCCTGTCAAAATCTTCCAGGGAATAAAAGAGAAATAATAAATCGCATAACAATACCAAGTTTGTTGAGTGTTGAGCGTCAAAAGACACAAGATATGCTTTTGAAGAAAAAGAAAACCTAACCTGCATTTTTTGTGGTCAGATACATCATTTTCTTCTTCTTCTTGCCAACCATTCCAGTGCAGAGATTGGCTGCAATACACGGAGATATTATTTTTAGATAAAAACATTTACAGCATTATCGAATCTTAACTAAAGTTTGCACTTTTACTGTTTGCATTGCTGTGTGAATGTTTGATTAGAGCAGTGGTGCGAAGTCATTGGTCTGAAGGAGAAAAGTTCAGAGGAATTGGAGTTTATAAAGGCAGAGAGCCAACCGCTATTCATGCACTAGAACGCCGTTGCCTTGGATGTTTTCTGTTTTTTTCTTTTTCTGCTGATCTGCCCCACGCTTTGAGAAGCACTGGATTAGATTAGACATAGTAATGGTTCATATTAAATCCACCAGGGGGCAGTATACACAAATCAACCATTCAGTAGGGTAGATTTAAAAACAGTTGAAATTCATACTTTTATTCAGCAAGGACACATTAAAGGGATAGTTCGGCCAAAAATGATATTAAACCCATGATTTACTCACCCTCAAGCCGTTCGAGATGCATATGTCAATCATTTTTCAGACGAACACATTTTCAGTTATTTTAGAAAATGTCTTAGATCTTTCAGTGGTTATAATGTCAAGTTATGGGGTCCACTCCTTCAAGTCCCCAAAATGTGCATGCATCCTTCACAAAAGTAATCCACTTGGCTCCAGGGGGATAAACGAAGGCCTTCTGAGGGTAATCCGTGCGGTTTTGTCATAAAAATATACATATTTAAAACTTTATAAATGAAAATAACTGGCTTCCGGCAACGGTCGACGCGCGTTCACGGACTACGTCATACGCCAGCATCCATCTCCCGTGAACGCGCGTCGACCGTTGCCGGAAGCCAGTTATTTACATTTATAAAGTTTTGATAAATGTGTTCGTCTGAAAAATGATTGACATATGCATCTCGAACGGCTTGAGGGTGAGTAAATCATGGGTTTAATATCATTTTTGGCCAAACTATCCCTTTAAATTGATCAAAATTGACAGAAAAGACATTTATAATGTTTCTTGAGCAGCAGATAAACATATTAGAGTGATTTCTGAAGGATCATGTGACACTGAAGACTGGAGTAATGATAATGAAATTACAGCTTTGCCATCACAGGAATAAATTGTAATTTTGTAATAATAATAATATATAATGTAAGAGAGAAGAGAGAAAACTATGACTACCAGTCAAAAGTTCAGAGTAATTAAGATTTTTTTTTTATTAGTCGAAAATATAGTAGAAACAGTAAAACTGTAAAATATTATTACAATTTAAAAGAACTGTTTTCTATTCGAATATATTGTAAATGTAATTTATACCTGTGATGTCAAAGCTGAACTTTCAGCAGCCATTATGCCAGTCTTCAGTTTCATGATCCTTCAGAAATGTTTCTGAAATGATTCATTATTCCATATATTTCTATACCTGCTGGTGAAAGCTCAACATCTCTCTTCACAAAAGCTTTCCTCTTCTCCTCCAGAAGTTGACTGGGAATCAGGCCAGCACTGCCTCCCTCTACATGACGTGCCTGCAAAGAGAAATATGACTCTAATGTACAGCTTTCAGAGGGTAATATTGTATAATTGTTCTATATCATAAACAAGCATATTTTTATGTGTGTTTGTTAGAAATTCTCTTGACTGAAATTTTAAAGAGATATCTTACATTTTAAATAAAAAGCAGATGTGACTTTAGGTCCTTTAAAAGTTAATAAACTATCTGGCATGTCATTTTAGCACAAAAATATTGTAGCGCTTCTAAGGCCCTGTTAACACCTGGTATTAAGATGCGTTTTGATGACCCGATCACAAGTGGACAATGCTAAATACAGGTGTAAACGGGGTCTAAAACGTTTTGAGCTTGTCCACTTAGACCACTTCCAGAGGTAGTCGAAAACTCATTTGTCCGGATTGCTTTCGTAGTGTAAACGCTCATGTGGTCGAATGCAATCGAACAGTCAAGTCAAACAAAAGATCACATACTCTCTGCCTACTGACCTAATGTATAAACATTATTTGAAGCGTGCTAGCCAGACGGGATTTAAACCCAAGTTTGGTTTGAAGATGAAAAACATACCAAGCACAATGTTCTCTCATCATTTCTGATTTCTAACATGCACTTGAGACTATCAGAGCAGAAACAAAAGCTGCTGCTCTCTGTAAGTTTTTCTGTTTATATGTAAATCGCATGAGCTTTTTTCATCTATTAGATCGAAAGATCTGAAAAAGTCCCTACACCCACCCATAGAGGCTCCCCTCAAAAAAATCAGGACAGAAGTGGACAAAAAAGTGGACAAAAGAGACGGATTAAAATACCAGGTGTAAACGGGAATGTGTGTCCCTCGACTACTTGATGTGATCGACCAAAACGCATCTTAACAGCAGGTGTAAACCAACTAAGTTGACCAACCTGCCACCAGTTCACATCTTCCTGGTTCACAATCTGCAGAATGTCTCCACTTAAGAACATCAGTCCCGCCTCCTTGCAAGGGATGAGGTTGTCATTGGCAGGGTCATAATCAAAATGGCACTTTACAAAAACCTGTAGAGACAAGGATGAGAGTGATCCAGACTGAAATATAATTTACATTAAATTTACTATGTTATTAGAAAATTTAAAATGATTCAAAAATTTATAAATGAAATGAGGTCAGTTTTCAAAGAAGTTATTCTAAAGCCTTTAACCTAAAATGCCCAGCCTATCTGAAAGTTAAAATGATACACCCCATGAAACAACCATATAAATGTAGTCTGGACAGATGATAAGATCAGGAGGTGGATAGTAGAACACTGCTGGAAGTGACCGTCTTATAACAAGCTTCTACCTTCCAGCTCACGATCCTGTCTGATCTCATAGTAAACACATCTGGCTTTAACTGAGAGCGACTCACTCAGTGTCCCGTTCTGTATTTAGGGGGAGGGGATGGTACCTGTCTCGGGGGATGTGGCTCCTGGTAGCTGGGAAGGATTTTGAGCACCACACTGCCGCTGGTCTCCTGCAGCATGTCCTGCAGCACACGAGGGTCGTCGCCCACCTCTCTCCCATTCACCTCTTTGATGATGTCACCCACGTGGAGCAGACCCTGTTGGTCGATCATCCCCCCGTGGAGAATACGTGCAATCACCAGCTCTCCGTTCTCAATGCGGAACGTCACACCCTGACACAACAACATGAGATGAAGTCAGAAACTGGTGGTCAAAACACTGCAAGCACATTTTGAACTCGAGCAATGAATTTCCATGACTTTACCATGACGTTTTTATATTAATTTACTATTTAGCATACCAACAAAAACTGTATATTCACTGTAGAATTTCATACAATAAATATTTTTAGAGTAAAACATTTTTAAACAATAAAATATTAATATTTTCTAATTTTTAGAGCAAGCAAAACTATGAATTTCATTTAATCCTATTGTTATGCTCTGATTAAAAATATAATATTAGTATTATAATATAATATTATAATTTAATAAAATATTACTATTAAATGCAAATATATTTATTTAATATATACATTAATATACAATGTAATTCTTACTATGGAAATTTTCTATTTATTATCTATTTCTAATACATAATGTGCACTAATCTCATATTTAGGAACAAAGCATAAGCATATTTAGTTTAATCCTTTCATTATGCTCTGCTCTAAAATATAATATTTGTATTATAATTTAATATAACATGACTATGATATGTAAATATTACAATATCATGAATAATTACATAATTGAATTATACAATGTATATTCACTACAGAAAATGTATATAATGTTTATTAATCTCATATTTTAGAGCATGACCATACATTTTTATTTAATCCTTTTGTTTAATATAATATTATCATTTAATATAACATCACTACAAATTATACACTGAATGCGGTCTCACCAAGTGTTCTCCAGCCACTTTGCGGATGCCCACCATCCGGATGGCATCAGCTGGCACGGGTACGCTGTTGATGGGCGGCTCCATGAAAGCGCAGGGGCTCGGGGGCGGAGTCTCACACGTCTGAGAGGCCACAGAGTCGTGGGTCTCCAACAGAGACTGATCATCACAAGCATAGTGTGTCAGCCATAAATACAGACAGTGCATTACTTGCGTTTCATTTCACTGGTTTGTTGAGCTGCAGCTGTGTACCTGGAAGTGCGGCTGGTTGAGGATGAGTGACAGCTCTGCGGCGGTGTTGCTGCGGTGTGTAAAGGGGCTCAACTCTCTCAGGATGTCCTGCACCAGCTCCACATTATTGTCCCTCACGGCCTCCAGCCGTGTCTCCTCCAGACTCTCTACACTCTGGGAGATCATTCAGGTTTTAAACAACATATTAATCATCGATTATTAGTTTGCTACTGTTGCTTTTGACAACTGTGTGTGTGTGTGTGTGTGTGTGTGTTTCAAATTTCAATTTAAAGTACTTATTTACATACAATATTGCCAAAGCATTATACAAAGTAATGACAAGAAAAAAGAAAATGTACAATGTTACAATACCCAAACAGCCATTTAATAAGTGGGATAATGAACAGTTTTCTTTTGGGTCTGGAATTGCCCTACTGTATGCAGAAAGAAAACTGACCACAGGGCTCTCCATGATACCCTTGAGGAAGATGAGGTCCAAGTCATTGGCAGTGGCGGAGCTGGTGCTGTCACTCAGTGTGTCCAGCATCTGCGGCACTGCTGGGGGGGATAGAGACATGATTATGCAGCTGCTTATGAGATACTGTGCAGTTTGATCAAACACACACTCACACAATCTGTTATATAATTATATATTCACATATGGATGATATTAGGTCTTTTTTTTAAAGTACAGCTCAACTATACATGAAATATGAATTTTTAGTGAATCCGTTTTTTTTTTTTTGCCAGACATTTGCCACAGTTTTTCCAGAACACTACATTTTTGTCAGGCCAGTAAGAAAGATTTCTTGAACTATGCCTTTAACTATTGAAATTTGACTGGGAGTGTATATGATATGATGTAGAGGGTTTACACTACAAGACTGACCTTTTAGGGTAGATCACAGACCCTTAATCTATGAGTTTCCTCAGAATCACACAGTATGTATTAACAGACACTACAGGGCAAGAAAATGTCAAGTGGACCTCCACTCTAAAAAAAAAAAGAAGTTTTTTATAGTTCTATTTAGAACTGTATCGTCCTGAAGAACCCTTTATATCCTGAAATGGTTCTTTGTGTTTGAGGTCAGGGTTCTTTCCCGCCTTTTTGTTTTTCAAATCTGTAACTGTCAAAGCCTCCTCATTACTGCTTTTCTGGAGCTCAGATACAACTACAAAGACTGTCAACACAGTCTCAACAGGTAAAATAATTATTTCTTAAAATGTCAATACATTTTGTCACTTTTGTTTTTAAATATTGTAACTGGTTTCCTACCAATCATGTCTTTTTCTCTTTTAAGTTTAACAGAACATGTAAGTGTGAGTAGCTCTGTTCAGTTAAGGATATAGGCTACTCATCTGCTCCTCTCCACAAACAGAGATACTGAATTTATGATCCATATTGTTAAAAAACGTTTTTGTAATGATTATTTTATGCCTAAAACACCCAGTCACAAAAAATATTATATCACCTTTGATATCCCATGACTTTATATCACATTACATCAATATTGTGTTCAATGTCAATGTTATTTATTAATGTATTCAGCTATCAACTGTTGTTAGAGCAAGGTCATTTTTGCTACAATTTGCCATGTCAATAAAAAATAAATGTACCTAACTGACACAAAATGCTGGGGTTTATTTTTTTTTATGTAAAATCTAAATAGAGGCAACAATATATTATAAGACCAGGCAGATAAAGGACTAAAAAAACATAATAATAAATAATATATAAAAAATAATATTAATAATACTAACAATTATAGTTTGAAGATACTAAAATACTAATATTAATGAAAATAAACTATTGTTAAAAATTAGGACCTTTATAACACTTTCAAAGCATCTCGTTCTTCATGGAACCTTATAAAAAGGTTCTATTTAGCACCAAAAAGGGTTCTGCTATTGTTACAAGCCAAAGAACCCTAATTTGGTACTGTTTAGAAGCATTTTTCTTAAGATGCAGGGCATGATCTCACTAAAGCTGGGTTTCCCTGCTGTGCCAGCCATCTTTGGCACAAGTGTGTCCATGTTTACAGCGCCAGGAAAATCTTCACCACAATTAAACTACCTTCAATGATTTTGTATTTCATCTATTCTGTAATTCATATTTTGATCTGTACCGTTTTGGCTCGACTTCAAATTCTTTGAATGAACAGAGCCACAGTTCTGTTGTGGCTACTGCTTACGCCAAAGGCACAATACAACACAAGTGTGCTGTATTGATACTAAACCATCTGCATTAGGGTCCAAAGAATTGCAAAGAAATATGCTGTAAATAAATACTTTTATATTAGATATTCATTTTAGATATTCATTTAAAAAAATATATATTTTTTGGGGGGGGGTATCTCCCAAGGGTTGATTTTCATTAAAAAAATTACCAAAACTTTTTTCATTTTGCTATATGAAGATCACATTAAAACAACATTTGTAAACAATGTTAAAACAACACATTAAAACAACACTGGAAGCATTTCATCATGCATTTATCCTTTGTGCGGAAAATAACAAAACAATATTTTATTTGGTCAATTTAGGATGGACAAATTCCTTGTTATGACATTAAAATAAGCAAGACAAAGGAGTTGAAAAAAAACGTGCCATTTCATCACCATTATTTCCATCACATAATGCAGTTATGCAACAAAATACATAATTTGAAATGTGATAGAAATGACACTGGTGGAAATATTCACAACAGTTTAGAAAAAGTGACAAAAATCTTCTGTGATGCATGTATGTTCACTTTTAAACATTGTTATTGGACACATCAAATAAACTAGAGACAGTGTGAACAGTTTAAGAGTTATTTTATAAAAGTCCACAGGGCCAAGAACACTCTTAGATGATGATACTTACCATGCTCTGTGCCGGTGGCTGCCACAGGCATGATGTTTGAAATCTGCAACTAAAGCATCAGAGAGAGAGAGATTTAACATTAATATTTTACATCATTAGGACTAGAGGATAAAGTACAAACAAAGAAGATTTGGGGAATAAAAATAAATGGAAAAGAGTGGGGCATTTACTAGTAAGCTTTGCTAAGTTGCTATGGCGATATATACAATAAAATGAGACATGCAGTCTTTGTGTGCCTGTTGAGAGGTGGGAGGGAGAGAATGAACTGTTTTTAGGGGGGTGCTTAGATTCAGCCGTGTCCTCAAAATGAAACAATGACAGGGAGCAGGTGCACCAGTCGCAGGAGGAGAGAGGGGAGATGGACGGGGGGAGCGACAGAAGTGCTGAGAGTAAGACTGAAAGGTTTTATATGTATTTATTATACAGCTTTCTGGAATACTTGTTTCAGATTGGTCAATCGCTGCATTCTACTGTTTCTGTAGAATTAACTAAACTGGATAATTGACTGTTGTTCCAGGCAATAGATTAACTCCACTCCATTTCTTCCCATATAATAAAATAATTTCTAACAACCAAATCAATATTTCATGTCCATTTATTTGCTAATCAGAAGGATAATGTTCTGCCTGCTGGTCATTATAGTCAAATAGCTGATGCATTATGCCATATAACAGACAGACAGACAGACAGACAGACAGACAGACAGACAGACAGACAGACAGACAGACAGACAGACAGACAGACAGACAGACAGATAGATAGATAGATAGATAGATAGATAGATAGATAGATAGATAGATAGATAGATAGATAGATAGATAGAGAGATAGATAGATAGATAGATAGATAGATAGATAGATAGATAGATAGATAGATAGATAGATAGATAGATAGATAGAGAGAGAGATAGAGAGATAGATATATTCCCATATGTTCCTGCTCTGAAACTCTGTAAATGGTATCCCAGTAAGCAAGATCTTCTTTCTCCCTCTCATTTGCTCTCTCTCTCTCTCTCTCACACACACACACACACATGCATGCACATGTTGGGAGTCAATGTTTTATGGGGAATTTTCATAGAAATAATATTTTTTATACTGTACAAACTGTATATTGTATCTCCTAACCCTATCCCTACCCGTAAACACAACTCTCACAGAAAACTTTTTTACATTTTCAAAAAGAGAGAGAGAGAGAGAGAGAGAGAGAGAGAGAGAGAGCTCATCACGCCTCATCAAACTATAAGGCAAACAATTATTTTCTTGGTCTAGACATCTGTTGTGTTTCTCACGAACAGGAGCTGCACTGTCAATCATATTGCTAAACAGGATGCACTGTAATGAATGTACTGATACAGCACTCAGAGGGCAATAAATTAGCCGTGTTTACTCTAGAGACGATTACACTGCCTTCACTACTTAAGGTCAAAGACAGATCTTCCCATTGGAACATTAACAACGCACCATTCTACTATGAGGATTTCAACACAAATTATGAGAACGAAAAAATATTCCTCAAAAATCCCATGCAACCATTTTCACATACACTGTATGACGGAGGTGGTTGCTATAGCGATTCCTTTTTTCCCCCCACATGTTACGTAGGTTATGAGCTGAGTGGCTAGCCTACTTCCCTAAAGGGGAAAGTAGCTGCCTAACATACTGCACAGAATTGAAGCTGAATTCCAGGAAGTCGGAATGTCTTACTTAAGAATCTGAACTATCTGAATGCTAATTATGCAGATAGTTCACCAAAAATGAAAATTCGGTCATCATTAATCACCTTCATTCCAAACCTGTATGACTTCCTCTGTTTTTTTAAAAGAGATATTTTGAAAAATGTCTCAGTGTTTTTTTTTCTTTCTTGTCTATACAAAGGAAGTCAATTGGTACCACAACTGTTTGGTTACCAACATTCTTCAAAATTCCTTTTGTGTAAAGGTTTGGAATGACATGAGAGTAAATGATGAAAGAGATGAAAACACTTTGAACATGACACATTTAAATAACACCAGAACGGTCCTGAAATATCTTCATATAGAGTCAGTTCTCTATATGTATGAGGTAGAGGGTAAACAAGGTCAAATAAGCCTGCTTTTGACACTCTGCTTTTAGGAATAAAAAAAAAAACAATAAATAAATTCAAATTTTGCATTTCACCTCTGCTCTAGCTTGTTTCCTAGTCTAACTTTTTAATAAACCTGACATTGTACACTATTAATAATGCTGGCTAGGACAAATTGCTTATTTTAAATGGCTTATGGACAAGCTGTGTGTGTGTGTGTGTGTGTGTGTGTGTGTGTGTGTGTGTGCGTGCGTGCGTGCGTGCGTGCGTGCGTGCGTGCGTGCGTGCGTGCGTGCGTGCGTGCGTGTGTGTGTGTGTCTGCTAAATGCATAAATATAAATATGAAAATATAAATTCCCGGAAGAACTCAGACTGATGACTTATTCTATCCACTTTATAAAAATACATTGATTTTGCTGGGCCATGAAATAAAATCATTTTTAAGCTAAGGAAATTATGAAAAACATTTCACTTTTTGGTTCTAATAATTGCAATATACATAGTCTAATTATTTTAATAATGTAAAGAAGAAAACACAAAACATAGGATCTTTGATCATGTAGCTGTGTGATGCTAGTGTGAATCTGTTGTTTATGTGGCTGAGATCAGTCCTGGTGGGATGGAGAGGTCAGACTTCACACACACCTCCGTTTCATTCTCACACTCTAGCTTATTCACAAGCATGACAAGGCTCAGAGTGATGCTGCTATACTGCGATAAAGTGTCAGTTCAGTTCAGTTCAGGCAAACACAGACACTCATTTAAATGGAGTCTAGTGTCTCACTCAGCTCATTTCCAGCAACTCCTTTGTTAAAAAACGGTCTTTATTAAGGGGTGTTGGCTGTGCTTTCTTTGAATATATAGGTGTTGTGAACGCCTCAAGCGCTTCTGATTTCTGATTGTCCACTAGTTACCATCTTTAATCACAGAGCACCTCAGGGCTCCATCTTCTCGCTTTTATTAACCCACACAAAACAAACAGATTTTATTGTTAACCTACAGGCTCACAGCTTGAGAATAACAGGACATAAATTGCTCCTCTAAAACTTTAAATATTAAACACCACAGTTAGCAAAATATTAGCATAAATGTTGCTGGGGAAAAAACAAAGCAAAGCAAAATATCATGTCAAAACCTAAAAATAATAAAATATAAAATACACAGCGGGCCCAATATATATTTGATTGATAAATCACTTAAAATGTCTGAATAATATGGAAATAATTGATGCTAGTTCTTTCCAAGAGTCCAAATCAGTGTTATTTTAGTATCTGAGACACTATTATAGTTTTTACGAATATTTAGGAATTGTTTTATATTCATTTTCTTTTTTCATTTTCGTTTTAGCTTAAGTTTTAGTAACTTTGTTTTGCCATTGTTTGTTAAAAATGTTTAGATTTTTTTTCAATATTTCTATACAGATTTTATTCGTTTTTATTTTGTTTTCAGTTTTAGTTATTTTAGTACATCAAGTTAAACTAAAAAAAAATTAAAATATTTTATTGTATTTCAGTTAACGTTTTATTTTTTAAGTAACAAATATGTGTTCTTAAAGTTTTAAATCATTTAGAACAGGTATTGATTAAAGGTAATATATATATTTAAAAAACAGTACACCTCAAAAACAAAGCAAACTACATGGATCAACTAAAAATCATGGATCTGTTTTCGCTTGCCTTGTGTATTAGCTTATATATATATATATATATATATATATATATATATATATATATATATATATATATATATATATATATATATATATATATATATATATATATATATATATATATATTTAGTATTTAACATATCTTTTAAATAATTCATCGATATAATATTATTTAACTAGATTTGCAATAATATCTGAAAATTACTCCTAAACTCCAAAAACAGCCATAAATAAAATAAAAAACGTTCTGTCAATTGCCCGAAACTCTCTCAGACTGGCTTTAGCTGAAGGGTCTACTAATGTTTGATGTCAATTCCCATGGAGAGCTGTCAGCCAAACATGGGATATGCTCAAGCTCACATTTCAATCTCATTACCAGTCAGACTGCTCCAGTGTGTTTTGGCCAGGTGTGAATGCAAACTCAGCATCTGAGTGAGATCCCCTGAGAGAAGGCACGAGGGGGTCTTCCTCTAGCCCTTTATAAAAGGGAGGGGTGGTGAATTTATCATGTATTGGCAACTCTTGAGGCCCCCACCTCTTCCATTCCCATCCTTCCTGCAGACCCCGCTGAGCCCCCCATGCTAATGACACCCTGGTCTGGCCCAGCCCACATCACAAGCAGCCACGCTCTCCATCTGCTCCCTTTGAGCCAGAAAAAGGCATGGCCCATCTGTCTCAAGCACAGACAAATACATATGCGTCCCCTTTAAGGAACCATAACAAGAAGCTGAGACTATGCCAGATTATTCTCTGCTTTTAATCACCTGGTTTTGACAGCACATCAATAATAATAGGCATTATCGCTTTAAATCTGCTAGTGTAATGGTATCATAAATAAGTTTTCAGTCACCAAACACAAAATAAAAGCACCACCAACTATCATGTTTTTATTCCTTTGTGCTTTAATAAAAAAAGAAAATTATATTGAATAGGTGAACTAGGCAACCCACTCCACTATGGTTTCGAATACAATTACAAAATGTCTGACCAGAAATTAAGGGTACTATATAAGGACATATAGGGGCGATTTCGGACACAGCTAGTAAAACGTCCCAGAGCTGTTATAATAAATATGCGACTTCACGGAATTCGACCAATCACATTAGAAGACCAGAACTAATTGCTGCAGCCTATAATAATGTCTCCATTACTTTTTAGAGCTCTCATAATAAGATGCTCTCCATAATAATGTTTCAGTTATTTAGCCTATACCTTTGTTACATCCTTAATTAAGTATAGCTCAATTCATAGGCACCAGAAAGTGTATTTCTACATCCTGATCACAGGTTCTCTTGCAGTTATTTGGTGAATAACTGTGAAATAGGCTAAGTGCTGATGATAAGGAAAAAAAGAGGTTCAAGAATTTCACTCACCGCCAACAATATGGACAGAAGCGATACCAACAAATATCTGATGCAGTCCTCAATTACACTAATTAGCATTCACATTTCACTTAAATTTGATGAATAAAAGAATAAAGGATAAGAATAAAAGAATAAAGAATAAAAGAATACCCCCCCCCCCCCCCCCCCAACCGTGAAACGTTAACAACAATAAGACGACAACACTATACACTATACAGTAGATGAAACGACTATATGGTTTGCATCCCTCAATGGAATATACGTTTAGGGGGCTACATCAACACACAAAATACGCAATTTTTAGATGATTTGTATAATAAAAAGAGATACTAACCTTTTCCGTATAGCTTCGTTGCGTTGTTTTGATTCTAAGAGAGGTGTCTAACCCGCTACAAAGCATCAAATCAGAATCTAGTCATTGCGTACACATAAAGGGGCAACGCTCAAATGTCTCAGAAGGTGGGACCCACCCAGCCGATGTTTAGCTATAGGGCCGCGTTTACAATAGAATGTTCTCGACAGCCCGCTTTAAATGTTCTCCATTCATTTACATAACAGTGGCAAACAGTTGAGTAATGTGCATTTGCAGGTTCAGCAGCGAACATTTCTTCTGCTAAATGTGTTTCAAATAAGTCGAGACCATCACGTCATTAAATAAATATTAGGCCTACCAAACATAGTGACTCGAATTGTTATTATCTGTCATTCAT
Organism: Scardinius erythrophthalmus; assembly: GCF_964197995.2. Classification (NCBI taxonomy): domain Eukaryota; kingdom Metazoa; phylum Chordata; class Actinopteri; order Cypriniformes; family Leuciscidae; genus Scardinius; species Scardinius erythrophthalmus. The sequence continues at coordinate 44,667,369 of NC_138221.1, forward strand.
ATAGCTACATTTTGCTGTTCAAAAATTGTTTGAGCATTTGTTTTTGTAGAATGAGATGTTAGCAATGGCTTGTGGTAAAAGAAATGTATAGAATTCAGGTATTTTGCCTAAATGTTATTGACGTGTGGAATCTAAAAGAGTTTTATTTTATGTTACAGGAGGGACATCTGCTGGTCATTTAGAAATAACCTTATAAAGAGAATAACTAGGTATTTTGAAAATGTACTACGATATTATATTAAATAATAAAAACTTTAAATAAACCTAAGTTGTCATTTGTCTTTACGGCATATGGTACAGCCTTTTCAAAAAGCACCAGAGCAAAATAAATAGCCAAATTCATCCAATAAACTTTTAATCACATAGAATAATTTACATGGTACAAACGAAAAAGCATAATTTCTGAATGACAATGATGTATACACATATACACTTCCATTGATAGTTCCTATTATAATATATTATGTACAGTTGTTAATGATATTTGTTCTGTGCGCACCAAAGAAAAAAGATGATGTATAATAAAGAGGTGGATGAGGTTGTCTGATGTTCTCATTTAATTGTCTGGAGGTTTTCTGTGGGAGGCACAGGTGGGCTTAGCTCAGGACAGTCAACACACAGTCACTGAACTTCACCACATATAAGAGTCATCATATCTGAAAGAGACAAATGTAAAAAATAAATAAACAATCAACTTTTTTCTTTTTTTTTTACTGACATCAATATAGTTTATTCCCTATTCCGATTGCTTACACTGATAGTATTTAACCTTTAAATCTTTCCATCTTCTAATTTGTGCTACAATTTCTGTCAGTCTATTACAGTTTTCAATTAGCTAGCACAGTGTGACTTTTTATTTTGAGGCCTAATAAGGGCTGTTAAATGTCAAGGCCTCTCAAATATTCACTGTGCGTCATGTTCCCTAACCCACTCCCTTCCTGACGGACAGAGAGAAAGAAAGCCAGGGATCCATCTGTCCCCTTATTCCTCTACAGGTGTGAAAAAATCCTGAGTTGTCCTTCTTCCCATTAACACACAACCTATCACCCTTTGTTACTGAGTTCCTCGAGGATTTAAAAAAAAAAAAACTGCATTCACCCAAAATACCTTTAGAATACCATCTTAATCAGGAAACTTTGGTTTATCTGTTTTATTGTTGTAAGTATACTAACAAGCCCATTAGCAATTAACATTAAAATTGCAGCTAAAGTAAAAAAGACTCCCACCTTGATCTCTGTTTGCGCTCTGTATCGTCCCCGAACAGCAGCTCTGCCATCACGTCTTCCGAAGTGGACCTTTTCCCATACCTGCATGTAAGAAATATGACAATTTATTCCCTCATTACTTCACTCCATCCGTGTATCTTAGCTGGGAACATTTCAGTACTGAAATAATGAACTCAAATTGCTCACACAGTGAGCTCACTGTGGTGTGTGAAAGTGTCAGAAAGTGAAAAGAACTAGTCAGCCCACTTTATCTGTCAGACACCAATCACCGATATAAATACAAACTGTCTTTTCACCCCAGACGTTATGAATCTAATTTAGCAGTTAAATGTTTTTTTGACTTCTTGAAAGCTGAATGTGCTTGAGACATGTCACCTATAGACTCTGACATTTATCTCACAGATTATATGAATGAAGCCTCTATATCTTTAGAAAAAACACGAATGTCAGTTTTAGAGAACATTTAGTGGAAATGGAGCGAAGAGTTTGAATATGGACCTGAGCCAATTGAGTGTTTTTACTCTCAGAACAGCATCTTCTAGATGAATAGGCCTATGCTGAAAACAAGCTAAAAGTGCATTGGTTTGGCACTCGAATAAAAAAGCAATTTCATGCTCAGATTACTCCTCAATAGATGCCTACAAGCAACATCAATGAGTCTGAGACTAAACTAATGTTATAGCTATTTCTGAAACATGAGCTCTACAGAATCCCACCTGCTCCCTATTACGGACATCGGCAATACTTTGTGAGGTGGCCAACATTCATTTAATGTAGTCAGACTGTGACATACTCATGGTTTAGCTGCTTTAACCATCACGTCTGTTTGTTTTATCTCAGATAGGCATCATAGATTTTCCTTTTGACCTCTTATACAGGCAAGACTTTAGGCTCTTTGGTGGACTAACAGAGTATGAGGCCCTGTAATAAAGGTGTATTGTGGGGAGAGAAAATAATTTACTGTAAATGTTTTTTTATTGGAATGTGTTGCTCATAGTCTTAAATGTCAAAGGCCTGTTAGACTATAAATATGTAAATAAATGTAGTCCTCTATAGGACAGGGCTGCAGAGAAACATCAATCCATGACAGATGAGAACCCTATTCAATCTTTGAGGCTTCTCCGAGGTGCATCTGTTGGGTTTTATCACTCTGATTTGTTATATGAAGAGCCTTTGGCTACTGAAAAGTGGACCATAATGCAATTTCAGAATCATATTGCAGAACTTAGTCATTTGTCCTGATGTATTAATGGGAGACGGTGCACTGACACTAACGGGAAATGATTTTTTTTTTTATCATGGTCACCTGGTCGGGTGATAATAAGAACATTTTAAGCAAACGTAATAGCAACAGGTGCGTTTGTGTGATACACCGCGTGTCTTTCTCACCGTTGTCTCGTGATGAGGTTGATGTAGTGTCTCAGCGCGGTGTAATATTTGGCGAGTTCCTCCGGAGCAGCGTCGTCTCCAGGATTCTCTGGTTTAGGCGGATAGGCGTCCACAAGCGTCCCGAGACACAGGAGCACGCAGAAGAGGAGAGTAGCGATGATGGTCCAGGGCTTCAGCATGACAGCCATCTGAAAAATACAACTCGCCTTTAATTTCCTTGCATAAACCAGCGTTTTATAAAACGTCTGAATGGATCTAAGTGCGGGAGCGACAACAGGTGGGAAAGCGTAAATCGGTTTTTGAAATGCAAATATAGTAGTTGTGTAAAATTCAGATTTGCATGATGTGCACGCTACACTGCAGTCAACACGATTGGAAAAACTTACAAAATATCTCTTTGAAATTCGGAATTATCATTTGAATCAATCGAAAGTTAAAAAACAACTGAGATCAAGACGGTTTGAACTGCATAAAGCAATGAATCACTTTAGTTTGCGTAGCATACGATACCAACTTTTGTGAAACGATGGAAAAATTACGAATAATAATAATACAAAATGTTCTGTTAATCTAATCTATCGCGCCTCTTTCCTAGCAGGCTATGACGAACTTGGACTAATTGTTTGTGTCTGCTGTCCATGGTGCTGAATGTGCTCGTACTGACAAAAATGACATATACTGAAAACATATTTTGTATCCGGCATAGCAAACTCAGAATGAATCTAACATTAATTAAAACAATAATGCCTAGATTTCCCACAGCACTTCAAGTCGATTTAGCACGTAACTTCTGATTTGGCGCCTCCACATGCAGAATGATAATCACAATAAAAACTTACTTTCAGCAGTTTAAGAGTTTGGGCAGTTATTTCTCTGGACTGGAACTCTGAAGATTCTTTTTCCAATCTTCTTTTTGCGTCTCCCGAATCTTTGTGAGGTCTCTCAGCAATAAGAAGTTACACTCACGGATCTGTCCTGCACCTCAAGTGCTTTATATACAGTGCTGCGCCTTGCGTAAACACGAGCCGGGCGGTGGAAATGACAGTAGCGCTGCCCCCAACTCCACATCATATACGTCAATCATAAACACATTCGTAATACAACTCACGAGACATTTTCATCAAGATCATTGCTGATGTTCAGTTGCAGATCAGTTTTATTTTGAATATGAGACGTAAGTTAAAATGGACATCTATGACATTCTTTAAGTACATGATTTTTTTTCATGAAAGTTTCTTATTAAATATGTAGGCTACCTTATTATTTATGAGCAGATATAGCAACAAGGGTCTGTCAAGTGTAATTCAATAATCAAGTTCAGATTGTTTTGCGTCAGTACGAAGTTTTTGATGAAAGGAATTAATTTGGAGTGGCCTTTGTATACCTACAACAAAAACAGCAGATGATAGGCTACGCTACTCTATAAAGATTGGCGTACCTTTTGATTGCACCGACCAATCAAAACTCAAACACGACTAATCGAGCAATCAATGCGTCTCATCTCATCAATTAAACAACTCAGATTATCTTCTAGATTGGACTCTCTCTCTCTCTCTCTCTCTCTCTCTCTCTCTCTCTCTCTCTCTCTCTCTCTCTCTCTCTCTCTCTAAAAGGTTCTTCTCGTGCAACGCAGATTGTCAAATCGCGTGAATACGTTAGCTAAACGTCAAATATTAAGACTTAATAAGACTTTAAAAAAAAGTTTTTAATACATAGCCTATAAAACAAACTTGTCATGATAGGCAATCATCCCTAACGGACCGTAATGGAACTCTCTCTCGAGCGACCCACTGTTGCTATGGTTACCACCTTGACGAAATCGACCTCTGTTCGGTCGCGTCTATTTACCAAAAAAACATTTTTTTTTTTTTACTTTTTCAATATTTTTTACCATTACATAAACATGCAACCCTTGTTGAAACGATACGTAGGCTATAAAAATAAACTTTTTTTGTACTAAAACACCTGGAACTGTTTTACTTCCTTAAGTTGCAAGCTTATTGTGTACTTGCACTATTGGCTAATTCATAGTTCAACAAGATTGTTTATAGCGGCTGGAAGCTTGGATAAATGAAAACCGATTTTTTTTTTTTTTTAAAGAAATATGATTTTGCTGAATATAGCATGATTATGCAATTTGCGTCATATTTGCAGCTGCGTCTCAAATTCCAAGCAGATAAAGAGTAGTAGCCTAATAAAGATGAATGTATATCTGTGTCGATATCGCTTGGAACAGGACAATGAAGAATTGTGATTTTTACAGAAGATGCAGTGACACATTTGCATAAGGTCTAAATTAAATCAGTAAGAGGATATGGGTACAAATAAATGAAAGCGTTTCTGTGGCTCTGGGTCTGTAATACTGCATCTGATTTCTGAGCGTATATTTGCAGGATCCCTTAAAGCATACATAATAAAACCTGTTCCCAACAGACTGATTATGTTGCAGGTATTAATGCTCCCACTGAGATCTTTGTGCTAATTCAATTATGTCTTTACTTGTGGTTTATTATAATACGTGGCAAAAGAAAGATAAAAACAAAAAAACAAAAAAAAACCCAAAGGCATGATTAATAAAATGAGACTCAAATGACTTTTAAATGACTTAAAGATATGCAGAAAAATAGCAACTGATCACCGACTTCATTTGGATGTGGTGTCGCGTAGATTACTGTATAATCTGGTACTGATTAAATTGCACTCATGAAATTGTAATCAGTAAAATAATCTTAGGTATTACACATTTTAAGCAATTTCATCTGATTATTTCTGATTAACTCATTATAAAGTGTTTCTTTACTTTCTTTGTCTTGTATAAACTAATTATAAAACTAATAGCTAAAGTTTTAAGTGTATTAAGTTCCAATTAATTTATATACAGCATTTGAATAAGACTAGTAAAGTTTAATAGTTGCCAATGGTGAATATATTTGGTAGTGCTCCATACTGTATGCTACAAGTTTTTACAAACATTCTTGATTTAGAACTAAAATATGTGCTGGAAAATACAGTCTGCAAAGTAAAATTTTAGCTTTTCTCCATGAGAATGTATCCATCTGTTCCACACAATAAACCTAAAGTCATAATCCAAATAGTTCAACTCTACATCATTAACTTCATTGTCTTGCATCAAAAAGGTCAACTAATATCTGACTCATTGTGACAACAGGCAGTGATGACTTCTTGCAGTCCTTTCAAGTTGTTGCTGGCTCATGCATGCACTATACGTCACGGTACTGGATTTAGTCATGGGGTGGCTGACGTGGGCTGTACATGAGCCCTCGCAGGGAGGCCCCCACCCCTAATCATCATAATCGTCCTATCACAGCACGGGACACGTCAATGGGGCTTGCTCATGCTAACGCTCCTCCTCAGATAGGTGCTGTTGCTCATAAGCTCCACATCAATCGCAGTTTGGAGGCTTGTTCAACCCCCTTGAGGTGCTATCTAGTCACTCGGACTGATGCGCCAACTCTGAGACCCCCCCTCACACACACACAAAAAAACTCACACTGACTCCAGAGGAGTCACAAGAGTCTACGCTGAATAGCAAAGGCTGCGTTTCACAAAGAGTTCAAGTTCCTCTTTAGACAAATGTGTGTTTGTATCTATATAGTCTTAGGTTTTCTTTTTTCTTTTTTTTTTACACAGATTATGGATGGATTTGTTGCAGAGAGGCCCTCAGTAATGATATTTCATAATAAATGTACATTATTACTCAAAAGAAAGTGCTTGACATTTCCGAATCTTCTTCCCCATCATTTCCTTTGTACACTATGCTTATCCTATGTAATAAGTAAGATAAGTAACAAAATAAGTCACAAAAGGCAAAATAAAATGAAGAAAAATAAAATTATTTTAAAAAGAAAAACATTATAAAACAAATAATAAAAGTTTTCAGAGATAAAATAAACAGGAGTGGCCAGACATCAAAGAATTAACTTTAAAAATTCAGCATCAGTGCTAAACAGTGTCTAACATTTTAAAATGTCACACGGGACTTTAATGAATGTAAGTGACATTATTACATTTGCAAGTGCAAGTGACAATCGAATTGCTAACCTATTTCTTGCCTTGTGAGGAGAAAAATGTCATCTTTCAACATTTTACACCTGTAGTTAAAAGATAGTGCCAATGACATATCAAATAATCTGACTAAAGACAGGTACAAAATAGGCCTATAGCCTATAGACATTATGTATTATGCTTTTATATATTTTAGGGACAACAACTCTTTGGTGAAATGTCATATCCTTGTCCTCCTTCCATTTTTTTTTTTTTTGGGGGGGGGGGGGGTACCTCCCTGAAATGAACTTTTGCAGGTTGGGATGTCTGACAAATTGTATTTAAAAGCATTTGCATGTTGTGATGGCAGTATGTCACATATCCCATCTGGCTCTGAATTGGTTATACAGTACATACTCTATGTCAAATATTTTCTATATCCAATATGTATTCATGTGAAAAAGAAAGGACACTTGCTGGTCACTTGGTCTTTAGCTGGTCTTAAAACTAGGTAAATACAACCACAGATGAACAACAACACTTGACATATTACACTGTGTCTTTATTTATTTAACAAAAACTAGGCTAAAATTGAGAAGCCATACACCCTCACTGCTTCCATAGGAATGAAGAGGGTGGGCAGCAGTCAGACGCTGCTAATCAAATGACTTTGATTAACTGATCATCAGCAAGTATGATCACCTTAATAAACGCAGAAGTTTTGTCAGTTTGCTGGTCTGGAGCCTTTAGGTGTGTGTTAACACAATGCCAAGGAGGAAAGACATCAGCAATGATCTTAGAGAAACAATTGTTGCTGCCCATCAATCTAGAGGAGGTTACAAGGCCAACTACACCTCAGACTCTACTGGCCCCAGTTAGCATGTTAAAGTTCATAACAGTACAATTAGGAGAAAGCCTCTTCTCTCTAAAAAGAACATGGCAGCACGGCTTGGGTTTGAAAAGTTGCATCTGAACAAACCTCAAGACTTTTGTAACAATGTCTTTTGGACAGACAAGACCAAAGTGGAGATGTTTGGCCATAATGCACAGAGCAAATAAGCATATCAGCACAAACACTGTGAAGCACAATAGTGAAGTGGTGATGATTTGGGCTTGTTTTGCAGCCACATGACCTGGGCACATCGCAGTTATTGAGTCAATAATGAATTCCTCTGTATACCAAAGTAGAGTCAAATCTGAAGTCATCTGTCCGACAGCTAAAGCTTGGCCGAAATTGGGTCATGAACCCAAGAACACCAGCAAATCTACAACAGAATGGCTGAAAAAGAAAAGATTCAAAGTATTGCAATGGCCCAGTCAATGTCTAGACCTCAACCAGACTGACATGTTGCGGTGGGACCTTAAGAGAGCTGTGCATAAACAGAGCACACAAACCTCAATGAACTGAGGCAACGCTGTAAAGAAGAGCTGGCCAAAATTCCTCCACAATGATGCGAGAGACTGATACTGTCATACAGAAAATTATTTCTTCAAATTATTGCTGCTAAAGGTGTTTCTACAAGCAATTAAATCATAGGGTGTACTTAGTTTGTCACACATGGCTTCTTCATTTTGGCTTTATTTTTGATAAATAAACCATGACGCATTGTAATATGTACCTTTGTGTCGTTGTAATATGTTGTTCATCTGAAGTCCTAATTTTAAGACCTGATATGTGGATATACACAGTATATCAGTCAGTGATAAAAAGGGATATGAAAGTCTATTTTATTAATTAATCCAAAAATTTGATTGACAGTTAAGTATGGTTTGAAAGGGAAATACAATTTATTCACTTCATAATAACACTTTTTTTGTGTTTTTACAATAGGATTTTAAAAAAACACCACTAAAAGTGTGGCTAAAAGATGCCAGAATGAAATATCAGTAGCTGCATAAATTAATGGCAATTAATTCATAATGCAACAGCACAAATAATAGAATGAGAATAAGACAATGAAATCCTGTAAACTTTTGGAGTAAGTTAACAGCGTCATAGCCAGGGTGGATTGGGGTTGATGACACTCCCATTCTTTTGGCGTCTCTTCAAGTGCACTGAACAAAATGTTGATGTAAAAAGTGTGCATCATGTAGTAACATCTAAATTAATGGATTTTATTAAAATTGTTAGCATCATTAAATCAAAACAAGTACAATAGTTTACACAAGCAAAACTACATTACTTTTAACAGTGGGAGTGGCTTTGAAAAGAAATGAATGGCATTTTGGAAGACTATTTGGAAAAATACACACAACCCCATGTCATAAATTCCTTTGACATGGTAATATTTGGTCGAAGCTAACAGGCTGAGAGACAGACTTAGATAAACCCATGGCTCACCCGTCCAAAAGAAAAATCACTCTACACTTGATGTATGATCTATTTTCCATTGTATGACATTGGAAATATCATAAAAACATTAAAGGTGGAGGAAATATAACAGCATTTGTAATACACACAGCACTATAGATTTGCATGTGATGACAATAGCTCATGACTCATAGATGATACATATGATCATATATAGTTAAATACATTTGTTTTCCAGTACACTCATTTGCAAAATAGAAAAAAAAATCCATGCTTGGATTATTATACTGTATCATCTTCATGGTTTTAGCTTAAAGCTGTGGCTTATACAACTTCCTGGGCGTTGCAACTTTAAAACGTGTGATTTGCCTCTCTTAATAAGACTCATCAGTTTATGATACAAAAGCAAATTAGTTCTTTAAGTTAATACCACATACAAATATCATAGTATGTTAAACTGACAAAAGTGTTACAGAAAGAGCTGTGACTCAGTCTGTGCCTGTTCATTTCACTGTCTGTCCGCCTCTCAGGGTTGTGTCACATAATCCACTAGCCTTTTATTAGCACAACAAAAACTATGAAAAACTGTCTGCTTGCCATTTACACAAATCCCAAATGTCCTTTAGATTTATTGGGGAAGTTTATAGGATTCAAACACCTATAAAGCAGGTAGGAACCCTCTTAGACAAGTTATGACAAGTTAAATTTGTCCTTTTATTTCTCAATAGGAGTAGCCTAATAATGTTTACTAGAATTTAAACACTTTTTTCCCATATATTTTACATTTTTGCTGCACCACTTTTCCCAGTCCGTCAGTAACGCTCTGTTCAGTTCCTGTCTCTATGAAGCCCCTCCTCCTAGCAAGCCCAAAGTGCTCTGATTGGTCAGCTGTAATGCTGTACCAGTGTGGCGTGCTTGGTCAACTGCTTTGAGTGTGTTTTGGAAATGTTTCCTTTAACAGTTTCAACACACTTTTAAAGCAACTAAATCAGGCCTCGTCCCTTTTTTCTTTGCGAATGCCTTCGGCTTGAATTGTTAATTGTTAATGAGCAATATTGTGACGTACGTTACTGAAAGAAAACTCAATTGAGGCATTGAAGGGAGTTCAGAAACAGTGCTTGCTTACTGATATAGACAATAATCCTGTTAGGAGAGACTTTGTGCTTGGTACCTTTGCAGACCTTTTTAATGCTCAAAAAAATTGAAAATGTAAAACAGCATAAAAGGTCCTTTTTAAAATGATATAGAAATCAAGCAGCTGAACACAGTGAAAATGTATGTAGCATTTTATGTTACAAAAATATAAAATATTTATATGCAGAAGCTGAGCTTCTTTGAAAGGGAAAAGGAGAAGAACTTGGAAAAATATCATTTTCTGTGCTGGATCCAGCCGTCACACCTGCGGTTGAGGGAGTAAGAGAACATGTGTAGGGGGTTCGCAGACTCTGCGTCATAACACACCCTGCAGACGCACACTGTCAGTCACGCAGCCTTCTGTCTTGGCAACCGTGGATTTCTTGCAAAGATCTCAGGTGAACAAAAATGGCATAAACATCTGGTAAAAAAAAAGGATAATCAATTATAATCTAATCTGTCGAAATGGTGGTAAAAAAAAGAGGTTAAGAAAAGAATGCAAATACTGAGGCCTTGAAAATAGAACTGTGAACTGTGATACTTTTACAGGAAATGGAAGTGTTTGTGTCTTCTGCATTACTTGCTGTTCTAGTCCTCATTCAGCTCATATTAGTCATATTAGAAGCCAGTTTGAATCTGTGAAGTCACTTATTTTCATTCTTTGCAAAAAAAAAAAAAAAAAACCTTCTGATAAAATTTGTCATGTGGCAGGAAGTGGAGAGAGAAGTCGCGTCATTATGCAACTTGTATGACCAAACGTGGCAATTACGAGGAATCTGTGTTGTTGGATTTTTGCGCTTTACTGCAAGAGCAACTGGCCCAAGTGTGTTTCTATGAGAACAATTATCTGGCAGCAGACCACCGGTGAAATCTGAGCAATGGCAGGATGAGTGAACAGTCACTCCAAGCGCCGATGGCAGAACATGTTATGAAGAGGAAGTAAGACCTCAATAACACTGACTGACCCCATATTACCAGCGATTCATCATCATTCACATGCTCACCTGCAGCCCAATTGACTCAAACAATATGATAATATGGAACTGGCTCAGTAGATACAATGTCCATATCATGTGTTTTGATTCGTGGCAGTTTTCCTTGGGGTTGCTTTATTACGTTAGGTTGTATATTGTATCGCAAAGGTAATAAGAAGCAGGAGGTATTGTTTTACTGGTATTTGTTGCTCTTGCAACCACTTGACAAACAGTACCAACACTGACCAATGATTCATACAAATCAACACAATGTAAAAAAAAAGGATGTGTAAACTTAAAAAAGTAAATGGTCATGCTGCCTTAAAATTGTACATGTGTACAACTTAACATTTCAAGGTGACAAAACTTAAAATGTTAAGGCAGTATGTACACTTACTTTTTTAAGTTGAAACATGTTATTTATTTATTTTTATTTTATTTTTTTACAGTGCATTAAAGGCCCCGATATACTCACGCTGTTGTTCTTCACTCAGGTTTGAAATACATATTGCTGCGGTATACTATAAGCAAACTTCATGACACTGCTGATATCGATGTTTACATGGATATGTAAAAAAGTGATGCACTCTTTCTTTCAATAACAAAATAAACAACAAAAATGACAGATGTGAGAAAACAGCAGTTAAGAAAACATCTGATAATAATGACATGGAAATGTTTGCACCAGCTCTGCAATTTGGCACTCCAGTTAAGTCACATCATGTTTATTCATATGGCACATTATACAATATATTGATTTAAAGCAAGCGGCTTTACAGTATTAAACATGAATAACATTGCCAGTTTCGTTTTCATTTAGAATTACAACGTCAATCTCTACTCTAAAGCAGCTCTCCAGTGTGTTCATCTTTTTACTCACGTCTGACCTTGGGGATGAACTGAACAGAAAAGCCAGAGCCACACCTACCCATTAAAAATCGCCATGGACAAATGGTACAGTATTTCTAAGGTGTTTACCAGCCAACTTTTAAAGAGAGTTTGCTCTGGCAAGCTGTTACAAACTCCAGAAACAAAATCAAAACAAACTTCGCTTTGGACTGATTTTGTTCGAAATGTCACACCAGTTCATTCTTCTATTTCGTTTGAAGTATTTTGAGGTCTTAACTATGCTATATTGGGTTTATGAAGAAAAAGCAGCTCGGTAAACTGAATGCCGTATAAGGACACCGGTGGCTTCTGAACTCTCTGTTGAGGTGACCACAACTGAGGTAACTCTAGTTTTAATTTCAGCCCTCTGGTGCAGAGGTTGTGACATTATATCTCGATTAGAGAATGTGATCGAAGCTGACAGCTCCAGCCGAAGCCCTGAAGGCCTCATGCAACCTTAACACCTGTGGCCTGTTCAATAGCACACTCATGAGTTCATAACCATCCCCCAGCCTCGAAGATCCGTCCCTGCAAACGGTGCACTGAACCATGAACGCAAGTTCAACACTCAACTCACTGGCCACTACTACACTATGAGATTTTATGTATGTCAATGAGTTCCAGAATATCTAAATATAGAAAAAAACTTTTTGCAAACCTGAAAAACATATCAAGTGCACAAATAAAGCAAACGCTGTGACATACTGAAAATGTATTGTGACCCCCATTTGGACAAAAAAAAGTATTATGCAACAAAATATCAAACCATTTATAAAAAATTAAATAAAAAAGGCACACTTTAAGGACATTTTACTAAAATAAGTGATTTCAATTATAAAACAATACATTCTGTCACACTTTGTAGCCAACATTAGTTGAACCTGTCAATAGCTAATGAGTGAAGATAGTAATCAGGAAGAGTTCCAGTTCTGATTCCTCATAATGATTCCTATTCCTTACCAATTTAAGGATTTATTAAATTATCTGATAATTTCAATAAAAAAAATATTGTTTTTAGAGGTATAAATGAAATCAATTAAATAGCCATAACTATTAAACAACAATAGGCCTACTAAAAAAAGGTGGATATTTTTAAATAAAATATGTTACATTCCTAGACCTACTAACAAAACTTATCATGTGTATCTGTAGAACCATGCTGTCATATGAACAACAGTAACTACAGTGATTTAAGTCTCACAGTTATATTTGTCCAATTCACTCAAATAACTCAACTAATCAGACTCCAGGTGCACAGCATGTTTTTAATTCACCGAATAGAACGGCTCAGAGCCATTCGTTAAGGAATCGGACTGCTTTGGTTGCACAGCCTGTTTTTGATTAATTAAAAATAAGAGCTTGGGAATCAGACTCTGGTCGCACTGGCCCTTTTTTTTCAGCTCTCAAAACGCTTTACATATGGAAGGGAGGAATCTCCTCAACCACCACCATACACGGCGGCCATATTGTGCCAGAACCCCCACCACACACAAGCTTATTGGTGGAGAGTCAAGTCAAGTCACCTTTATTTATATAGCGCTTTTTACAACACAGATTGTATCAAAGCAGCTTCACAATGATAACATGAAAATAATGCAACAAAGTTTGTTTCTAGAAGAACATTGTGTCATCGTCCACCTTAAGTAAGGCAGATCAATTATATTGTTGAATGTATTGCCACTATTGGTCAAAAAGGTTTGATCCGTCATTACTACAATTAGCCTGAATAATTTGGGTAAATGTGTAAGCTAGATTTATGCCTATTTTTTCACATCTTCATGTACACCACAATGATTTCCCTCGTGTGGTAATATTTTTCCTTGTAATTATGTATGGTTTGCAAAAATGGGAACTGCTGCGTCTGTGTAGATGAGAGAAGCAAAGTGTATGCGCCTTGTGCACACGCTACATTATGGCCAAGCATGCGCCCTTAAAATAGCATCTGAATAGCGCGCCACTGACTTAAGACTAGGTTTTTCCTGGTCTGTGGCGGAATTGTTTTCTGAAACTGCAAAATAGCACCAGGGAACATTTGTGCCGGAACACGCCTCCTCTTTTCGCTAAACCACCCCCGGGAGCGCAAGTTCATTCCCTAATTTACTGGCATGTGTCTGTGGAAAAGTCCGCTGTACGTCGGGTGCAAAATAGGAATGATACATGCGTCGGTGTACAAAGTCAATTGCGCTGGGTACAAGATAGGGCCCTCTGTGCCATATTACTAGTGAGAAGAGCAGCACCATCCCAGGAGGGATGAATACCATCTCTTTTCAACAGGTCAGGTCTGCCCCAAAAACATTTCCAATTGTCTATGAACCCTATATTATTTTGCGGACACCACTTAGACAGCCAGCCATTGAGTGAGGACAGTCTACAAAGTATCTCGTCACTCCTTCGAACAGGAAGGGGGCCAGTACAAATTACAGTGCCTGACATTGTACTTGCAAGTTCACAAACCTCTTTAACGTTAATTTTAGTGATCTCTGACTGGCGAAGTCGAACATCATTAGTGCCAACGTGAATAATTATCTTAGAGAATTTACGATTAACAGTAGCCAGCACTTTTAAATTTGCTTTGATGTCAAGTGCTCTGGCTCCCGACAAACATGTGACTATGGTGGCTGGTGTTTCTATTTTCACATTCCTTGTAATAGAATCGCAAATAACTAGGGCACTTTCAACAGAATTCTCAGTGGGTGCTTCACTGAGTGGAGAGAACCTGTTTAATGTTGTTATCGGAACGGAAGAGCCGTGTTTTGTCCCGCGACTACAGCGTCTCACGGTCACCCAGTTGCCCTGCTGCACGGGCTCTACAGCCGGAACCGAACAATGTACAGAGTTCACTAAGCTAGTCGCATCCAAAGCAGTATCTAAAGCCCTTGCATTCTAACTATCCTCGATTAAAGTTTGGAATGCGTCTCTAGTTCTGATCCTACTCACCAGAGTTGTTTGATGGACTCGAAAAGGCACGAGCAAGCGAGAGAAAAAAAGATGGCAAAGTGCGTTTTGCGAGCGATAGTGGTTTATATTAAAGCTAGCGAAGTCAGATCAATGTGACAGACAAAATTAGATAATATCAGATATCTGGTTGATGAGTACGATATATTTAGCGATATAAACAACAAGGAATGATAGTAAATAGAGATTCAAAATGGAAAGCTATATGGAGCTTACAGACGCAAACCACATGGCAGAAAGACAGCGAGGCAGACCGGAGTCGTGATTCTATGTTGTTTGCCAATTTCCCACCATTAGTGTCACCTTGGTTACTCATTTGATTCATCATTCTGTTCAGCCATGGGATTAATTACCTTGTTTTTCTCTTGTGTTTAAGTTCCTGTGTTTCTGTTCCTAGTTGTCCACTCTTGTCTATGTTTGATGGTTGTTACTTTGCCTGTCTTTAACTTCTTTACTCATTGTGGATTTCTAATTAAAGACATTGAATTTCATCTTTGTCGTAGTGTAGTCTATCCAACCAGTCTGTGACAGAGAGGAGACAGAGTGATGAAGCCAAAGTATTATATATGGGGATGATTAGGAGGCCATGATGATGGACAGAGGCCAATGGGCAAGTTTGGTCAGGATGCTGGGGTTACACCCCTGCTCTTTATGAAGGACATCCTGGGATTTTTTTTATAACCACAGAGAGCCAGGACCTTGGTTTAACATCTCATCCAAAGGATGGTGCTTTTTGACAGTATAGTGTCCCCATCATTATACTGGGGCCACACAGACCACATTGTGAAACCCACAGCTGGACACCTCTTCCAGCAGCAACCTTGTTTTCCCATGAGTTTTTCCATCCAGGTACTGACCAGGTTCAACCCTGTTTATCCTTAGTGGGTGTTCAGGTGAGAGCTGCAGAGTGATGACTGCTGGCAGTAGTCAGAGTATTAAATCGATATTTAGTTCACATAGGCAGAAGAAAACACATGCAAGAACCAAATGTTTTTCAGGCTCAGAAAAGTAAGATAGTTGTCAGATCTCTAGCATCACTGTTTTGCAGATGCTTGCACATTTACACATTAAGTGTGGCTTAAATGTCCAAAAACACAAACTATGAAACACGGATACAATAATTCAGGTTTTCCTTTTTTCAAAAAATAACTTTGTTTATAATTGTTGTAAAAAATAATAACTTTTCCAAATTCCTCACTTTAACCCTGTTTAATTTAAACTCTGTCTTTCTGACCACAGCAGCGGATCAAATGAGGGCATGTGGAGCTGTAAAGAGAGGCCATATGCCATTTTCTGACGCCATGTGAAACTAGTGACGCTTAAGGAGCTCCCTGTGGACGCTCTAGTAAGCACAATGTATACAAGAAACAACCGCTTAAAAGCAAAAACTTGAGCAGTGAAGCAGACCTGATTTGTTAGTTTGTTGTTGCTAAAGAGGGATTATGGTTAAGGCCACTGTAGAAGCAGAAATTATTGGGAATATAATGAGAGGATGATGAGAATAAAGGGCAGAAATGCTGAACCCTTTTTATATGGCTGGTTTTGATTAAATAACCTTAAGCCAAATGCTTTTATAACGCAATCATCTTTTCTGCATCTCTGCTTGCCATCACAGCAGTAGCAAATCTTACATCAACAGCAAATCATGACAGAGAAAATCTCACTCACTGTTCCTTGTTGTAGAGTGCATTTGATATATGCAAGGGGAAAAGGCTAACACAGAAGATTGACAGTGATCTTTCCTGCATATGGGGATTAAATAAATATCTGTCACGTCTTAATTTTACAATCTGCTATATCTGATGAGGAGGAGAAGATAAGCATATGGAAATGTTTGTCGAGCCATGTGTTCTGAAGATACAAATGCGAGAAAAAAAAAAACATAAATCAAGATCAACTGAATATAAAGCTGAGTGAGAACACAAATGAAATTCAGGAGCCTTAATTTCACGCATAATTAAAAAACATCTGTTGAGCACAAGTATTCACAAAAGTACATTAAGAAATGACAGAATGAGACATTACATTTTTTAACTCTTTACTTTGTACTTTAAAGAATGCCTGGTCGGAATAGAAAGATCTTTGTACCACATTAATTGGTTAAAGGGCATTTGAAAAAAAAAATGTCTGTGTCATATTGTAAAATATTTGGTTATAATTGTGATAGATGAAACCACAAAAGTAATATTACTATTTTAAATCAACAATCTTTGAATCTTAATCTAGAGACTGCAATGAAATCAGGTTCTTGACACAATAACTTGGCAAAACACAATAGAAGACTCAAACCAACTCTAGATTTGATGGATGATGAGCTTCCAGGCCGACTACACAGCTGCTGTATCTGTCGATGGAAGAAAACATATGGCTTGAGTCTACTGCCAAAATATGAAAGCTTGGCCTTATACCCAACAGAATTTTTTTTTTGTAAGAATTCAGACCCTCATCTTTACACAAACGTGTATACAAATGTAGGTGAAATAATTTCTGAAGAATCATGTGACAATGAAGTCTGAAGTAATGGCTGCTGGAAATTCAGCATTGCCATCACATACAATGTGTAACGGTCACCAGCTGGAGTGCCCTTGAGAGCCACCAGAGAAACTTATAAACTACATTTCCCATAACTCACTGCCCGGACTCATCATCCCTGCTTGCATCCACCTGTGTCTCATTACCTTGTCAGTCTCAGCCTATATAACAGCCTGGTTTTCACATTCATTCCCTGCGAAGTCTTTTTAGTTGTTTACACTGCATTTTCCTGGTCTTATGGTTTTGGATTTCTTGCCTGTCTCTGGATTACCCTTTTGCCTGTGTTCCCTGCCTGTTTGATTGTTTGGTTGGACTGCCTGTGTTTGACCTTGCCTATACTTTGGATTACGTGTTTGGATTGTCCCTATTAAATAAACTGCATTTGGATCTTCAACCTTTGTGTCTCAGAGCAGTACGTGACACAATGACATTTTATAATAATATTAAAATAAAAATTGTTATTTAAAATTGTAATAATATCCAAACTCAGTCCAGGTAGAAAAAAATGGTGTAAGATTAGCTTTAAAACATTTAAACATTTAAATGTGTCCCCCTTGTGGTGACATTTGGTGCCAAATGTAATATAAACATGTACACACACACACACACACACACACACACACACACACACACATATTTGCTGTCGGGCAGAAACCTTGTATCTTCATCAGAGCCACACTATTTTTGTTCATAAATCATTACTATTGGTCATCCTTTACGTCTGTCTGTGGCAAATATTTAACCAATGAAAAGAGCTTGTGACTAAACCTCGTAACTCCAGTGGATCCTCAAACTGTTGGTAAAACCTCATAACTCCTCCCACCTCTATCGTGAATGAAGTGCCACATGCAGTTTGGACCGTCTCTGCTTGTCTGCAATGCAAGGGTAAATAACTGGTCTTTAAATAAGTCACAGTGAAATATCAGCATTATCAGTACTGGGACTGTTCACTGTATCACTCCGCTAGTTGCTGCATGTTCTAGACAGGCAGCATTTCTATTCTAGTGTTGCGGTTTAGAAAATCTAGTTAAAAAAAAAAACGAACATTCAGACACTCATCTTTACACAAACATGTATACAAATGTATACAAGCTCAAGTGCTATTTAAAATATAATAATAAGCAACATGAAGACCTTTGTGTCTTTGAAATGTCTTCCTAGTGTGACTGAATTTAGATTTAGATCAAACTGCAGCATTTGGTTTGATAGTCAACTGGTGTTTTTCCAAGGCCAAGAAGCTCGTGTAAGTCCCACGAGACATGTTTGTAAGGGGTTTACAGGGCTTCGTCAGGATTACAGAGATAAAGAATTGAGGAGTTCGCCAGTCAGACCAAACATTAAACTCTCTTGATACTACTAGACTGTCAATTTTTATTGCCTTGTTTGTTGTTCGGGTGAGATGGAATTAGATGGTTTCCGTAATAGAGGCCATTTTGAAAGGATTCCTGTCTGGTCTGCCAATAAATCGCTAGCTATTGACCGCGGCCAACATTTTAGACAAGCAGATTATGACTACTAAAAATAGCGGCTGCAGATGGAGGTAAGATGTTATTCAAGGATTGGTAATGCAAATAAGGTTAATGGGTGATTCTTAAATTAAGGGCTATTTTGATGCCTTGACATCTTGATAAACGAAGGTTCTATGTTACATTTATGTTAAAATGACAGATCTGATCTCATAATTACCAAGTGGATAACCATTATCAAGCTTCAAGTGGAGTTTAATGTGTGATGTTGTGAATTAGTTGTATAAAGCTTGCTAACACAAGTGGCTGTTTGCTAACTTCCTGTGTTAGCAAGTCTTTACTAACACAGTCAAATGTTTTAAAAAAATTACAAAATGTTTTAAATTCTCAAATTCAAATTTCTTTAAAATGGCTGGCATGATAGAAAACAGCAGTTTTTGGGCATATATGGTTCTTTGTTATAGGCCTATACATAATATTATACAAACAATTGTACACATAAATACTAAATTAACTGAAATTCTGATTTGTCTAAAAAGTCCTTAAGGTGGCAATCCCTCACAAGCCAAATTTAGTGAAATTCTGGCCAACTGAACCCCCCACCCCCACCCCCCGCGAATTCATCCATTCAATAATCCATGATTGAACATAAAAACATAATTGCAGATAGAGACTGATTGCAAATAGTTTAATTAAGCTGTTAAACGGTGTTAAAATACTGATGTAAAGACAAAGGTTTTGACTCATAATTTACACAGAACATGACATTGTTTATTAAACTACAGTTCTTTTCAATATATTCTCACAAGGCAGTGAGGGTGCTTAATAGTAAAGTAGTACTGCTCTAGTCTAATATAAATAGGACTTTTTGCTCTTTTTTTGATATATTGATACAATTGTGCACTATTCCCTGAAGGGGGGAGTAAATGATGACACCTGCAACAACAACTTACATTTAACTTCTATTGAGCCAAAACTATCCTGCCTCCAGCATAAACATGCCTACGGCAACATTTTAATTACAGCTATTTATCTTGGCAAAATGACAAGGCTGGGCCTTAAGTAAAAAAAAACAAATTACTTTGTGTAAGCTGGCTAAAAAGCATTATTCAGTCCAGGAAAATTAAATTGATCAACTACACCATTCTTTATAAGAGACATAGACATTCTTAGAGGAAAATATTTTATTCAGTCGCAAAAAAAGAACATACGTAATAGCTTGCTGCACGTCAACCATGGTTAGTTACAAATCATACCAGCTGCATCAAATTCCATGTGATCTCCCATTATTGTTGAGTTATTCTATTATCCTCATAATATTTTCATTCAGATTCTAACAAATGTGATGCAATCATAAATCTGGACTGCTGTTTGGAGCTGTTGTTCAAGTTCCCTTGAGCCCTCATCCAGATTAAAGTTTGATGTTTTGCAAGTATCTTACCAGGGCAAGTATCTTATTTTAAAAAAGGAGCTTTAAGCACAAGATTACCCTTTTTTAGGCCTGACGAACTGGGATTGTAATGGTCTCTCTCCCTCTGCCCCTCTAAAGGGGCAAACATCCTATTATATATTTTCAGATTGGGTTGTTTGTTTGCCTATTTGAAGGCTTTGGTGTGCACTGTGTTTTTCCAGTGCCCTTGATTGCTCTCAACACTGCAGAAGAACGTCAATCAAGTTTATTGTAAATAAAATAAATAGTCAAGTCAAGTCAAGTCAAGTATATTTGTATAGCGCTTTTCAAAATACAGATTGTATCAAAGCAGCTTCACAGTATTAAATTAAAATAATACAACAAGGTTTGTTTCTAGTGGAATTTATTAATTGATAAAATTAAATTAAATATTCCCAAAATATCCCCAAAATATCCCCAACTGAGCAAGCCAAAGGCAACACTGGCAAGGAACCGAAAAAAACTCCATCAGGTGACCTAATGGTGAGCTGAAACTCCATCAGGTGACCTAATGGAGAAAAAAAAAAACCTTGGGAGAACCCAGGCTCAGTCGGGGGCCAGTTCTCCTCTGGCGTTTATGAACTAGAGGCCGGATTGTGGTTTGAACTGTAAGATTAAAAATATTATATGAATGCCTGGCTGAAGAGATGCGTCTTTAATCTAGTTTTAAACTAGGAGAGCGAGTCTGAGCAACAAACAGTATCAGGAAGGCAATTCCAGAGTTTAGGAGCTTAATGTGAAAATGCTCTCCCTCCTTTGGTGGATCTGGATATCCTAGGTATGACCAAAAGCCTCGAATTTAGTGATCTTAAAGAGCGCGATGGATTATAGGGCGATAGAAGATCCGTTAAATAGACTGGAGCTAAGCCGTTTAGGGCTTTATAAGTCAGTAGCAATACCTTGTAATTAATAGGGAACTTTATAGGTAACCAATGTAGTGATGATAAAATCGGTGTTATATGATCATATTTTCTTGATCTAGTAAGAACTCTAGCGGCTGCATTTTGGACTAACTGTAGCTTGTTTATTGAGGATGCAGGACAACCAGCTAATAAAGCATTACAGTAATCTAGTCTCGAGGTCATGAACGCATGAACTAACTTTTCTGCATCAGAAACTGATAGCATATTACGTAGCTTAGCAATGTTTCTAAGGTGGAAAAAGGCTGTTCTTGTAACATATGAAATATGATTTTCAAATGACAGGTTGCAATCTAATATAACACCCAGGTCTTTTACTGTAGAGGATAAAGTAACAGGACATCCTACTATGTTAAAGTTGTATTGTGAGAGGTTTTGTGGGTGTTTTTTTTAACCGATAAGTAGTACTGTACATCTGTCTACAAATAGTGGATGAAATCATGTTAACATTTACTTATTAAGCTTTGATGTGTTGATCTGCTGTGAGGATTTTCTTCACTATCTCTTTTTTTTATATTGATAGTGTTGAAAAGGCAGGTGCAATCAAAAGCTCATGAAAACATAGAGGTTTGATTATGAAAGCTTGCAGTAGTTATATACAAAAGACCAGGGCTAGTTGTCATAAGAGCTTTATGCCAATAACTATGTTTTGAGTCAAAAGTTCAATTATACAAATGCTAGATATCTCTAGTTGGTTCCAAATGCCATGTTCAGATTTGAACATTCATTTATCAAAATAAAAATGACAATGTTTCCTTATTTTTAGGATAGATTATATATACACTACCATTCAGAAGTTTGGGGTCAGTAAGACTTTTTTTGTTTTTGTTTAAAAAAAATCATTTCAAATAAATTATCTTTTGATCTTTCTATTCATCAAATAGTCCAGAAAAAAACTGCAAATGTAAAAAATAAAATTTGTTGGTTACCACAAAAATATCGAGCAGCACAATTGTTTTCAATATTGATAATAATAAGAATGATTTCTGAAGGATAATGTGCCACTGAAGACTGGAGTAATGAAGCTGAAATTCAGCTTTGCATCACAGGGAATACATTACATTTTAAAATAATTTAAAACAGTTGTAATAACATTTCACAATTTTAATGTTTACTGTGTTTTGACTATAAATGCAACCTTGGTGAACATAAAGAGACATCTTTCAATAACATAAAAAAAATCTTACTGCTGAAAAAAGTTGGTGTAGGGTTAATGGAACAATTTGCACTCCGATATTACTAGAATTTCACACATAATTACTAATTACAAAGAAACAGCAAGTAACACATTTAATTAAATCTGAAATTTTCAAGTAGAAAAACTGTAATATACTGTATATATTGTCTCCTTATGGGAGACAATACTCTCAAAGTAAAACGCATAAAGATCATACTTTTAAATTAGTAATGCATGGAATTTGAGTCATAATGGAAGTTAGTCATAATTTGAGAAAACAAACCAAAAACCTCTTTCTGCAGACGTGGGAGATGTGAAGCAAATATCAACAACAACAAAAAAAGATATTGAATCATTCTGTTTGTCATTTCAGTCTGACATCTGACAAATCCAAGTAGGTGGCGTATTTAGAGGGTCTATAAGGTAATACCAGAGCACAATATCATCCGACTGAAGCAAATGTTTGCCATTCATCAGAAGTACACTCAAGCAGGGTAATACGAGCATTGCGTTAAGATATCACAATCATCACAGATGTGCTGTGAGGGGCAGGTAGAGTCAAGACCTGCAGGGCAGTCGCTTCACTGATCCGCTAGACAAATCAAATCAGCGCACCCACTGCCAGAAGAATACCTCTTTATTACTAGTTCATATCTGTCGCCGTGGAGACCTTTCGGGTTTGGATGCGATGGACCACATTTTATACTGTCGCCCCGTGACACCTACTGCTTCAGACTGTCACGGACCCTCATAAAGACTAAACTGCAAAATGATCTAATTCAAACCTACATGACTCTTCACCACAGCTGATTGCCCTAATTATGTTTTTCCACTTCCAAAATGTGAAACACTCCAGGGGGGGATCAGAACAATTTACTAGCCTTCAACTGATGTCGCCATTATTTTTTGACGTTTAGGTCAATGATAAATCAAAAAAACAATTTTCTTAGCTTCACCCTTTTAGTTGTCCAAGCTAGTGGCTGTTGTAACATCCAATATGTTTAGAGTCATAAATAGGTAACACTTTATTTTACAGTGTAATTATTACATTACAAGTAGGTACTATAGTAATAACAGTAAATTATTCATAATTACAATCGACTAACCCTAAATTAAACCCTAATCCTAACTCTAATGTAACATAGTTACTTAATATTACTCAGTAATTAAATATGTAATTACGGTGTAACAAAGACACCTCAAAAGAAAGTGTAACCAATAAATACTGTAATGGGCAAATGACCTTTGATTCTTCAACAACTTAAACCATTTTAAGATCCTGTGCCTTTGCTGTCCGAATACAATATGCCACCTGTACATTGTACTGAACATTACCCTGCTTGGGCACTTTTTAGCTGGTCAAATCTTAAACCAACCAGCTTAAAAATGTGCTGCTTTACCATGTATTTAGTCTCAATCATGAAGACATGTTAATTTCAGTATGATTTTGTAGTCTTTTTATATTACATATCACATTATTTTACTCGAAACTACGAAAATTGTGTTAGTATTTTCTTCTCTATTGTGATGTATATCCAAGTGAAACAGCTTCTCAAATTAGAAAAAGTAGGGTCCATCAGGAATTGATTGTCCAAGAGTAATTGATTGGATCGTTGTCATTTGCCAATTACTTTGATTTCATGTGATTGAGAGGTTGCTGGAGGGGATGAATTATTGTCCAGTCCACTCGTCATCAGAGAAGAGATGACGCTCCGAGAGGGAGGGGAAGTTAATGTTTTCAATTAAAGTTTATGCAGGCACAAGTATTGATGTGCACAGATAAATCGTTTACAATAAAAGCTGCGACATTACATAAAAACATAAGAATTGTCCATTTTGATTTCATGCTGACTGATTATGAACTTTTTTTTGCACTTGTAAGCAGCTTTCTCTACCGTGAACGAGATTATAATGATATAGATAATCGATGCTGATGTATAGATAAAACTAAATCTGAGGTAGTAGACATATATTTCTCTGCGGTCAGGACACTTAATGTTTAATGGACTAATACAGTAATAAAAAAGACCAAACTCGCACCTTATTGGGGATGTAGGCTATACCAGATATAGGAACAGGCGAGCAGACTCAGAATATGAACGTAACGCGCAAAGTTTCACACTGAGCGATTCACAGTGAAATACTGGCATAAAGTTGGCTTGACACTGGATATTCTATTTTTAAACAGAATGAATAGTTTGGAAGTGAAATCTGGAAGGTGAATATGGATTATTGAATTTTTATTAATGAAAACGTGTGTGAAATGTTTTGAATTGAAATATTCACAGCTTAAATATACAACCATGTTGAATTTCAGCCCATAAAAATGCAAGCCCTAAAAATATTAAAAAAATTGTTAATGCAATGCATATTTTTTCAAGTAATGCAATTCAACAAGCTTTTTTGTTTAAAAAACATTTGTCATTATTTGACTTCCATATAGTACATTAGACATTACAATACAACCCATTATCCATCTCTCACAGCCTCATTTTCACTTTCAAAAACGTGGTGTCTACCCTGATTAAGGACTATTCAGCATTGATCTTGAACTATAGTAACCTGTTTTTATTTTATTATAAAACCAATTAAATCCAGGAAATTGATTCCATCATGAGTCATGTGTTTTTTTAAACAGTATATAGTCTGAGTGGGAGAATTAGCACACTGAAAGCTTTCTACATTACTTCTGCCTACATTACTTCTGCTTGGTAAAAGCATGCTGCATTCAATATAAAGGAGGGTTCAGTCTACCTGAGGAAATCAGAAAAGACAGTGATCCTAAAATAATAAAGATGCTTTCTAAAGATGACAGTACGATGGGGGCAAATTACCCTGCCTGAAGCGGTTCGGTTGTTCTGATGTGCCAGAACAAATTCTCTAGCTGAAGAGCCTCCGGTCTGGCCTGCAGTACAACCTAACTGAGCAGAGAGTGCATTACAAAAATTGTTAACTGCCACTTAGGACAGATAGCAAATAACACCCTCAAATAGTGCTCCAATTTAAAAGGATAGTTCACCAAAAAAGATCATTTACTTACCCTCATGTCATTCCAAACCTGTACGACTTTCTTTCATCTGCAGACCAAAAAAAGAGATAATTTCAAGTATCTTCCAATACATTATAAAGGATCCAAAATCACATCTTTTGAAATTTTTATTTTTGGGCATTCTTTTCATTTCAAGCTGAAAAAGGATTTATGTTTTGTATAGTGCTAAAACAAAATGATCAAAAATCACTAATTTTAATAGGCTGCATACATGCTAATTTGGATATGGTTGTAGAATGTGTAATGGGAATCTTGTAGTCACATATTCCAATATAACTGGCTGTTTGCTCACAGGTGGTCTAGGAACAAAAAACTCAAATCACCTCACTCTTTTTTCACTGAGCAACTGAGCAACTAATTTTTCCCTTCAAAGCGTTAGCCATGGATCACAGGAACCTGGATTCAACAGCTGGTGTACCAATGCTCACAGAGGCTAAACAGTCTGGGCTAAAATGTCACATCTTCACACCATCAAGAAGAAATGACTGAGAGAGGGAAAGAAAGCATGTTTTGAAAAAGATTGATGACAAGGCACAGGGGAGCAGCTCTATCGGTGCAGTGGTGCAAATGACGGCAGCTGCCTAGGGAACAGGTCTTCTCTCCCAGTGGCACTGAATTGCCCAGCAAGACAGTGGACAATCATTAGTGCTAGGTGGAAATGGGATCAATATTTACCCGCTGGTGTGGGTCTACACAGGTTGTCTCCTTATCTAAGTGATTGCCCACAAGGTTTGCTTGTCACTGTTTGAGTCATCTATTGTGCTGGAGGCAAAACAAGACCATTAAAGTTTGTGAAGAGGACTGGACAGAGATGTGCGCCAGCTGAAAGCACCCATTAAAAAGTTTTATTTAAGTGTGCAGCGAATGTTGGCACCCCCTATCAATGATATCAGTGATATTGTTAACTTAATAAAAAGATGTAACATCATAAATAAGTTATTTGATAACAAATGTTTATGGCCATGTAGACAAATATATTCTTAATAAATCTAAAGAATCATTTATATTGTATATTTCAATATAAATGAATCGAAATATTTAAATATAAAAGATTATATATCAAACATATAAAGTGACAAACTTCCATGACTCAATTAGATTCCATTCACTTTTTTTGCACACCACACACTAAACTTGTTTGTGAAAATCCATT
This sequence comes from Scardinius erythrophthalmus, assembly GCF_964197995.2. Taxonomy (NCBI): domain Eukaryota; kingdom Metazoa; phylum Chordata; class Actinopteri; order Cypriniformes; family Leuciscidae; genus Scardinius; species Scardinius erythrophthalmus. The sequence goes on from NC_138221.1 coordinate 44,693,998, forward strand.
TCCACTTTGCCCGGTCGAAGGCAATTTTGGGCTATTTTATCCTCTTGCCAAAAAACTGGTAAAAGCAGTGATCAGTTTCAGGTAATGGCAGGTGTTGAGAAAGGACTAGAGCAATTGCCTTTGTTTTGTAACTCTCTTTCTCTCTCAGTCGAGACATTATTTCTCATTAATGGGAGCCAGATCAAAAATCTCTATGTTGCTGACATTTAAATTAGTCAGGAGACATTTGTGCTTTCCCTTGTGCGCTTCCTCCATCTTGTTGCCTGAGGTTGCACACATCAAATATTAACTGCTGTGTTTTGTACTTGCACTGAAGCCACAACAAATGGTGTCCCTCAGGCTGAAAATGTCAGAGAAACCTTTACAGGCTCTTATTTAGCTCCTCCTGGGAACTGAATGTAATGGCAGCATTTGGCCTCTTCATCTCATGATTTTCTGGTGTCAAATTCCCCTGCTGTCCATTTCAAGAATACCTTTTATAGCCAGCTGACTGTTTCATCCGGAAGCTTTTCATCTCTTGAACTTTCTGTTCTCCGGCGTCTCGACAGGATCAAGGAATGGTCAGTAGATCTTGGATGCCCCCCATTCTTCATTTCAAAGAAACAGTCCTGTGTCAGGTATAATGAGAAGGAATAAATTACAAACTATAATTGTAATGTCATGCTATGCTGTGATTAGGTTACTTCTGACCACCATAATGGCTGGTGGTCATTATGGTGGTCAAATGATGATTAAGTTAACCACCAGCCACCATAATAACCTTCTAATATATCACCATACATGTCACGTCAAGTCAAGTCACCTTTATTTATATAGCGCTTTTTACAATACAGATTGTATCAAAGCAGCTTCACAGTGATAACATGAAAATAATACAACAAAGTTTGTTTCTAGAAGAAAATTGAATCATCGTCCACCTTAAGTAAGGCAGATCAATAATATTGTTGAATATTAAATGTCCCCAACTAAGCAAGCCAAAAGCCAAGGCAACAGTTTAACCAAAACTCCATCAGGTGACAGAATGGAGAAAAAAACCTTGGGAGAAACCAGGCTCAGTCGGGGGCCAGTTTTCCTCTGGCCAACGAGCGAACGGTGTATGATTACGATTCAGGCAGCATTACAGGTCAGAAGTCAGATTGGATCAGAACATTCAGAATATTTATCCAGTTCCATCTGGTTGGAAGTCGGCGTCATCACGCCGGTATGGAGACGAGTTTGTTGAGGATCAGTGCCGATGGCTGTCGTGTCGATGAGGCCTTCACAGGGCTGATGAGGCTGGCACTTCAGGATGCGTCATGGATGGGTCCAGGTGCAGGTCCACCATCTGATCTGGATATGGCCCGGATCCGGCTGACTGCAGTAAACCTCGGATAAACAGAGAGACTAATATTAGCGTAGACGCCATCCTTCTTATGATGTAACAAGTACATCAGGATTTATGGGGAATGTTCCCGGTTCCAGCTGACCTAAACTATGCAGCCTAACATTGAATTATAAAAGTCTGTAATGTGTTATGTAAATGCTAGGCCAAAGAGATGTGTTTTTAGTCTAGATTTGAACTGACAGAGTGTGTCTGCTTCCCGGACAATGTTAGGAAGATTGTTCCAAAGCTTTGGTGCTAAATAGGAAAAGGATTGTGATAGATTTTTAATAGATAAAATAGTAAACTATACATCAAACTAATCACAACTCTAACATCTAACATACTAACACTTTGAAAACTTGTGACTTTGAGTGTGTGTGTATAAATAACAAATAGGGGAAATTAAACTAGACAGATGACTAGGTTTGAAACCCTGTGATTATGAAGGAATCATTCCATAGCAAAAGAGGGGCTTGTCTAAAAAGAACCAATCAAATTGTGGGAAATTATGTGAAGTTTCATGTCATTTTGTCATACCCCTTATTCTATAAAAAACTGTTATATCCGTGTTTACTGGTGGGATTCTCAATGGAATTTGTCCGAGATCCTCCAGCCGTGCTTCTTCTTGGGAGAGATTCCCTGAGAACTGCTCGGGAACTCTTCCGGATGTGATTAAAGCATTTAAAGGACATTTGCTAAGTCTGTTTGTCAATTATTCCTGCGCAGGAAGTAAGCTAGTTTAGGGAAGCAAGTTAGTTAGGTGACTCGGCCGACGTCGACGGTAGACGCGCTAGAGTATAAATATTATTGAATGGGGACGTCGATTGTAGACGAGGCCCAGATAGACTAAACGTCGACTGCAGACGTTAGGGGACGTAGATTGTAGACCATACCCAGGTACGTAGTTAGGTTTAGGGAAAACTCTACCACAGGATCTACCGCCAGCAGATTTGAACAGATTTAAGCTTTTATTCACATATAAACATTAATCAGCGAGCATAAACAGAAGCTCAACCCAAAAAGGCTTGACATACAAGAACAAACAATCTTGCTGAAGCTCAAACGTGCTGCGTAACACGAGAATGAAACTCAGTGGTTCTTGCACATTAAGCGGAAATGCTTGAGAAAGCCCTCTGATTACATCAGAAAGATCTTCAAAAGTCTTAACGTGTTTGGAACGACATGATGAGGGTGAGTAATTAATGACAGAATTTTCATTTTTGGGTTAACTTACCCTTTAAATATTGTTCAAAGGCGCCAATCATCAAAAAAGTGAACCAAACAGAAGTCGGGGCAGGACATAAATCGTGTGGGTGTGTATCATTTGTTGCAACATGTACTCAAGAGCTTATAGACATGACGATTTATTGATATTTTTTCCATTTCAAATCTGTAGCTTTCAATTCTAGACTACTGTTGGCTGCTTCTGTTTAAAGACTGTGCTTTCCTTTCCTTTATTTTTTTTCATCACATATTCAACGTGTTTTGTTTTGGTTTGTCCTTGTTAAAACCGCAATATATGAAAGGAACTGACCCAGTAAATATTCAGCAGGTTATCACTTACTTCAGTTAGGCAAGAAATATCATATCACAAAGAAAAAACACTGGATCCCTTTGCGAAGGGGCCTTCCACAAGGCTGTTAGCGAAGGGTGCATGCGTGGTCACTTCGAGGAAGTAATTTAATCATTTATGGTCATGTGACCCAGTAAATACATTCATTTTAAAGGTAGATGGCGGGAGAGTTCGAGTTGACTTACAAACAGAGCAATTCAAGTTGTTTTTTTTGTTCGTGATATATTGAGAGCAGCGAAATACACTCACACACAGATAGGCTATATAGCGCATATTTTAAAAACTTTTGATTTTTATAAAATGTATATTTATTTGCAACAGTTATGTTAACAGCAATAATAAGACATTTCTGTCGTAAGAACAGCAATTCAGCTGATGGACACCGTGCTGCGTTGTCATGGGAACATCTCAGGTGAAAATAATGTGGACATTTGTTGTCTTTCGTCGTTGCTCCCTTCGCCAAGTGTATTCCAAACGGCTACATGCTCACTCCAAAGTGCCCACTTCAAGGGGTCTGCCCTTCGAAGGGAGTAGGGCATAGGGATGCTCGGTTCCGTTTGGAATTTGCCCATGTTTGGGATGGAAAAATCTCAGTCGTGTGTCTATAGCGCTATCATTTGTATTGGAAGCAATTGTAAAACTTAAACTTCATTATTGTTTTGAAACTTATTTTCTGCTTGCATTACATTCTGCTTCACAAACATATTTATTTCTAAATTTGATTTGAATTAGAAATTGTGTGATGGATCTTGATCACACACCTTAATGGAAGTTGCTTTATTTTCTCACTTTATGCATATCCTAAGTTTAGTATAGATTTACTAATCTACATAATATACGGTGGCCCAGTAGTGCACAACACAACGAAATGTAAAAAGCAAACATAAGTTCACAACACAACGAAATTAAGCCACAACACAACGGAAACAAGCCACAACACAACGGAAAATCCACAACACAACGAAATAAAGCCACAACACAACGGAAAATCTACAACACAACGAAATAAAGCCACAACACAACGGAAATGCTCCCGACCACTAGAGGGCTCTCGGAGCCCAGTAAAGTTAGTTTTCCAAGCCATTGTTCATTAGAGAGTCAGCAGTCTATAAAAATATATCAACACCACGATTAGTTTTAACAGTATGTAGCTAACCATTGTTTATCGACATTTATTAATTCAAAATCACCTACGTGCATTATAGCTGCATATTTATACTCTAGAATGCTTTGACGCGCTACCACGGCGCATTATCCCTGAGGGAGCGTCTGCCAATTCCTCCAAGTTGTTAAAACGTATAATTTGTTTTAATTAAAATTACTTTTAACATTCAAAAACAGACATGTTCAAAATCCAAAGCTTGATTGTATTTGATAGTAGACTGACTTAATAAGACTTTTATAATGACTTAATAATGACTTTTTTCCAATACCCTTCATGTATTTACAGTAATTAACATTTTTTTTTTTAGAAAATTTCTGTAAAAGTTTTTTTTTCTTTTATCATGTTCCTAGTGACCAGACTGACTTATTATATGTGGAATTGTGCCAATTCCTTCCAATTTCACCAAATGGTTTTTATTTTTATTTATCAAATTATATTATAATAAATTATACGTTTTAACCACTTGGTGGAATTGCCAGACGTTCCCTGACGATCATGCGCTGTGGTAGCGCGTCCAAGCATTCTCGAGTATAAATCAAATACGCAGCTATAATTCATGTAGGTTATTTTGAAGTAATGTTGATATACACTGTTAAAACTTATCGTGGTATTTATATATTAAGACTGCTGACTCTATAGAACAATGACTTGGAAAACTAACTTTACTGGGCTCCGAGAGCCCTCAAGTGGTCGGGAGCATTTCCGTTGTGTTGTGGCTTTATTTCGTTGTGTTGTAGATTTTCCGTTGTGTTGTGGCTTATTTCCGTTGTGTTGTGGCTTTATTTCGTTGTGTTGTGGATTTTTCGTTGTGTTGTGGCTTGTTTCCGTTGTGTTGTGGCTTTATTTCGGTGTGTTGTGGATTTTCCGTTGTGTTGTGGCTTGTTTCCGTTGTGTTGTGGCTTTATTTCGTTGTGTTGTGAACTTATGTTTCCTTTTTACATTTCGTTGTGTTGTGCACTACTGGGCCACCGTAATAATACCATAAACCATCACTGCATGGCCAAAACATTTCTAAAAGAAAATCTGCACTTCTGGTTTTGAAGTGATCGTAAAGAACATCAATGAAAACATAATTATAAAACTGAAAATTTGTAAATTAGCACTCCAGGTTGACAATAATATTCACGTAAAGGGCATTTCAAAGCCTTAATCATTCATATCTGAAGAAGACATGAAGCAGTTTGTGCATGAAGTCATATACCAGTTAATATCTTTATTAAAAACATTTTTAGAACAGAGAATTTACAGTTACAGGAAGCACCCCTCTGGATTCATGAAAACAATTGTACAAAGCATAATATGCCATCAGTCTGTGCTCTAGTTTGATTTCTCAGCCCCATCCTCCATTTTGTTTGTGCAGTCCTTGTTGATGGGGAAATTCAGGGATGTTCTGAAGCGAATGGGAATGACACGCTCCTCCGAGGACTCATCTTTGGATTCTGGTGACTCAATATGCAGAAGTCCATCTTCTCCAACTGAGCAGGTCAAGGAGGTTGGATCCAGGTGATCAGGAAGCTGCACAGCTTGAACAAATTCTTGTGGCTGGGGTTCTGCGACATGAGAGGTGCTGAGAGATGATGAGGAAGCGTCTTTCTCGGCCCGCTTGCTGGCCATCACCTCCAGCCTCCTTCCAGATACTGTCACGGTGACATCTTCTGGAGAGAAGCCTTGAGTGTCCAGAGTGAGAGACACGTCTCGCCGTTTGTTCTGCTCTGTGTTGGTGCTGAAGAGCCTGGAGAAGGCAGAGGACCTCTGACCCTTTAGACTCTGGAAGAGCTCTTCACCGAGTTCATTCAGCAAGCTGTCTCTGATTTCATTCCTCAGGTTCTGCTTTATTTGGGCTCTACGCTGGAGGAAATCCTCTCTGAAGCTGGAAAGAGCCATGCTGCGCCTGGGCCACAAAAAGTAGGAGTTTGCAAAGAAAGGGTCATCCATGAAGAGGCTCTCGGCAGAAGACATTTCTCTCGCCTGTTTGTCTGGAAGGTGTTGTCTTGAGTGCTCTCAGTAGAATGATCTGCTTGCTTCAGGTCCCTCCAGTTTATATAGTTCTCCAACAGGCGTCTAGAACCTCCCACCGTTGGTCTTTTTACACCACTGAGGTCATGAATAAGAATTCAAAGCTACAAGTAAACAGAACATTCAAGATGCTCGGAAGGCTATAATAAGTTTACAGTTGTAATTTGATTTATGTGTTGGTGTCACTTTTACTGCCCCACAGGCTTCATTGGTTCTGCTGCCCAAGTTGGGATTGCCCAATGATTCCTTAGTCATGCACAGAGAGTGAAGTCACATGCTAATTTTACACTCTCTCTGTGTGTGTGTGTTCTCTCCTTTCATCAGAAGCTGCTTACTGCGTTCATGATGTCATTTCCTAAACAAATGTATATTGTAAAAATTACAAGAAATTTATAAGAAGGAATATATAAGGGCACAATATAAGAAAGAATAATAAAACCTATTATTTTTCATAAACACAATATATGACCTAAAAAATATGCAAAGATCAAACCCTGTATGTTTTAGTCCATTTCATTAATATTTTTTTAATTAATATTTTTTTAATGATTTTATAGTAATCTTGGCCACGATTTTTTATTTTCATTTGATTATCAGTATTTGAAAAGGATTGTAGTAAAGTTGACATACATTTTTTGATTCCTCTAAAAATAATAATTTTGTCTAATACTCAAATAGTTTATGACGCAATTACAAAGATAATGGCCCTCGTTTGTCTTCTCCATATATGAGTCAGGTGTCCCCCTTACATTCCTTACGAATGAAGAGCTACCCTGTGAGCTAATACAAAAAGTATTCAGCTGAGCACAGGACAGAAGCTTCCTAAACATTCAGAAGGAAGAGAAGACAGTTTTGCCATGACCACACATCTATAATTAACTCATGACATATTTAGGCTACTTATGACACAGTTCAGACTTATGTCACACTTATTTGAAACCACAGGCATAAAATACCATTTAACCATGTTTTAAACCAGTTTAAAACAAAAAAATATATATAAATATATATATAACAAATAAACCAAACCAACTTACATTACTGTAAGTAATAAACAAATAAAGTTTTTTACTTACAGCTGATATAATTAGCAGGATAATTACCTGATAATTAATTAAAGCTTGTGCTCTCTTACAGTCTTTATCCTTAGTTATTTGTAGTTACAAATAGTTTGTAGTACCCTTAAACTCAATATTTCAATATATCAAACCCAGTCTTTTCTCATTTCATTTTCTTTTTCTCTATTAACCTTCAACCCCAAACCTGAAACATTTTGGAATGTAAACATTTTGGAATTCTAAAACCTAAATGTCATGGGTCATTATTGTTTCTTTTTCAGTTTGCTAGGCTGTAACCACATATGTATGGTTGAGGAATAATCATTTAAATATGAACTATTAAAAACTCATATTTGTTGACCATTAATGTGAATATTGGGACAAAGCATTTTTTATGGTTGTCACTCAGTGTTTATCCCAGTTATAATAGTTTTGAGGAGGAAAAAAATCACTTCTAACACTAGTTCAGTATTGACTACTATTCTTGTAAACTTTTCCATAAATTTTTAATCTAAAAGAAAAATGTTTAAAAAATCCTGAAATTGTCCTGCACAAACTGCTTAATATTTTGTTATGTTATGTTTAGAATATTAAATATCTATTGTGAAAATACAGGACGTACCCACATTGAAAAATTATGATTGGTAAGTTGCAAAACAAACATTAGGTGGCGCTGTTAGCTTAGTATGTAAGCATTACCACACTTCAAGCCTGCACACTTCTGAGTGCTGTGCAGCTTTTGGCCAGTAGTGGGCGTTTGAGGATCGTCTTGTATTTCTTGCATCCAATCGAGAAATCACTGTAAAATAAAAAGAAAAAAAAGAACATGGACACATTCAAGATCATATATGCATACATGTTTGAGTAAAATTAATCCTGAAGTCCTCAAGTAAAGTTTGAATGATATACAGAACTATTTAGCTAAATATGCACATGATAAGACAGAAACAACCATTACATGCAATCAAGCACATTAAAATGCATGTTGTAAATATCAGAGCTTAAAACTCAAAACATTCAGACCTATCAGACAAAGATCATATGGGTCTTCCACCGTTCCTTTGAAAACTTTGCTTTTAGTATGTCCCAGCAGAGAAGGTTTTTCCCTCTGTTCACATCAGAGCGAGAGAGGAAATCTATTAGTCTGACAGCTCTCCCAAAAAGCCTGGCCGCAGCTTCTCCCCTGAGACCTTCCAACTGATGCCTTGTAGGAGGAGGGAGTGTAGTGATGGGCGAGAGAAAAGGAGAGAGATAGACCGAAGCGGAAGTGAAGGCGAGTGGGGGGGAAGGAGGGGGGATGAATTAGGCTGTAATTAGCTTTGAAGATTAGCTTTTGAATTAGGTTTTTTTTTCTGAACATGTTCAGATTATAGACACCGAACTGAAACAAGACAGCAAGTGTTCCATCTTGACAGTCACTGTAATGGTGCTGAGACAGGGCAATGAACTAATGCTGCTCGTTGTAAGGCAAGGTCAGAACTGTGGGGAGTTAGCGCTTAACCTTCAAGGCCTACGAGCAAGGGCTTACCGATGCTAAGAGAGCAGAAAGAGACAAGGGAGGGAGCCTGAGAGGGAAATAAGTGAGAGAGATTTTTTTTGTCATTTGCAGCAATAGATGAAATATGACTGAGGCAGGGACACTGTCTGTACGTACACATAAGTCATATGTCACACTGCACTGTTAGTACTAGCATACAAAGCAGGGAGCATCAACCCACTGTGCAGAAATACACCACAGTATGATGGGAATGCAGAATGATTACGAACAGATTACGAACAAAATGAATACGATCATTTTGAGCCATTGGAGTAGAAAAAAAAAAGTGGATTAGAGGGAAATGGGACCTACCCTCAGAAATAAAGGTTCCAAAAAGGGGCTTTTGCATCAGTGCCATAGAAGAACCCTTTTGGGTTCCCCATACCTTTCAACAGTTCTTGAAATGACCTTTTTTTCCTTAGTTAGAAGAACATTTTAATAATCTGAAGAATCTTGTTCAAATATAAAACAATAATAATAATAAAAAAACTTTATTTAGGTTCTTTACTTTAGGTTCTTCACAGAACCATAGATGCCAATAAAGAACCTTTATGCTAGTCTTGAATCTGGGTTATTGTCATACATGTCCTCGTGAGCATGCAGGGAATATTTTTTTTAATGTGAAATTCAAAATTAGTTATTTAGCAAAGGTATTTTTTTCTATACAATGGAAGATAAAATAAAATAAAATGAAATAAAATAAAGCTGTAATGAGGTTAGGTATGTATAGCCAGATAAAAAAAAAAAAAAAAAAAAAAACAGAATCCCATTTTGATCAAATATGTGTGTGTGTGTGGGTTTTGCTTATATTGCTGAAATCAGACAACATCCCTATGATTAAAATGGCTTCGTAAACATAAATCATGTTTTAATGAAATGCAAAAATGCAGTAGAACGAGGGGCAGATTATTTGCAGAATGCTGCTGATTTCAGAAACAGTATCTTTTTTTGAAAGCTGTGTTATAAGCGGCACAACAAACAGTCAGAGACGTGTTTTAAACGAGACAGGAAGTGAGAGGGGTGAAGGCGGGAGCAATAGGTTCGAGAGTGAGGGCAGGCATGAGCTAGTGGTGAGTGTTCTGAGATGAGACTGCGGTGACTGCCATTCTCACACATTTCACTTCCTCTCGTGGCCAGCCTTGTCACGCAAACCTCACTCTCGGCTCATGAGATAAGACAGTCAGCTCTTTTTCATGAAGACCTTCTCAGTTTTTCACTTGGCTTTGAAGTTCAACAGTTTGTTGTGTGAACCAGCTCTGATCAGAAACAGCTGCATGTAATTCATCCTATATCTGTATATTTACATGCCTACATTTAATTTTTTTCCTTAACATTTTCACAGCATGTGTTCATTTTTTCTGCCTTTTTTTTTTTAGTCTTTGAATCTGACTCATAATCGGGCACGCTATGCGTACAGGTGGTGGGGGTGCAACAAGAAAACAAAAAGGAAACCTTTTTGGTAGCACTGTGCGATTATGTGAATAAAATTGAATTTAAAAAATGCCAAACAAAAACTTATGCAACAAAACTGTATATTCTCTCCCCTTACGCTAACCCCGCCCCTAAACCTATACCCATCACAGAAAACTTCCTACATTTTTTCATTTTCAAAAAAACATCACTTTTTATAAGCTGTTTTCCTCATGGGGACGAAAAAAGTTCCCACAAGGACAAGGATTTTGGATATTGCCAACTTTGTGGGGACATTTTGTCCCCATAATGTAGGGTTTACCAGGGCGCACACACACACACACACACACACATACACACACACACACACACACACACACACACACACACACACACACACACACACACACACACACACACACACACACAGTAACATCTGGTCTGGTGGCTGTAGATACAGGTCCATTAGCTGAGTGGTATCCAATAAACGAGCAGTTGCTCAGATCTCAAGATTTCAAGAATTCCTGCCTTGACCTGAGAACAGCTGCAGTCTAGCACAGATCCTGTACGTCTTACACTGTTAGAAATATAGAAGGCGTTCAGCGCACCAGCCGAGACACACTCAGATCCCGAAACAATTGTGTGCATGTAAATGCATATAATTGAGAGTCAAGAGAGCAGAAAAAAAGAAAGACTGAGAGATGAATAGATGAGAAGAGCAGTTCTGGGAGTCTCTAAGTCAAACAGGAGAGTGAAAAGAGGTTTTTTATGGTCATTAGCAGTGTTGGGGAAGCTACTGAAAGCTTGCCAAGCTAAAAGTTACTTTCATTCAAGCAGTTAAACTAGGCTACAGTCAAGTATACTACAAAAAAAGAAAAAAGTAAAACTGTACAAGCAAAAAAGTAACAACTACTTTGGAGTTACTTAAAATAGTTACATTTTAACTTGTGATGTTTAGTAAATAGGCCTAGGTTATATAGATAATTGATATATATATATAATGTATAATTTTATTGTTGATTTAATGGTATGCTTTAAAAAATGACACTCAAAGTAACTTTATATTGAAAAGCGAAGATTAGTGAAATGAGCGTGTTTATATTTTTCATATCCCGTTCTCAAAGCCAGTCAGAGTTCAGAGGTGTATTCATGCCAGCAATTTCTCATGACCTTGAGTATACTGACGTTCTCATTAAAGACTGAAACTTCGATGCCTGCCACTTCCTGTCTCAGTACGTACATCCTGTATTTTCACATCATGACCCTGAGTTACCACACCTAAGTGGGTGGCACATTAACTTTAGTAATGCGCTCTCACGACGACTTTCGTAATGCACTCTCATGCTGTTTTGTTGATGTTTATCTTCAAAGCGAGTTTCCCAGGAACTTTCTTGATATATCATTCTCCCCTTACAAACGGAAATTTCATATTTCGATTGAGCGTTAAGAAAAATATTGATGTTGAATTCAAAAACAACCTCTATTTGTGGCACTAATGGAATACAAGTCATGAAATCGTTCAATTAAACTCCCAACAAAATCATATCGACCCTTTCGAACAGAGTGTTTTGACCTCTTAGACATTTTTCATTGCTTTTAAAGTCTTTTCATTTTTGACGTCTATATCTGAGCACATGCGAGCAGTCGATATGTAGTGCGGTATAGGATTCAGGCGAGCTGAAGCAGCTCATTGATGCCAGAGAAGAGATTCTTCAGGTTAAATAGTGAAATCTAGACTATAATTTTTCTAATTGAATGCAAGCCTAACAATCTACCCATCTACCCCCCATTCCTATGTTTGCATCCTTTCTGTCTTTCTTTCTCTCTCTGATCCCCCATACTTCCTGTTGTGCTGGCTAGACTCCATTGGCAGATTTACAACTGTGGGGTCAAAGTTTTACAGCAGCCTCATATAAATCTTGTTCCACCCTCTCCCCATGTGCCGCTCTCTCTTCCTCACAGTCACTAGTGCCCAACCCCCAGCGCTTTCATGTGTCTCTGTGCCGGTGAGAGAGGCACACAATACCACTGCTATTTATTATACTATAGCTTTAACTCTTGCAATATTTCTGTAATATTCAGTAATTCATCTGTAATATCTTCATTTTATTAATCAGGAGGGAAGCATAGGATAATTTTAACACTCAATAAATGTAACATCGGAAATAACTTAAAACACAACACCCTCAGAGAGGTCATATCAGGTATGCTGAATGCACAATTCCTTTATACCTCAGGGATAACAACAAATTCATAAACCTTTTTTTTGTTTAGCTGAACCCTTTTGACCTATAAGTCCCTCTTCGATTTTAAGTTAATATTTCAATGATTTAACAACACGTTTGCATGTTCATGTTCTCTGATTTCGGAACAAGTCAAATATTTAATCTTATTCATCTCTTTTTCAAATCTTTTTTTATTACATTTTTATTACTTATTTTTATATATATATATATATATATATATTTCGATTTTAAAATGTATTTATTTTCATTTTACAATTTTATGAAATAATGGTAACACTTTATTTTGATGGTCTCTTTTGAACATTCTGTTGACTATAAGTAACTGCATGTCAACTAACTCTCATTAGAGTATCAGTAGACTCTCTGCTTAATATCTGCTAACTCTTTCTTGTGATGCTCCTCCAACAGACATTCTACTGACTATAACTTCGCAACTACATGTCAACTTATTCTAACCCTACCAGTCTACTAATTCTCTACTAACACTCTAATGAGAGTTAGTTGATACGCAGGTGCATCGTGACTTATAGTCAACAGAATATTTTAAAGGGACCACCAAAACAAAGAGAACAAGTGGTTTGCGAAGCCCAGTTTGGGAAACATTTAACATTCAAATGACAGGAAATCCCTGCTAATGTGTCACATCAGCAACCAAAAAAAAAAAAAAAAATCTTGCCATATTTCACTAACCCACTTTAAATCTCCATTGGCCTTCCCATGTTACTCTGTTACAAAGCAGCCGGTATAGGAAACTAAGCCACAACCCCCCTCTTCCTTTTTCATGTCGTGCCCACATGCGCTCACTGAGCACAAATCCAAAGCAGATGCAGCGTGATCCCTCACACATGCACGCTGACACACAGACTCACACCGCATGTAGGATCGATAAGGTGTATTGATTATGCCTGGTGCTGACAGGCCCTGCTGCAACTCTGCCTGCTCTGATCAATTCAGCGCTGCACTGGGATGGCTTGAGGTTAACTACTCAAGGATGTGTGTTTTGGTGTGTGTATGTTGAAACTCATAGGCTTAGACAACACAATATCAGTTTGAATGGGAGGTTGGGGTTTATTTCAGTTATTTCGTATGTATCTTTGAGCCTAAAGGGTGTATAAGCGCAGGTGCAGTATTTCATAGCTCTGCAAGAGTGTGGATGTATTGATATTTTCTGTTCCTATATAGTGTGTTTATTGTCTGTTTCCATTGCATTGAGCTACATTATGGTATGAAGGTTGTTTTCACTATATATTTTTTAGCAGTTAAAACACGTGTTGATGTTCAGTTCCTCATGCAGTTGCGCTGTAGGTCATGTGACATGGTCATATTAGTGGTCATTTCTGCATGCTGTGGTTAAGTGGTGCAACACATAAGATAAATGACAACTTTTTTTTCTTCCGCTCGTGAGATCTACAGCTGGAGTTTTAGATTTTTTTTTTTTTTTTTTTTTTTTAAGGGTGCATTTAATTGATCAAAAGTGACAGTTGAGACATTTGAAGTGTTACAAAAGATTAAATAAAATAAATGCTGTTCTTTTATTCTTTCTATTCATATAAGAATGCGGACTAAAAATGTGTCACTGTTTCCACAAAAATATTAAGCAGCACAGCTGTTTTCAACATTGATAATAACACAGGGGTTACCATCGATTACTGTTTTTACTGTATTTTTGATCAAATAAATGCAGTGTTGGTGAGCATGAGACTTCTTTAAAAGGCATTCAAAAATAGTACTGACCCCAAACTTTTGAACGGTAGTGTATGTTATTGTTTCAATGTAAAATGAACTCTTTTTGTTACTGTGTTCAGATTAGCTACTGTCTTTGTTGTTTTCCTTTGTTTTCCTGTTATTGTAGAGCTTTGAGGCTAAACTATATGCTAGCACCTTAACACTGACAAATGTCACTTTTAGCACATAAAATTTGCAGTCTTTTTCTTTGAGCAAATTTTAAAATATTGATGATTTATCCAGATTTTTGTCCAATCAACCGCTCCCTGGGACGATAATCATGATAAACAAAGGTGTCAAGCCCTTCAATGTCACCAGAACTCCCTGATTCAACAGGAAGTACATCAACACAGGAAAGAAAGACTTGTCAAGCGATTTCAACAGGTCTTCAAGACACATTTGCATCTCATGAGACACAGTGCTAATGCTTAATGCACGTGTGTAATGTTCATTCTAGTTCTGATAAAGCTACATTGTGTTACATAATTCAACTTGTTAGTACAGAAATCTGAAACTATGGGTCAGATTCACATCCTTTTATTTAAACAAAGTCTTTGTGGGCATAGATATCTGTGCTCCTAGAATGGCCTTAGGTGACCCCGGTTTCACTTCTCATTTGAGAGGGTGTTGATGGTAGTGCTTGGGCACCAAATAAACAACAGCAAGAGGAACAGGAAGCCCTTGGCGAGGAGCATTGCGTGAGAGACAGTGAGAAGTGGGCTGAGGTTTTGAGCACATTTGTGTGTACGTGTGCGCTTGTGTTTTTCAGTTTAGTTTTGCGGTGGCATGTTCTAGCGGGTGAATGTTACCCAGTGACCTGCCTCTTCATATCGAGTCGGCCGTGTTTTGCTTTTGTAGATCTGTGAAATCTGCATATGTAACATGTAATGTGGATATATGAATCTTTATGAAGACTTAACAGTGTCACTCCTTCTTCAGGTAAGAAGAAATCAGATCAAATCTCGAATAAATATTACAGTAATGGCGCTTGTAGGTGGTGTGCTATTTTAAGAAAAAGTCTGGAGTGTTACAGTTTAGATACATTTTCTAGAGTTCTGGAGGAGAGGATGTATGTTTTGCGAGGGGCTCCTGCTCGCGAGGGCCGAGTGCCCAATGCCTGCTCACTGTAATGTGAAGCGACAGCTAGCCTTCACGCACCAGTGGGCTCCGTGTCCTAAAATGGACACAGGAGGACTCTTTCAGGAAAAGGAAAAAGAGTAGATGCAGGACTATGTGAGAACATCTTTATGTAGAGAGTGAAAGACATAAAAAAAAACAGATTTGTTGTGTGACTTAATTCTTTCTTCTTGTTTTTGCAATTTAAAACAAACCGATTATCATATATCAGTAGTACGCAACATTTCTATTTTATTTTAGTCCAAAATGGCTCCATATCTGAAAAATATGAATGTTTTGCAACATACCCAGAGAGAAAACACAAATTCACTCACCTAATGAATTAAAACAACAGGAGAAAACGAGAGTGAAAGCAGCATGTACACAGACTTCACCTCATCTCCCACAGTATCACTTATGTACTACAGAGCTAATATGGCCTTACTATGGTACAGTTATGTACTATGACATACATAATGGTTCTAAATGATTGCTATATGGTACTTCAACATTTGGTACTACCACAGTACATCAAAGAACACAGTATTAGCGTGTTAGATGTCCGTGGTAACATGTCGAAAAGCCAATCCTGTATCTCAAACAGTAGAGCATGGTGTTATCAACGCCAAGGTCATGGGTTCGATTATGTATACCTTAAATGCAAAGTTGGTGTGGATAAAAGTGTCTGGCAAAGCATAAATAATAAACAACATGGTATTACTGTGGTACCTTTTTTTAGGGTATTGTATTACTGTTACACGTTATTGCTGTCATGTACTAATATTTGTAAATTTGCCATGCATCAACTGAACCTACGTAGACCAAAAACTGCCAAGTGATCTCTCTCTGTGCTGTAATTGAGGCAGCAAAAGTCTTCTTCTCTAAGGCTCAATGATGTGATCAATAACCAATTAAAAAAAACGGATCAGCAGATTATCCACGTCACATGGTTCACGCATGAAAACCAAGAACGGCTGTTTGACATGTTCTCCGAATGCATGTTTGTAAAGCGTATCAGTTGTCAATGTGTCAAGAAAACCAGTGACAAAAATTAGCAGAAGTGTACAGGGGGTAAATAAAATATTCGCCATGTTGAGTCCACTTCCCTTAACTTGCTGTCTTTTAACAAGCATCCATTTCCACCTAATTAGTGCCCAGGATTTTAATTGCAGTTTACAGAGTTGTTTGGTTTTATTGAGCTTGTGAATGTGTGTTTGTGTACAAGCAGAGAGGCTTTGTTACGCTCCAATTGGAGAAGGCAGCTTCTTTTTTGGGCCTGTTGTGACTGGTGATTGAATACTAGCGGCATTGTCGTGTATCTATGATATTGTTTCCAATGAAAAATAAACAAGGAGAGGTTTGGTTTTTTGAGTGTTGACAAAAAAGTTATGAATATGAATCGGATAAATAATGACAATGCCTTGATTCAGTACATGAATGTGGGTCAGTGGATGTTCAAAGGGCACATGAAGAAGACAAGGTAGGAAGTGGTAACTGAGGTGAATAATTCATCTGTCTGTCTTCCATGTGTGCCCTGTCTGCACTTTCATCACCCTCATTATCCCTGTCATCACTGAGCTCTGTCCTCTCCATCGGCTCATGGTGCCATTCACTCAGAGCCTCAGAGCCTAATGTGGATATATTTCAACAGATTAGTTTCCCTGAGAAGAGAGGATGGATTGAGAGCTTGTGTCTGTCAAACTGTACCTATACAGTAGCCTTGCTGGAAACATTTAGAAAAACTTTGATCATGACAAAAACATTTGATTATACTTTTATATAGTAGGCTATATTTAGATAGTTAAGATATAGTTAGTTTAGATAGATAGTTATTTAGATATTAATTATTTAGTTATTTTTAGATAGATGATTGTGATGATTATTATACCTATAGTTATTATTATTTTAGTTTAGATATTATTATTATAGTTTAGATAGATACTTATTATTATTATTATTATTATTATTTAGTGCTGTCAAGTCGATTAATCACGATTAATCGCATCTAACATAAAAGTTTTTGTTATATATATATATATATATATATATATATATATATATATATATATATATATATATATATATATATATATATTGTGTGTGTGCGTGTGTGTGTGTGTGTGTGTGCACCCATATATGTATGGATATGCTGTATATATAAATATATGTGTGTGTGTGTGTGTGTGTGTGTGTGTGTGTGTGTGTATATATATATATACACAGCATATATATATATACACACACACACACACACACACACACACACACACGCACGCACGCACGCACGCACACACACACACACACACACACACACACACACACACACACACACACACACACATATATATGTATATATACACATACATCATATAAACAAAAACTTTTATGTTAGATCGACTGCCCTACTTCTTGCTCTTCTTGAAATACTGTAGTATAGAAGTAATTCTACTTGTCCCATCTTATGGCATTACCTCGGACCTACATTATGTCTTTTTTCCCTTTACTTTTCCCCCACTCACTTAGTACTGTCTATTGTTATCAGTCTGCCTAATGGGCTTCTTTCCCTGGCTTTGTTCTGGCAGGCGAATGAGTGCAGAAGGGGAGGGAGGTGGAGGGTTGGTGAGAGAAAGGGCGACCGAGTTCATTTCTTTAAAGGATATCAGTCATTTCGATATGATCGCCCTCCCAAGCAGCAGATTCACAAACACAAGACTTCCTCTCTCTGAACCTAGGCATGCACCATACTTGAGCTCTACTCACACATTAAGGGTGTTGATACTCCAATAAAACAACTGTAGACATGTTTGAAAGCTAATAAATTGCACAAATAGTCTTATAAAAGAGGAATAATTATTGTCATAAAACTCAATAACAACACTGTGCTGTTACAAATGTTAAGTATTACGATGACTCAACATGCATTTCTAAGTCTGTATGCCTTGAAAGAATAGGCCTAATTTTAATATTTAACACTACTTTTTTGAATAAGCACGTCGGACTGTACACTCATAAAAATGATTGTTTTGATGCGGTTCATTTTATTCAAACAATTCAGTTTGATTTAATACCATTGTATCGGGTTTGTTGTTCAAACACGATTGTTTAAATTAAATTGACTTGAAAGAACATTTCAATCAATAGATAGATAGATAGATAGATAGATAGATAGATAGATAGATAGATAGATAGATAGATAGATAGATAGATAGATAGATAGATAGATAGATAGATAGATAGATAGATAGATAGATAGATAGATAGATAGATAGCTTGATCTCCGGTGGTTGGCAAGGAAAATAAAGGAGATATAAAAGCACAATAACACACCCACTTAAAATAAAAGTAAACCTGACTGCTCAGCTTATAGATGCTAAAGGGTTAAGCACGTTCACTGCCTGCATCTGGGAGTCATTTAAAACATTCCACAAGGCTTACCACATGTTTTCAGACAGGCTAAACCCCATGAAGCAGATTTTGCTGTCCAGGGCTGGAAGTTTTCAAAGAGTGCATTTGAGAAAATTGAACTGTTAGCTTTTTGAAGGCTCGAGATGAGATGGTGCGAGGGTGGCAGAGAAGACTATACTCGTTTGGGGATCTGTGACTATCCTTGCCTGTCTTTGCGTACCCATGCGTGTGTGGATCAGTCGTCTTTGAAGTGGTGGGATGCTAAATGGCGCTAGTTCTTTCCCACCCTCTGATAGGATCTTCACAGGCTTGCGTTCCCAGCTCATTTCCTCTGGTCAAGTCTTGTGACCCATCAAAACACAAAGGGGTTTTAGGTGTTCACTCTAAATGCGATACAAAAGCCATGCAATTTAAACCGTATGCAATTAAACAGTGACACAAAATGACACGTTCACTCAACCCAAGTAGGCCTGGTATATTTCATTCCAGGGGTGTGGTAAGGAAACCCTGATCACTTAATTTCATGATTCTTATACTGTATGTTAAACAGATTCAGGCAGAAATATCAGCCAAAATCCGACCAGGGCTTCCATTGTGCAGATCATTTCAATGTAACACTCTTATCAATTGTATGAAGGCTGTTCTTTCAAACCTTCATTCATACACATAGATATGTGAATGGTTACAATGTCCAGTGAGATCACTGCCATTCAGAATGTAAAGTGCTGTGGCTGGACTAGTGAGCATTTTGACAGGAGGATGAAAATCACTTGAATGTGGAACCACCTCAAAACAGCTTCTAAAGACCTGGGTGAGACCTCCAACCTCCAATTTCATCTTGAACTGTAATGCAGTGTTGCATGTAATGCATGTAATGCAACAAATGCATGCATGACACTATTAAGCAGCAGAAACATAATGGCATTGGGGAGGCATGCAGCAGGTGTTGGAAGGATCTACAGAGTTTGGAAATCCTGTTGAACTCAATGTAGCCAAGAATGGAAGATCATTTTAGAGATCAAATGTGTATTTTGCAACATGATAACAATCCCAAACATACTGGACATTCAAAAAAGTTGCAGTGCAATGAAAGAGTTCATGGCATGCTCAGCATTTTGAAGTCTTTAAGTGGCCTCCTCAGTCCCCCGACCTTAAAGCCATTGAAAAGCTTTGGGAAATCATAAACCTGAATTGTGATAAGTCCTGCAGGTCCTCCGATGAAGCTCAACTTTGGGAAGAACTTAAGGAGGATTGGAAAAAAGTTAAGCATGTCAAAAAGTTGAGTGTGTCAATGCCCAGGACAGTGGCTGCTATGATCAAAAACAAGGGAGAACCAACAAAATATTAATAAGTAATTACACTGTAGTCAATGTATGTGCTATTTCATGAGCTTTTTGTTTTTCTATGCCTTTTTTGCATTATACAATAAAATCCAATGGTGGAGTTTGCCTTTCTGGCCCAATAAGTTAGTAATTTTAACACCTTAAACAAGTTTAGTACATACTTGTTCCCAAATGACTTGACTGTTTAATAGACCCTGAAATGTCATTAAAAATATATTGTAAAAATATCCCCTCTGCACATCACTTTTGGCCACTACTGTATGCACGTTTGTAGGTTTAAAAAGCAAAACTCAGTTTTCTGTAACAGGGGGTCCCTGCTCTGGGTCTTTGGGCTGAAAAGATTGAAGACACCTATTTTAAACAGTCCCCTTCACCTAGGCTTCATCGGTTCCATTATACCAGTGCTTCTCAGCTCCAGTAATGGGGACACTAAGCAGCTGATCAGCTGAATCAGGTACTTTAATGTGTGAGACATCTCAAACATTCTGGGAGGTGGGTCCCTGGGAATGGAGTTGAGAAACACTGCTCTTTAGGATTCACAACATGAAGCAACACAGCAATGAAAACTGCAAAACATCAAACCAAGACCATAACCATGTTTGCATGATCAGGAAAAGACTTTGTCAAAACTAGGTAAAATCCATTTTTTCTCTATATTTTCCTATAAAATTGATCTGATTATGAGCACTCTGAAATCTTAGGCATTGAGATTGAAATTGATCTGATTATGAGCACTCTGAGATCTTAGGCATTGAGATTGAGATTGATCTGATTATGAGCACTCTGAAATCTTAGGCATGCGTTTCTAAATATAGAACCAAGAAAAAAGAGATTTCCCTTCAAATCTCACATTGTATTTTCTTTTTTAAGAAGGGGATTATGAGTCATTTGAAGCCCGTAGGCCAAGCAAACCACATGTGACATGACTCCATCTAAAGGATAGTTTATTTTTCTCTTCTGTTAATGGGACGTTCCCTCATTTGCAAGGTGATGGGCCATATAGGCAAAAGGTCTTGGCATTCTTTCAGCAGTTGTACTATTTGCAAACACACACTGAGGGATCCCAAGAGGGGACACTCAGAGCGGGCAGTCATATTGTATGATGGGTAGCAAACGAATAGAGGCAAAGGCTGCTCCTAGAATTAGCTCACGTAAACAAGATGAGGGCAGACAAACTGACGACACCTCCCTGTTGAGAGAAAAATAGATTCAACAGTTCTGTGCTGGTCTCACATGGTTTAGGTTGTTTAAAATGGTCTTCCAACCTACTGGGCCCAAAGATCTGATATTAGTGTTTCATGCGGATGGCTTCTCTTCTGTTTTAAATGCATGGTTGCAAAGGAAGAGCTTTTGCAACAGAGAAACAGTGTCCTTGTCGTCACAGTAAAGTGGTAAAAGGTCTTAAGAGTGTGGATGCTCAGCGCTTGTGTAAATTCAAGGCATCATCACAAGATCAATGGTGCTTGCAGCTGTTTTTCACACAGTGCACATCACGATGTTGACACATCTGTTCTGAGACCACAATGGACAGCAATGCAAATGTTGCTTAAAGCCTTCTGGAACCTTTAACATCAATATTGTACACTGTAAAAATGAAAAGGTACTTTCTGGGGTTTTCAGACTGACACACTGGCAGAAACTCTAGGCACTCAAAGAGGTCTCAAATATTCTACTGTGCACTCAAAAAACTTCAGCATATATATTTGAAGCACCTCAAAGCCTTTCCTTTATGATTTGTGGCAACTGGATGATCGTCAAGAGTTCTTGTAGGATCTTATTGATTACATTTTGTACATTCCTCATACCCCTTTTCCATCAAAACATCACTGTTTTTTTTAACAATACCATTTTTTTTTAGACAGATAGGAGTTTACAAGAGTTTAGATGAGCTTCTTTTGATGCACTGGCCAGCAGATATTTAAATATGAGGAAAAATCATAGTAATCAATTCACATATTATTTTTGTAAATACATTTTATTTTATTTTAAACATACATGAAAAAAGCAACTGGAGACATGCAACATGATTTATAGTATATGATATTTGATATATGTTGGTGCTGCATCACTTAATTTAAATTCTCTGTGTAGACAATTTATTGGCTACATAAATATACACTAAAAGTCTGATTATTCCCAGAAATCACAATAAGAAATTACTCAGATTAAGATCGTTATGTGAAATAAACCAGTGTTTCTCAACATTTTGTCAACAACAATACTCAAAGGCCCCATGACTTTTCCTGTTGTTCATGATTTACTGCAGGATACAAGGACTAAGAATTCTACCCCCTAAAATAATGTAGAGCTTGGCATATCTAGGGAAAAATGTAAATTAATAATAAAAATGTTTAACTGATAATTTATTACTTCATTTTATTAAGTTACATGACTTCTTCAGAAATCACACTTTTAAAATTAGACTTTTTCCAAGACTGTTGTTGAGAGGGTGAATTAAAATAAGAAACATCTTGAGTTTTGACTTCTTAAAGTCATCTTGAGGCCCCCTTGGAAGTTTGCTAAGGCCCTCAAATGGGTCCTGGTCCCCGGCTGAGAACCATTGCTAAATTTACCACTGATAAACCTGAGACAAATCTCTTCAATCAAGTTTGCATGCTAATTTTCATTAATTGATAATCATCATAGCATAGGTGTGATGGTTTTTGTACAAGTTTTCCTCACCATTCACTCATTCCCAAACCCACAACAACAACAAATTGTTCAATTTAAATGCAAAATGTTTGGCGGTTCTAGTGTACCGAACCTTCCTCAATTTGTCAGGAACATGCCAAATATGTCTTTGGGTTCTGCCGGCGTGAAGAACCTCAAATGGATCCTGAAACACCTTTTTAATTTTTAGCGACCTGAAACACAGCTTTGTCCTAATGCAAAGGCATTAAAACTTCCTGCATAACGCGCAGTGGTTACATAAAGGCGAGCACCAGCTGAGCTTGTGTTCAGTGGTATCGTGCCCTGAAGTGACACCGCGGAAGCGGAGAATGGGAGGAGACGGCGGCGGAGGCTGGCCGGTGTTCGGTTTCAACAGCTCACACGTGACCGCAATGGCTGCTTGTCAGTTACTTGCAGTGCATCATTCCTCTGCCGCCCTGCGAATGTAGGGTACATCAGTTCTCTCGCTTCTTTGAACTGTCGGTGCGGACACTACCACCCGCCGAAACGAAATTCCTCTACACGTTCAGCAGAACAGCTCACCGGCTGAGAAGAAGAACGACATTTGGGAGAGAATTTAAAGCGTCTCTGGGTTCAACTTCCACCAACCAACACAGCGGTAGGAGGAGTCAACAGGTATTGGCGCTCTATATTTACGTGACAATACAATTGCTTGGCTGACAGGTAGCCACATTAATAGCGTCTTGACAGATGTGGAGCAGTGAATAGGCGCGTCCTTCGGCGCTCAGATGCGGTGTGCTACTTAACTGTAAAGCAGCCCGTTGAGTTTGATCGAAACCGCACACGGGGGTAATAATGACCGGTCTGCGGCTGCTACGTAATAAAATGCGCTGTATTGTTCTCTTACCTGAATGAGCAATGTGTCATTGAGAGCTTTTGCTGCAAGTATTTCATGCAAAGCGCGGATACGCTGCACTATCCGAGCGTCCAACATTGAATTGAATTTCGTCGTGGGTCGACTTTATTCAGACAGTATATTATCTTTGGCTTTTAAAAATCTTATTCATGTTATATATATTTGCCCATATAGACATGAGAACATGTTGAGCATGATGCAATTGTATTTAACTGGGTCACTTCGTTCTACAAACAAAAGCAACAAATGCCTCTATATAAGTAATTTCCTGCTTGGATGAACTCAGTTGAAATAGGCTACTGTTTTAGAGCATTTGGGTCAACATGCAATATAAACATCTGAATACTGAGCAAAGTATCTGTTCACCATCCCGAAGCTGCGATTTAAATGGATAGTTCACCCAAAATTTTAAATCAAAGGGATTGTTCACCCAAATATGAAAATTCTATCATCATTTACTCACCCTCAAATTGTTCAAAACCTGTATGAATTTCTTTCTTCTGCTGAACACAAAAGAAGATATTTTGATGATTGTCAGTAACCAAACAGTTGATGGGTAATGACACCATTGACTTCCATAGTATTTTTCTTCCCTACTATGGAAGTCAATGGGGTCCATCAACTGTTTGGTTACCCATACTTTTCAAAATATCTTCTTTTGTGTTAAATTTTCAGTTTTGGGTGAACTGTCTCTTTAAGCAATATATGTTCATATCAGTTATCTGGGCATTGTTATTTATTTTTTAATTTTATATTTATGTAGCCTACAAATTAACTGGTTTTATGGCTCGTTTAAAAATAATCCACAAGAATCATTGTAAAATAGAACTATAGGCCTAGACTTTTTACTGAATACCCATTTTAGCTTTTGTTTAGTTAATTATAATCATCACTTGATAAATAAAAAAAGTATTAATCACAGTAGAAGTCTCTTTCACTCACCTTCTTAAAATCTTCACATAACCAATATTGCACAGATTTACAGCTCCAAGTGATTTTTTTATTTTATTTTATTTGCTAGCAGCTATATGACTGAGTGTTGGTGATTGAAACTAATTGGTAATTTCATCTCATACATAAGCAGGTTATATAACATATTTGGATTTTTAATACCTGATGCCACATAGGGCCTATGTACATGTTAACCCATTGACACGTATTTACTATAAAATAGGAAACTTTAAAAACTATAACATACAGAACCAGTATATACACCCAGATATTTTATTAGGAGGTCAACAAGGAAACATGAGTTTGCCATGAAAACAGTTTATTAACACTTTGCACAAAGTAATGCAAGTGAAGCATTAAACAAATCATATTATTTAAAAAAAAAAAAAAATGGTTGTGCTTTAAAATGTAAAATCATCAGAAATACATCAGTGAATTATGATCATTTGCGCCAAAATCCAGACTTTGCGCTGAACCACCAATCCTGATGGAAATATGAAGAAGACAAATGATTCAAGTGCTAATGAAACCGCTCTATTAAGCCTGAAGAACCTGGAGGTGCCATCATGAAAGCATTTGTTTTTTAAACAATAACTATTCTGTGTCTTAAGTACAATAAAACCTTAGCCAATGTATCCTAACTAAAATGACCATAGTTACTAAACATAATAAGATACGATTCTAGAGTTAGCACTTAATATTTCTGTAATATGGCCAAATCATTCACAAAATCATACACAAAGGAATGCGTATTCTCAGGCTTCAAGCGTCTTTGTCAATAAGATTTGATCTATTATTAAACCACTGAAATTGGATTTGGGCGGAGCGATACGTGTAGCCCTGCCCCATTGCCCAGACAGGAATTTTGCAATATGGAGTACTAGCACTTT
Source organism: Scardinius erythrophthalmus (assembly GCF_964197995.2). Lineage (NCBI taxonomy): Eukaryota > Metazoa > Chordata > Actinopteri > Cypriniformes > Leuciscidae > Scardinius > Scardinius erythrophthalmus. The sequence goes on from NC_138221.1 coordinate 44,719,343, forward strand.
GTGTACTGTTCGATTAACGGCAATAGTATAAGGATGAAATGAGTCATGCTTGTGATGCATTGAAACTATTCAGCGTATGGTGCAAGAAGCGAAGTGTTTTCGGTTAGTTCTGTTTTCGCAGTTAAATGGGAAGTTTCTCGACCATCTGTCTGCAATAGAAAGAGGAATGGGTACGATATTTGCTTCCTCAAAGCACTGCCACTTTCATGCTTGTCGTCTGCAGAGACGTATGCCACAAAGCTTGACATTTTGATTTTTCCGTTCATGAAAGCGTGCTCAAGGTATTACAGTACCTCCTGTTGTGTTTGTCTCTAACCTTTCACCAGGGCTCTCTAATGTCCTCTGTTGTTCCAAAATAGCAGGTAGGGGAACACAAAGCTGACTGAATCAGGGTGCTATCCAATGCTGTCGTCCTTGCCATTTTTTCAGAAATCTGCTTTTTCACACTGCTGGATATGACCGTGCCGCTCCTCTTTCCATTTCTCTATTTTACCTCCCTCTCTCTCTCCAGTGGATTGATTTTAGCGTTCTCTCTCATTTATCATTTCAAATTGTCTGCAATATTGTTTATTGATGAAACAGATGATTAGGTATTTTGGATCCCTGTCTTTAGTTCACACAAAAATGAAAATTCTTTCATTTACTCAACCTCATGTCGTTTCCAACCCATAAGACATTTGTTCATTTTTTGGAACACAAATGAAGATTGCCCATCCATTTAAAGACTATGTAATCAACATTTTTAAACTAAATGCAGAAATGATCCACAAGAATCGATAAAGAATTCATAAAGAACATGGTTGCTTTGAATGATTAACAGATTATATTTTAGGTTTTTATTTACCTACACTATAAGAAAAGTCAGTAGAAATCGGGACTAAAGTCCTGTGTTAAAGTCAGGATGAGGGGAAGCGATTTTGAAGAAAGATTACGAGGGCACATGTATTAAAAAAAAGATATACACAAATAATTTATAATAAATAAATCAATTATAATAAAGAATTGTCAAATTGATTTTATGGTTACTTTATTATGGAGGAATGTTGTATAATAGGGTTAATGGAAATGTTCATAAACTTATAATAATAAAACATCTTTCCGTTTATCGCAAAATTTTGTATATGTACATCTTGCAGTGTATAAATATTGGTGAATGCATAGCCTATACACAGAGCATATCAGATGTGTTAAACAGAAGCTCAAACAAAAGGTGTGTTTGACTCATGAAAAACAAACCTTATTGATTCTTGTATGCCAAGCATGCATGTTTTAGCTTCCATTTACCATATTTGATGTTACATTTACATTTATACATTTGGCAGACGCTTTTATCCAAAGCGACTTACATTGCATTTCAAGGTACAGATTTACTTTCTTATCAATTCTTGCTTTCTCTGGGAATCGAACCCATGACCTTGGCCAAGCGCCAACGCTCTACTGTTTGAGCTATAGGCAAGTCTAGGAAGATAGATGCGTGATAGATGTGCTCTATGTATGTGCGCTCATCAGTGTTTATGTGTAGGATATTTCATGCAAAGAAGAATTCTGAGTTGCAAACTTACAAATAATTTTACATCAATCAATATCAGTATCATATAGCCTATATATATAAACAATGAGAGATGCTGTAGTAGGGTGTCAATACAGTGACAGATACATATAGACAAACACATTTTGATGCTTACAATGAGAGAATGATTTTTTTTCTACAGTAAAAAAGCTCTTAATATAGTCACCCAGAGAAAACTTATAAATTTGATTGATCAAATGGAGTTGCAATGGCTAAGACATTTATATTTGAGTTTTTTGTGTAATCATTTGCTGTTTCATTGTTAATGTTACTTATAATAATTCATTACTACAATTTTCTCATGTGCTCATTTTTCAATGTACATGTACACATACTGAGAGTGAGTCACTCTGATACTGATCTTTTGACAAATCCGAAAAAGTACAGCTGAAAATAAAAGACTTTGACCTCGATAATCGTAAAGAAAATAAGGCGGTCATATGACAAAAGAAGCAGAAATCTTGCCTTGAGCCCATGCGTGTGAGATAAGTTCAAAACTTATGCAACATGTAAAAGCTGACAGCCGTTTACTTGTTGTTTTTTCTGTAGTTTTTCCATACAGAATTCCTAGAAGTACTTTGCCACTGCCCGGTGCTCAGGCCTGAACACAGTACTTTGGCTTCTTTCTTATTTTGTCTACTTTCTGGTCACAATTTTTCATCATCTTGATTTAGGAATTTTGGAATCTCACACTGCTCAGACTCCTGGCAGAGCTGCTTCATTAGACCTGCTTCTTTTGTGCTCCAGTTCGTTGCATTGTGGTGGAAAAGGTGAGAATGGCATTTGTGACTTAAGTGAATTTTTACCAGGATTGCAGGCAATGTAAGGGTGATGAAAATTGCTAACCTTTTTTTGAAATGGAAATTTTTATTTTAATTTTTTTGTTTGCTCTTTTACTGTCTGTTTGGTAAACAGACAACCTGTCTTCTATATTCCGCCAGTGGCTTTGTCTCTATTTATGCTCACACGTATTCTTTACATGTGTTCATTTGTTGGCATGAGACTAGAATCAGCATTTCGGTACCATTGATACTATTTTTCAGTTCCCCTTCAATTAATTTCCCCTTCTGCCCATTTAGTCATTTAGCAGACACGTTTATTCAAATTGATTTATAAATGAGGAACGAGTATTTTATTATACAATTACCAACAATATTCGTAGTACTGCTTTACAACTTACTTATGTTGCAAAAAAAGTCCTCAGTTGAAGCTTGTTTCGTGACTGTGGGAGTGAATCGTGATAGACAGCTTTCAGTTTTTTGTTTGTTTTTAAATTATGTAGCTGTGGTGCTTTAGTTAGTTAGCTTTAGCTGTTTGACAGTTTGCAAAGCCCTTGAAAGCACTACCGCTACAGCCATACACATGCTGGTGAATGTCTTTGTCCCTTGCGTTTCATTGCGCCATAAATGTTGTTTTCAAAAAAATAAGTTTCAAATTTTCAAATACACAACTCGAGACCCGTTTTGGTGTGCTTTATCCAGCTGTTGAACACGAGTCTGCCTATCCATTTGTATATTTGAAAGAAACGGCCACCCAGGCTTTGCTCACATGTCTACAATGTTACTAAAACATCCCCAGACAAGGACAAGACACTGATGACTAAACCTTCAGATAGAAAAGCAGGAAGTAGGTGTGTTTATTTCCTATCAGTCACGATTTCCTTTGTAAAACATTCTTTTCAGCTAGGCAACATATCTTTGTTTTGAACACAGTTGCCAGATGAGTGGCATCACATGCAGCCTTGGGCAATGCAATCCGAGGACACGCTCGGTTCTAATGACCAGAGATGATGATTCAGGAGAAACATGTGCTGATAGTCCGTGACACACTGACTTTGTGTTTTTACATGTATACCAAAGCTTGGCATTTATGACATATAATTGCGATAAGAGTTGGACGTTTTCCTTTTAGGCATGTATCTGATGTAGGAATTGCAGGTGTGCCATTGTGGACAGGGAAGCGAGTGACTATTGCTCATGGGCTGTGCAGCGAAAGACAGATGGGTGAAGGTAAATTAAACAAGCTGCTCTGGCCTTCTCTCCTCACTTTGACAGTGTGCCAGCCACGGCGCCTGGGTCTCTGTCATTATTTAACGGGCAGCGTTAATGGGCTCTGGCTGCCGGGAGAAACCGAGGGAGAGACAGGACAAAAAAAAATTTACGGGAAAAAAGTGGACAAGGTTTTGTACTTGACCATGCAGTGTGGGCGGATGAGACACAGGTTTTTTGTTTCCTATTGGAACATGATTTTTTTTTTTTCTACACTAGTAGCTGGTGGTGTTTTAGGTTCTTCTCAAGTCCAGAATGGACCTTTGTCACATAAAGTCATGACAGCTTTGCTTTACCCATTGTCACCCATAAGCAGTTTTGCAGGGAATGGAATAACATCTGGATTAGCTCTGCAAACCCCAATAGCAGGAAGGGGGAAAGTCACATCCACATCCAGTCCACAGTTAGATGGAACTGCTGATTTGCTAAAAGGCAGGTAAATGAGCACTGGTCATTTTAGGATCACCACTCAGGCTTCTGCTCAGTCATTGTAAGCATGTTTTTGCATACCTCACAAAATATTCATTCAAAACATAGAGCTGAATCAATAATAAATTGTAAATGTACTAAGTGGGGCAGTGGGTGCCTGAGCCCTGCCCAGCTCTACAGCGCCCCACAATTATCTGATGTAAATCTGTGGTGAAATATGGAACTGCAGCGTGCTCGCAAAGACCCGCCCACTTTAGTTACTTTTGCTATGTCCGACAAGCCATGCCGCTCTCACACCACACATCAAGTTCACACGCAGTACACTCACGCAGTACATTACATTGCGGAGCAAAGAGGATACTGGCAACGCAGACAGACAGGACAGACTAGGTTACTTTTGATATGAAACAAAGTCTCAACTTTTAAATTTGGTCCCTTTTGTGGCTCTTAAATATGTTGTGACAGATAGAAGTTGTCAGTTAAAGCTGCTGGTGAACCGATCATCTCTTCCTTCTAGTTCATTTATAGATCAAATGAACATAAATGGACATCAGAAGGAATGTTGTTTCAACCGCGGAAAGACGTCAGTACACACAGTTTATCAAGTTCAAATCCACCGAAGTTAATCTACTAACTCTCCTAACTGCTTTGTCGGAAAAAATGGTGGATTCTGCGTATTCTGATTGGTCAGATCGCCTTGTCAATCAAACTCCTTGCGAAGGGTAATGCAGATTTCAAACTGCCGTTGTTGTTACCTTGCGTAAACTTTGCTCGCTCCAGACCAAGACAATATCAATCCGCTTCAGCTGTATCTTCTGCATCTGGTCAGTAACTAGCTGGCAAGTCTGTTCTTCTTATGTGGAGTAGGCTAGCGTATCAAATTAATGAAAGTATAAATCCGTTCGGGCCTCGAACCCGGGTCTCCGACGTGAGAGTCAGGCTCTCTAACAAGGAGGCTAAAGACTGCAGCCTGTAGCATCTGTCGCTAGAGCGCCTATTGAGATCAGAGGAGTGAGGTTTACTAGTTACAAATAGACATGACTTTCTATTTGTGCTGGAATTCCTCACAATTTGTAATACTCTCTAAAACATCATTCTGAGGTAACAAATGCTACATTAAGGCAGTTCTAGGATGGCATTCTATGCGTGTGTTGTGTGTACTTAGAGCCTGTCTGTCAATCAACATTAGAGCGCCACCCTCAGGCTTAATAACGCAACATCTGCCAAAAGTGTTCTGCATGTGTTCAGCGATTAGAATATTAAATGTTTATCATTAACTAGCCCTAAGACCCAGAATCTGGCCTAAATTTACGGTCAGGAGCCGCTACTGATCCTAATCCAATGCTGCAGCCCTGTAGTAATAGAGGGAGAGTAGGAGTAATGGATAAAATGAGATGAGATGATTTGATGAACCTGACAGGTCCAATAAATGGAAACAATTAATGTAAAGTGAACACACTTATGAATTGTTTATGTGATCTTCTATAAGCGCTCTGTCTGTCTGTGTGCATGACCGAATGAAGGTGAATTAAAAATTTCACGCTGGAGGTGGGCTATCAGTATACAATTACTCAAAGACTCGCCACACGTAAAATTTACTAAATGATTTCACAGCTAATATGTATTCCAGACCTCAAGAGCCGCAAGCACATTTTCCAGGCTTAAAATCCTCTTGCTGAAAGAAGAATGAGAGAAAGCTGGAAAGTTAAAAAAAAAACAAAAAAAAACAGTATATATTTAGATGTTTCATGTATCCTGGATGTTTTTTTATTGGCTTGTGTTTCTCTGCAGGGAGACGTTGTAACATATAAGGGTCAATGACAAATAAAAGTGTCCAAGATAAAGACAAGATTCCTTTTTTTTAAACAAGTGGTTAGATTATTTTTTTTTTTTTTTTTTTTGGTTTCATGCGATTTTGAAAAACTTTATACCATTAAAAAAAATATATATATATTGACTTAAAAATGAAAAAATGAAAAATCAAGTAAACTACACCTTGATTGCATGTGAGTACACATTTTAATGATTATTTTAAAATATGTTTTTCATATTTCAAGGTAAGATTTTAGATTTTATTACGAATAAAAAACAACATTTATAAATATCATTGTTCATTGGGGTTGCACCACATGAAATGTACAATTTAAGCCATCATATGTATGAATAAAAAAAAATGTATGTATTTTTTTTAAATAAATTAATAGACCCAGATAAAAAATGAGCATTGCAGCTCACCTATAAAACAGACCTTCGAATTGCTACCACTTTGATCAAAAGAAATCTTAGGCACAAAGACACTGCTACAGAAAAAAAACAATTTATATTTGTGTTAGGAAATGTTAGTGTTGTTGTATTAGCACAAACAGGCTGTGTGGCCTGCGTTGAAGAAAGGCGAAAAATCTGTTAGGACATGTCAGACAGAGCCACTGATCTTTGAAGGTGCATGACAGTGGGCCTCTTCACATCTCCCCCGTGAGTCTTTGAACCACCTCGTGGCATGACACAACAGTTCAAAGGCTCCTCTCCTTGCTCAATGCGCTCGTAAAAACCCAGATAGCGTGTGTAAATCTGGAGCAGAAGTGTCGCTGCGCTGGCTCACTCACTCTTGATTTATAGCCCCCAGTGCACCATGGACACTAGTTCTCCAAGTTGTAACCCAGCCATGGCAGCCTGCCCCCATAATGGCAAGCATGTAAAAATGCTTTTAGCTTTCTTCATCCTTTGCATTCCTCTATCGCAGGTCTTTAAACTACAATAGGGGCTTGTTTTCTGCAGGTAGAAACCACTGAACCTCAGAAATCCATGAGTTGTGAGGTACAAGAATATAGTTTACCTATACAACATGTTACATGCTCACTTAGCCAAAATGAATACTCATGGTTAGGCTGCAGTGCAGTTACACTGGTTTTGTTAATATGATGACGACTAAAATGTGTTTTGTAAAAAATAAAAAAAATAAAGTTTTCACAGCAATGGCTCTTCTATGCTATTTTGAGTTCCTTAAAAACCTTTCAGTATAAGTTCTTAACAGAACCATTTTTTTTCTTTCTGAGTGTTAAGAGTAATTTAAAAATCTAAATAATCTTTTCACATTACAAGGAACCTTTAGTGCAGTGGAAATGTTCCATTGACGTTAAAGGTTCATCATGGAACTATAGATGGCAACAAAAAAAAAACTATTATATTTAAGAGTGTATGCAAGTGGAAACTAAATTTAACCAACGCTCTGAAGTCTAGATGTTGTGATTGGCAGAGGTTAGTAAGCATTAGGTTAGTTGAAGTAAAACAGGTCCATGAAGAGATGTCTGCAGATCCATTTTCCATAAGCCCAGTCTGATTTGTGGCATCAAGTCTTTATCCGAGAGTGTGTTTAATGAAATTAATATATTACTTTGTTTAAATTTGAGGTTTTTTTATTACTAGACTCACTTGCCATCCCTGTGGAGCATTTAAAAAGACACTTTGATCACTGTTGTGTTTTGTTGTCTACTTTTTGTTGTCTAATGTGTGATCTCAGATCATAAAAACGAGCCTAGTTGACCCTGCGAGTCCTGTGAGGCTGTTACTTTGTATAGTTAGCAGAACTTCCTGGACTATCCTGGACTCTCCAGACAATCAATTCAGTTCTGTATGATCCTTTAAAAAGGGATGAGTATGTTTGATCCGAGGGGTCGATGTCCTCACTAAGGCAAGACTTAACAGGTGGCTGAGCAAGTGGCTGTTCTGACGGACGTGTCCTATGATGTGATCTATGATTGCTCTATTCTCCTTTACTCTAGTGTGGCCTCAGACACTCCGCAGACCTTGAAAAGTGAGGCCATTTGGTGGATTATCATGACAATGGAGCAGACCTTCCTAATGGGGACGAGAATGGAGCCCAGATGAGCTATGAGAGTAATTCTCTTATCTGGGCTGTTTCTGTGTGCTGCTCACGGTTGTGATCATTATGTCCTGTAGTCTGGTCTTGATGTCTTGGAAGCTTTATTGAATAAAGCGCAAGGAAGTTCTTTACTTGATTGTGTGCTGTAAGGACATCCTCATGGTTAAGACAAAGTAATGGATAGTTGCTGTTCAGTCATGCTGGAGCTAATAGATTCAGTGAAGAAAAAACTGTGATGTTGATCAATGAAGCGAAGGCTGAACTACACTAGATTTCAGTCCACAATTTAAAGACAACAGCTGCTTTAAAGGAGTGTTCCTTGTTTACTACCAGTTAAGCTCTGTTGACAACATCTGTGGCTTGCTGTCGTTTACCACAAAAAATAGACTCGTCCCTTAGTTTGTAGAAACATGCTGTACACTTACAATGGAAATTGATGGGGAAATATATTCCATTTTAAACAGTGCAGCTAATTTTTAAAGTGCTTTGATATATTTTTCTTTATGTTGGTTTCTTTATTTTATTTGTCTCCATTTATAAAATTATTTGAGAGATGTATGCATAAAGCGAAGTAGGAGTTGGAAAAATTTGTTAAAATTTTGCATAGACAATGTTAGTCTCATATTAACGCATATACCCACAGTTTCACAGACAAGGTTTAAGATAGATTATGAATGTTTAAGCTGTTTTAACTGAAAGCAACTTGAACTGACATATATTAAAATATGTCAGTGCCATTGTTTTGTCTCAAGATGTACACCAGTAATGTTTTTTTCTTTTTTTTCTAAGGCACATTTATAAAAGCTACTTAAATGTCCTAACTGAACTAAGGCCTAATCCTAGCTTAATCTAAGCTCTGTCTGCGAAACCGGACCATAATGTTTATGGCTATGCTTTCAAAACTCTGTGCATTTTAACATTTATACGGGTGCAGTGCCTTGCCTCATATTTCCATTGTGTTTATTTAAAAAAAAATGTAGTTGTCTTTACGAACTGAGGGAAAGGTCAAAATAATTTTTGGTAGTAAACAACAGCATATTAAAGATTTTTAACTGAGTTTTGCTTTTACTGAACCATTAAAATTTTATTAGTACTGCAAAACTTTTTATATTCAAATAAATACCGCCTCCTTGTTTGGAAATGAATCTAGATGAAGAATGCAGTCTGAACAAGTGTAGTCACTTAAATTTAGGAAGACTGGCCATTATAGACTTGCCATACATTTCCAAACATAGTAAAAAAAAACAGAAAAATATTAACTCAAAGACACCGAGTTCCTCTGCGAGTGTAGTTGAGGTTGGAAAGGGTCCTCACGTGAGGTTTGCTGATACCAGAGACACAGGATATCCTGTAGAGCAGGGTCTGGAATAGGAAGTGTTGCCACGCCACTGGCACCAGTGTAGGAAGCGGCTATGAGGAGACGCCTGGGATCTTGGCAAACATTTTAGAGGTGTTAAGTGCGCCAATGGCTTCTGTTTTAACAGGGACTTCCCCTTTTTGGGGACAGTGAGTCGCCTTTCCTCTGGATGATCCTTTCCTCACATTTCATATTATTGAGTACATGTGCGGATGAGTGATTTGTTTTCCTCATGAATCTATTTTACCCAAAGTCTTGTTTTATCCAGCACATTTATTGAGAGGTTGATTTTTATCAGTAATTCATGTTCATTATTAGCATGATTACAAGACTGTGATTTTTGTATGTGTTGTATTTGGCTAATTTACTTGAACTAGACTAAGAAATCAGCCATAACTCCACTGTATCTTTTTTTCTCTCTCTCTTTGCAAACAGAGGAGTTGAATTAAGGCCTATTGAGTTGATAGGGATGTCGGCTCTACAGTTAGGCTAGTCCACCATTAACTGAAAGACCCTGCTTAAAATTCCTCAATTCACAATTTGTTTTTCATACTATGCTTGCGACCTTGAGTAAGACTTTTATTGCCATCTGCTCCTTAGTCATCCTGGCCCCGTGCTTTGACCTCCTCTCTTATGCTTGATCAGTCGGGACATGTGCTCTTGCAGTTAGGGATATACTGGTATTATAATTCTGGCTTATAATTATTTTGATTTGATTTTGAAACGCTTTGATTTATTAAAAATGACTAATAAACACACGACTGCCTTATTCTGTGTAAGAAGCCACATCATCGCACAGAAGGATGCTCATCTGTCGTTATGAAGTGAGTTTGGAGTAAAAGCATGTTATTAAATGTTGTCTGTTGTTGGACAAGAGGTTCATAAATGCTTCTCATGTTTGGAAAGATGTTTGACGTGTGTTGCTTTTTCAAATGCACGTTATAAGTGACTCAAACTCACAGTGCTTTCAGGTGGAGCAGCGCTTACAGAGCCGTACATCAATGACAAGCTGAGCATAAAACATAATCGAGGCCTTTGCGATTTCATAATCGCGATAAGCCAGATCGGTTTAAGAGTGATTTCATGTAAATTGCGATTAATTGTGCAGCCCTAAAAACATAGACTCAAAAGGAGAATAACTTGCATTTTGAACCTGGTCCGTATGGATCACATTTCAACTACAATCCCTACTTGACACACATCGTGATATCTATGCTAAAACTATATATTGTGAAGCCCTACTTTTTAATGCTATTTGAGCATAAGAAACAATTTTTGAGATTATGCAGGTTTTGTTGCCTAAGTGAAGTATGTTATTTGATATGTGAGTTTGGTCTTGCATTCTTGAAATAGCCTCAAGGAGGCATTGCAAATATGGCCACAGAGTGAACTGACTTTTCTTGAAAGAGACCAAACTGTTACATAACAGTTTGTGCTGGATAACGTCCACAAAGTATAGACTTTGAATGATCTCAAGGGCTTAGGGTGGCATTTGGACAGGAGCCGTGTCTGTGTCTGTGTCTGTGTCTGTTCATAATTTCCCAAGTTACTCTGGGACACATGAGACTGTAACGAGGTATGTTGTGATGGGAAGAAGGAGGCGGGAACCGGCGAACATTCGACATATTTTAATAATAAAAATAAACCAAATACAAAATGAAAGTAAAAGCCAGCAGCCCCTCACGGACGACTGCTGGCCACACAAAACAGAAACAAAACATCAACTAAAACACAGGCCTGTTCCTCTCTCGCTCTTCACTGTCGTCGCTCCTCCTTTATGCTTCCGCTCCTCCGTGAGAGATGTGAGACCGGTGCGTCGCGCACGTGTCGCTCATTATCAATCACGCCACCGGCCTCGCGCCGTCCTCCCACGGCCCTCGACCTCGTCGTGCTCGCCACAGAGACATAAATGAGAACACATAAAACGGTTAGTAAATTGCTAGGTACAATTTAAATTTAAAACCAAAGACTCAAATTAGTGCTTAGCAGTAGCCTATATTCTCAGATGATTAAAATGACAATCTTTACTTGGTGTCAAGGCACATTGGTCCTCTAAAAGTGATGTTGTCTGTCATGAGCAAAGTGAATTCCAGTATCGTTACAGTACATGGGCTCCCTCCTTTTCAGAAAGCGCTCTAACCACAGCATGGGAAATCCTTCACTCTTCCCTGTAGTTTGGAGGGCCCTAATTTGGGTGCTTATCTTGGCACTAGTCTAATGAAGCAAGCCCAGCTTGGAGTGTGTGGTCCGCAAAAGCACCTGTGTGTGTTCGGGTGTTTGTGTGTTTGCATGTTTAGTACGTAAGGGATTGAAGACGTTGATGTCATTGCTCTGTTGTATTTTGAGCATGCACATTGTCTCCGCTCATCTGTATTGTTGGCTGGGTTTAGCGTGTGTTTGACTGCGTGTTTGTGAGTGTATAGCTGAATGATTTAGGAGGGTGTGTTAGAAAGAGGGAGTGAGTGAGTGCGGGGTGGAGGAGAGTGGAGTATGTGTGGTCTGGATTGGCTTGTGAGTCTCAGTCTAGTAAAATAAACACTCTAGTCCTCTAGCCCAAGAGATTATGCTACATTTTTGATAGCCACAAAAAACCCAGCTGGAAGAGCTGCATCATTTCCTCGACCTCATTCTGGCATGGTATTATACGTGTATGTCAGTGTGAGTGTGTATTTATATACTCTTTCTGTATTGTTGAGAACAGAATCTCTTAGAGCTGCTTGCTGATGATGAACCAAACTGTTGTTCGATGTGTCAATAAGTTATACAGAATGCAAACTCCTTTTTATTATCACTGAAGCTGTCAGTCACCTCAGTTCAACACTGATTTCTGCACTCTCTTTAAACTCAAAGTATTTACATCTCATACCTTGTTGGTTGTAGTGAGAGCATTTGTGTGAGCTTGCGTGTTGAGTGCCATAGAGTGTCTGCTGGTCATAAACCCTAGAATCGAGGTAGCATTTTTAAACTTCTGGTTCCATCGTCCCAAAGTTAATGGGATATTTGAATGGGTCATTGGCTAAACTAAAATAAGATCTGTGGTTAACACAAGCTAACATTATGAATGCTACACGGACCAAAGACATGTAAATGAACCAAAAGCAGGTCATAATGTCACGAGGTGACCATAAAAAGGACAGAATGCTCAAGCATACCTGTTTTTTCTTGTCATAGTCGCAATTTTACCTATCACAGTTCGATACATAGGTATCAGAACCGCATTTCCTCGCAGCAGATCTTCGTTTCTGTGTGTGATGGAGGAATTCTGGCCGCTGTTTTGACTTTACACATTTTATAAGCTCTGCATGAGTTCTCAGCTGGTCAAAATATCATACTACACACATACACCGAGGGCATTTAGCCCAGCACACAGCATTTTTTTGGATGTTCGGTAAGTTCCATCTCGAAATATACGTCATGAAAGCCGACCAATCAGGTTGTGAACGTATCCCTATGCCTTTAGGTATGTTATCTTTAGGTTCGGTGTTAAAATGCTAATGTGAACGCTAAGCAGACCAGGACTTTTTTGGTCCGGATCAAATGAACCAAGCGAGTGTGAACACACCCTAAATGGGACTACAAAAGCCATCAGGGTCATTAAACATCATCACGCTGAACAGAAAAACGAATCTTCTTACTAGTCCACTTTTACAGAGGATTTATTATGTTGTGGTATTATAAACACCTCTGATTGGCCATTACATTCACATGCTACTTGAATGTGTGTGATTGAATACAATACTCAATCTTGCAACTATACAGTTTGCAACTATACAGGGAGTAGATCTAAATAGAACTACTGTAATCAGCACTGTTCATGTTTAGTTAATCGCGGCAGCTTTAGCCTAATCGCAATTTTTTTTCTCCATTAATTGTGCAGCCCAAGAATCTCTTTTTTGTTTTGCTGCACAATGGTCTGCCCCTGTTTTATTCAATAAAAGGCTAAGAGAGTGTTGATTTGCCAGTAAGTCTTGTTTATGTGTTTTATGTACTGGGTTTGACGAACAAATGGCTCATTTTCTGCGGATTTTGTGCCGTTGTAAGCCCATCAATTGTTCCCCAGTAATTCAGTTTGACACGTCTGCTCCGCGCCTGCCAAATACCTGTATTCCCTGCCCTTCTTTTCCATGTTTTTAATGTGCGATTTAAGGCAGATGTGGCTCAACATCTGTACGGCGCTGACAGTACCTCTGTGTTTCTACAGCTGATAGATCGGTGAATCTGCCAGTGCTGAATGTCTCACAGTGAAATTTACTTCCCAACATTCCCATTCCGACCTGCAGCTGTACACGTTGTACCTGTGGACCTCTCATGATCCTCTTGCCAGATCCTGTTGTTAGAAGTCAGCCAGGGTTATTTGAGAAAAGAAATGTGTTTCTGTGCAGGCTCCTGTTGGGATGATCAAAGGGATCTTCCTCTTCTTTGCAGCCAATGTTAATCACATTTAAAACTCTTTTTCATGATCACCGCAGTGTTAGCACAGCCATACAATGACCTTTGTTCATGGTTTATTGGGTTAGGGTCCATCTAAAGCTGTCTTCTATTCAGTGGTTCAGATTGTGCAAGAACACACAGGATTCAAAATCCCAGTGGAAACACTTCGTCTCAGGGTTTGTGTGTGTGTGTGTGTGTGTGTGTGTGTGTGTGTGTGTGTGTGTGTGTGTGTGTGTGTGTGTGTGTGTGTGTGTGTGTGTGTGTGTGTTTTTGTACCCTGTGGAAATGTCTGTTATGAATAATAGTATTTTCATATGGACACAAGTAATAAGCATAAAGATGAAACAAATTTCTGAAATTAAAATGCAGGGAAAGTAAAATAAACCCAAAAGGGCATGTAGAAAGTATTTTTTTGAGTAAAATACCAAATCAGACTGCCATATCAGCAAAAAGATTTTAAAGCAGAAACTTTGAGAAAACAAGTCTGCTAGATGAACCTCTGTTATTGCCAGCCACATAGAGGCCCTAGACAAAACAAAACTACCTTTAAAGGGACAAATCACCCAAAAAATGAACAATCTTTCATAGTTTCCTCGCCTTCATGATGTTCCAAATTCGTATTCTGGTTATCTATCGTTGGAACACAACGGGAGAATTTTTAAGAATCTCTATTTTTCATACAACAAGAGTGACCTTCAGCTGTCAAGCACAATAAAAAGCATCATAAAAGTAGTCTATATGACTCATGTGCCGTATTCCACGTCTGTATGATTACTTTGTAAGAACAAAATGAAATTTAAGCCATTATTTACTCTCAAATCAAATCATTCATGCACATCATTATGCGGCTCTCAAAACAAATATGCCGTTTATGATGCAGGTTATACATTAACACCGCCAAACATAATTCATTCTCGTGTGTTTTGTTACCAAGCGTCATGGTGCGAAATGTGCACCATATTTAATTTGAGAGCTGCATAATGATTTGCATGAATGATTTGATTTGCGAGTGAAAAATGGCTTTCAGTCTGTTCATCACAAAAAAGAGATTATATAGCTTCAGAGGACTTTGCAATACAGTGCACAAGATATATGGACTATTTTAATGTTGCTTTTATAGTGGGTATTTTTTTTTTTGTCCTTTGAGCAGCTTGACAGTCCTTGGTCACTATGAAATCTCCTTTTGCATTCAGGTTTGAATGATGAATATTTTGAGTTAGCTGTTCCTTTTAAGTGGTGTGACGTTTAAAAAACTCAGTAGGTCAGGGTAGTTATATTTTAAAAGATTTAGCAACAGTATTACTCCTGGTAAAGATTCCAAAAAAACAACAACATTCACTGTCAAGGATGTTGTGTTGTAGCTGTTGTTTTTGTCTCTAAACTACTTCGAAGACTTCTTAACTACCCTCCACGCTAGAAAATGCAGGAACCTGTGTTCTTCACATTTTATGTAACATCTGTTAGTTAACCAGAGCCATTGCACTGGTGTTCCTGTCATCTCAAATGTCTTTAGGGCTTTCTTTGAAAGACGTTCTCATAAAGACCTGAACTGAGTACTCACAAACAAATGAACAATGCTCCTGTCAACACCACCCGCAGACAGAGGCTGATCTATAATCTGGGAAATCTGGTTCCCTGAGCAGGGCAAAAGTTTCCAGTTTTTAATCCCGCTGTAATCCTCACCTTCGCACAATGATAGCGCAAGTCTGAGAGAAGGATTGATGTTACTAGGGGGACAGAAAGGAGGGGAAAGACTGACGAAGGCCTCTCTATTTATGCTCATGGGCCCGGAGGGGGGAAAGTTTCAATTTTTCATGGCACAGCTCACTGCCCCACTTTCCAGAGTTTTTGAAAAAAAAAAAATACAGCTCTGGCTAAAACGATGAGATTAGTTACGCCTCACTCTTCAATGCTCAGGTTTTCTACACACTAACAGAGCTCCTAAAATGAAACACAATCTGGCTGTGATTAACTATTGCAAAGGAAAGGTTTCTGAGCTCTGATGTGTCATAGATCCTAGAAAGGGCCAATAGCACTATTCAGAAAGGATTAGATTTCCAAACAACGTTTGAGGTGGGGATTTCATGTACTGATTCAGTATGGTATTGGGAAAATGAGAATTAGTCTTTTTTACTAAGATTGGAGTGTCTATTCCCTGGATGTGGGCGTTCTGGATAGTCATGTGATCTAGATGCATTTGCCATGAAGTAAACCAGACATATACATGATATAATTTGATATATAAGGGGATAAATTAATGAATACCTGACACTGCTATTACCGCTACTGAGCAGTTTGTATGTTTCCATGCCTTTATTTACACAAAATAGAAATGCAAATTGTAGCCGCTTGGAAAACTGTGACTTTTTATTTAGTCAAAAGACGTTCTATACATTTTGAAGTTAGATTTGCATCTTAATGTTTCCATCTAGAATTTTCCACCCCAAACTTTGCAGAAAAACACAAAGAAACACTTCATCTCCATGAATTTCTTTTTCTTTTTACATCACACAGGATGACAGCAGAACGTGACCTGCTACAAACTTGTTTTACCCATAAAGTTGACAAAAGGCCAAAGTGCACAATGAAGAAGCACAAAGTAGCTCAAACTAGAATTTCTGAAAAAGTTAATTTACACGTAACTTTTGGAGAGGTTGTTTGTGGAAAACAGACTTGCTCAGTTTGGACTGGATTTGTGTTTCACAAAAACTAGTACTCTCCAAATAGAGCTAATCAGTCAAACATTTAGCCTATTTTGTTTACATAAATAGATGTAGACAAAATGTGTAATTGTTACACTGAATGTAAATAAAAGCCTAAAAACAGTCTGTTCATCATACTGTATTAAGCAATAGTCTCTTCAGAAAATTTTGACTAAACCGCTCGATTCATTATGGGTTAGTTTTACGGTCTCTTTATGAACCTTTTGAAGCATCAAAATGATAGTTGCATAGACTGTGAACGAAGGCACAGAAATCGCTCAGATTTCATTAATATCTTCATTTGTGTGCCGAAGATAAACGATTGTCTTATGGGTTTGGAACGACAGTAAATTATGACAGTATTTTCATTTTTGGGTGAACTAACCCTTTAAGTAAATGGATATTATGGATTCTCTCAAATTCACCTGCAGCACCAGGTTGTTTACGATCTTTTCTAAGATGTGGTTTCCTCACCGTTCAGAGACACACAAAACAGAAAGTACAGCAGTGGATCTCAGAAATGCAGTCTAGTATTCAAGCGTACACACAGTACCACGCTTCCTCGGAGCTCAGTCTCCAGAGGCTATTTCTGGGCAGAGAATCGATCTGCATGTAGTGGAGTCTGGGTAGCTGGTCGATAGCATCCTATTAAAGAGATGTACCTGCTCAGGCTGGAGTGCCACTATGTGCGGTCACTGGCTTGAGCCGCACATCTTCTGGTATGTAGAAAAGTCTGTGTGTGTGTGTGTGTGTGTGTGTGTGTGTCTTTTGTGATTTGTGCTTAGTAGGAATTCAATACAGCTACTTACACCATTGACAATTTATTATAGACCACTGAGGCATTTTAGTGATTTGTAGGGACAGACTTTCAAACAATTAAACAAAATTACTGAACTTAGAGTATATCTTGGTTGTAGTTTGTTCTGTTTGGATCATACACACTCTGTTTGTCCTGTGTAAATTTGACCGTCATGTAATCCTAGGATTGTTTAAGTTTGAGGTGTGGCTTGAGTAAAGGGATGCTTCTGATGGAACGCAAAAGGTGTGTTGACCAGAGTTGCTTGCATCACCCTAACTGAGGATGTGTTGAAGGATGTTCAACATTGGACCCCACTGACTTTCATTTTATGGACAGTCACAGAAACATTCTTCAAAATGTCAAGAATTTCATGCCGGTTTGGACATAAGGATGAAAAAATGACAGAATTTTCATTTTTTGGTGAACTATCCCTTTAAAGCTTTGCTCAGAATATTGATTTTATACTATACGTTGGACAGACTCAGTGATCCATGCACACTAACGTTACACCTTCATTTGATCTTTCAAGTGCTTTATGACCCTGATGTTGTAAGATCTGTAGACAACTAACTGCCGCATGCTGTTCCGCAGACGATAAAAGGATAAGCGCTCATCTATCGAATAACCAGCTTTCAACGATCATCCAAAAATGAGGGCGGTTTGGTCTTATCAGTATTCAGAGCATCTGCAACATGCTTCCTTATTTCAAAGCAGATATACATTCACGCTTTATTTCTATATAATAATTTTCCTCATTATTGTGCTACGAAACATGCAGCTTGACTTTTTTACACTTACAGAGACTTTTCCGATACCCTGACATGCTCTCTCATTATGTAGGACTGTATTGTATTGGTCAGCACCACTCCCTCCCCTCTTTCCCGAAACACCTCGCCTGACCCGTTCCTTTAAAAGCAACTATTCAATCTTACGCCTCATTTCCAAATCCGCCTCCCTTCCTAATACATCTTACCGCTGATGGCTGGAGTAAGGGTTCAGACAAAAGCCTGACACAGGCCTATCCTGCATCAGCCTCTGAACCCGGGGGAAACATGTCACTGCGGCACACACTTCAGCAAGTACGTCCATGTCTCAGGCTCAGGGGACTCAAGGACAGTTTGATTTTTATCACTCGATTCCCATCAATCCTCAGCTCCCAAGGACGGAGTGTTCTGAGTGCAGGGGCTTTCCTCCAGGGATCGCCTGTTCCCGTGATTCATCCCCTCTCTCCTCTCATCTCAGCTAAAGCCAGCGCCATGTCGTGTTTAGTCACCCGCTTCGTCCCTGTTGGCCCGGCTGCTGTTACTCACGGCTTATTTTAGGCTACAGTTATGGCTACCACGGGAGGTGTGGCTTGGCCTTTCGCCACAGATGACATAGGTGATGCTCCCTGTCTTCAGATCAGTCTGCCGGTTGGGAATGTGTGTATCTGGAGTGTCTTTCTTGCCCTCTGTCTGTTTAGTTAATAGATTTTGTTAAAAAAAAAATATATATATTGTAATTTTGTAGTACTTTGTACAACTGCAAGCCAGTCATTCGTTGGCAAAAAACAGTGTGGCTCTGTAGCGCTTTCAAATTATTTGTTTGAGCATTCCGACCAGCCCACATAGCAACACTGACTCAACCAATTGCGTGAATTTAGGGCGGGGCTATCTGTCTGACTTGACCAATGACAGACAGCAAACTTGTTCAGGTAACCTGTTTGAAAAGATTTGCTATTTTTGCAGTTCTTGTCAGTGATGCTAGTGATGGAGTTAAACACATTTTAAAGGTGAAGGTAGCTATATCTTTTTTCAATGACAAAATACTTTTTTTGTCCCAGTTTGTCTATGGACTTCTTCAAGCCATTCAGTGTAAAAATTGAGGCTGTTTTGCAATTTCAAAACATTTCTATTTGTTTGAGCTGCCCGACTTGTCAGCTTCAGGCTCAACCAATGGCGTGAGTTTAGGGTGAGACTGCTTGACTGTTGCTGGGTGGAAAAACATGCACACATGGACTCGCTGATTGTCTACGTATTTCCGCTAGGATCTCAGTGCTACGTGAGCTTCCGGTATAATATTCTCCCATAGCAAACTCTAGTAGTAAACGGTAGTAGCAAGCAAAGTCTTTTTGTCATTTTTCTAAGTCCTGTCGGTCACAACTTATGTTATATTATATTATATATTTTTTTTAAAGCAGTGTCTTTGTTTTTTCTTTTTATATATTGCATGCTCAGATATTCATACAACAAAGTATTCTAGGGGTCATAAGTGTTTTGTGAAAATGACCAAAAATGCTGGCAGTGGCTGGCAACTTTTTTATACGCTGGCGGGGAAAGAGTTAAATGCGCATATGTATTCGGGTTTTTTTTTGTGTGCTTTTGAGTTGTATGAATATGGAACTGTTGTTTGTAGATTGTGTGCCTGATATGAAATTTGTTATTAAAACATAACATTGACAGCTTTAGAGGTTTTAGTCTTTCCCCATTCAAGTGCATATTATGAGGCGTAACCAATATGGCTGCCGAGTGCACTGAGTTGCTTTAAAAGGGATCTTGGCAAAATGAGTGTTTTGAAATCTGTTAAGAAGCTTTTTCTTTTCCTTTCTCGTTTTTGTTCCATTTGTTGGTACAGAAAATTACACCCATTTTAAGGTGAGTCAATTGTCTGGATGAAAGATCTCTTGACATTTGAGTTTGGTGGCTGTTTTTCCATTATGTTATATGGATTGGTCCATTTCCCCCTCCTGTGTGTCATTTAGTGAAGGAACCCATCTGCTTGGGATTTTTAGATTGCTATTTTGGACAGGTGTTGACATAAAGAATACACACAACCGAAAGTCACCCTGTTGAAAGATATACACTCTTACTCATGTGACATTTGTATTGCCAGTCTTTTACATATCTGTTTATATATCTCTTTCTTTCTGTGTCCGTTTCTGTCTCTTTTTCTCCACCTCCCTCCTTTCTTTCTTATGCATACAGAAATATACTCCCCCCCCCCCCCCCCCCCCCCAAGACCTCCCAGTCTATCTCAATTGGACCCCCACTATAGAAGATTGTTTTGCAGAGTTCACTGGGGTAGAGGTGCTTCATCTTGTGTCACTAGAGGGTGGTCCTATTTAGATAGGCCAGGTTGAGGGGGGATAAGGGTGACCTTTAGCCTTTACAGGGTCATCATCCATTAGGAAATGATGGGTGGATGTCAGTGGTCATCCTGCTATGACAATTTGTCTTCTAGAATCTTTTTTTTTCTGTCTAATCCACTCCTCCTAAAAACAAATATCTTATGACCCTATTGCTTACCCTTTTACTCATTCAGATTGAAGCCCACACTTCTCTGTTGTCTCCCCTGTTCTCTTTTGTTCTCTCTCTCTCTCTCTCTCTCTCTCTCTCTCTCTCTCTCTCTCTCTCTCTCTGTGCAGACAACTAATAAATTCCAAAGTGTCTGGCAACCTTTGGCATATTATAAAAGATAGTTTTCTCTCAGTTTTATCAGAAATTGTGCCAGTGCTTCTATAAAGACTTGTGACTCCAATGCCTCTCAATCTGTTCAGCCCTGTGGCCTTGCGTAATAATTTATAATGATAGGTGTCGTTTTCGACTGCGTAGCTGCATTATAGTTAATTCCTGGAAAGCCATTTCTGCTGAACAACACTGTCACCATGTAATCTTAAAAACATGAGTGATACTGTCATATACTGAGAGATAAAGACAGCATTGACTAGAAAGCAGATTATCTATGGGTAAAAACAAACCCAATCAACCAATCACAAAAATGACATACTGTATATACATACAGTAATCAAACTCAAAAGGCTGTCAACAACATTTTGACCCTTAAAATCAAAAGGAAATAGGGAGAATTTATATTTTAAATTATAAAAGAATAAAGCCTATATTCAGGGGCATTAAGGTGGTTTTTTTACATTGTGAAATTGTTTTCATGAAAAGTAAGCTTTTTTTCACTCCAATTTTCATAAATTTCAGCTTAATGTTAATTTTTTTCTTAATTTAATGCATAACACTTTGACATTTTGAAAATTTATTATTTATTTATTTTAATTTCTTTCTTTTTTTAAAAAAATCCCGGTTTCATGCTAATATTTGTTGTGTTAGTACCTGTAATGTATCGTCATTTTAACCCTGGATGTCTATTCCAAGGTGACATGCCAAAACAACGAGTGCCAGCTTCTGCATGATAGAGATGTCAGGAAAGCCTGGAAGAGCTCCTGTCTACCAGAGACAGTTGGCTTTTAATATAACAGAAATAGAAGGAATCTGATGTGTTGGGAACAACACTGTGTTTCATTGCGCTATTGCTGTCACCTCTTTAAAATGTCACGCGCTCTGTACACCTAGCACCATCTGAAGGTCGGGACGGGTGAGGAGACCACTGTTGATAGCAGAGCACTTTGACAGAACAGGTGACCTGCTGACAAAGCTTTGTCAGACTGAGTAGATGGCACATGTGGCCTCAGCGCTGCGTGAAGCAACATTTCAAACTGCTCTTGAAGATCCATCACTGGCACCTTGTTTAAGATTTTGAGTTGAAAAGGAGTGGACAGGTAACTTTCAACTAATCCGATTCTTTCGGATTAATGAGGACAGATTTAGCAGACACAGTGCTTGATGATTTCTGCATTTTGTCATTTTATTATTTTCAATAGCAACCCTAAAATCATGGGTTCAGTTTCCAGGGAATGCATGCATTGAAAAAGCAATGTAGCTTGAATGCAGTGTAAGTTTCTTTGGGTAAATGCATCACATGACAATTTTAGAATCATTAGATTTAAATTTGTCTTGAATATGTTTTTTTATTTTAGCATATGAAACCAACTCGAATACAAAGATAACTTTGTTGAAACAATTGTCATTTCTATTTTGCAATTGTTAAGAAATATACACTAAACAAAATTATAAATGCAACACTTTTGTTTTTGCCACAAACTTTTGTTTTGGGTCCGAAAACCAGTCAGTATCTGGTGTGACCACCATTTGCCTCACACAGTGCAACACATCTCCTTCACATAGAGTTGATCAGGTTGTTGATTGTGGCCTGTGGAATGTTGGTCCACTCCTCTTCAATGACTGTGTGAAGTTGCTGGATATTGGCAGGTCCTGGAACACGCTGTCGTATACGCCGGTCCAGAGCATCCCAAACATGCTCAATGGGTGACATGTCCGGTGCTGGCCATGCAAGAACTGGGATGTTTTCAGCTTCCAGGAATTGTGTACAGATCCTTGCAATATGGGGCCGTGCATTATCATGCTGTAACATGAGGTGATGGTCGTGGATGAATGGCACAACAATGGGCCTCAGGATCTCGTCACGGTATCTCTGTGCATTCAAAATGGCGTCAATAAAATGCACCTGTGTTCGTTGTCCATAACAAACGCCTGCCCATACCATAACCCCACCGCCACCATGGGCCACTCCATCCACAACGGTGACATCAGCAAACCGCTCACCCACACGGCGCCATACACGCTGTCTTCCCTGTACAGTGAAAACTGGGATTCATCCGTGAAGAGAACACCTCTCCAAAGGGCCAGACGCCATCAAATGTGAGCATTTGCCCACTCAAGTCGGTTACGATGACGAACTGCAGTCAGGTCGAGACCCTGATGAGGACGACGAGCATGCAGATGAGCTTCCCTGAGATGGTTTCTGACAGTTTGGCCAGAAAAATCTTTGGTTATGCAAACCGAAAAAAGTCTTAAGATCTATGAGTTCAGCTCATGAAAAATGGGGGCAAAAACAAAAGTGTTGTTTATAATTTTGTTCAGTGTACAACAAACAGGGCCCAGGTTACCAAATGACAAACTGCAGTTACCTGTAAACGTACACACGTAAAAAAGGTAGTGTATTTCTGTTTTTTACTCCAAGCTTGCTGGAGTAAGAGAGTAGTCTGACTTCACCTTAACACTCTCAAAGTACACTTAGTGTTGTCAGGGTGGTTGAGGACAATCTCTCTGGCACACACACACACACACACACACACACACACACTACTTTTCCTTCGCTGTCACATTTTTCTTACTAAGCGTTCAAAAACAATAAGCATGAGCACATGATGAGACAGGAAATGTCAGGGATAGAAAAATCACGCTCTTCCATCTCTTGCACTTCTTCTGTTTCCTCCTATATATCTGATATGTAGCTGCAATCCTCCTGATGAGTTTGACCTCTAAAACAAGCTTCAGTAATCCATGAATCAAGACCTTCAAACTGTCTGAAACACATGACTCTTTGTTGTCACCTCGCTTATAAATCACAAAGCCTGTCACCAGATGACAAGAGGGTCTTTTAACTGACTTCACTGGAATATTATTTGACAGGCGCAAGAACCTTTTGAAGTCAATGAATGAATTATTTATTAATGCATCTGATGTTTTACAAGTGTGCTATAGGTTAAAATTAAGGCTGGGGGAAAAACGATAGGCAATGTTTTTTTGCCCCTAAATTTGATTTATTTATTTATTTATTTATTTTTTCTAAATTGTATTATCAGGTTAAAAAAAACAGTGTTGATAATGTTGATAATGCAGTGTTGATTTTAGTTTTAGTTTTGAAAAAAGCAGATTTGCAACAATTCTCTGCAAGCATGTAAAAAGACACACGCTCAGTTATTTCCATTCGACCAAAATCTAAACTATGAACAAGCTAAAAAAATAATTGTGCAAAACAATTAAGTAAAAGTAAGTAAAAAAAAATCACCACTTATAACAGTCTTGAATAACTTTACAGGCTTTACATAATTGTAATATCGTGACACATAATGTATCGATTTGTTAGCTTTGATTTTTTTGTGGCAATATCATTATGGTTGTCATACTTATGTGTCTCATGCTACTTCCCTTTTCACTCTAAGCCTCTTCCTTAAAGAATAAAAAATGAAACATCTTTATCAGTTTCAATTAGTGTGTGGATGACTGATGGGCCAGAGAGTATATCCTCTCATATATGTACCCGGTGCCCTAAATCTCTATATCCCGTTCTCTTTTTCTCTGTCAGGTGTTTCTCTCTGGTGCGGTGCTGTTCCTGTGACTGTCTAAAGAGAGATTTAAGACAGATAAATCCAGCAGCAGGTAACTCTACTCAGTTATTAAAGCTGTTTTATTTGGCCCCTTCTTAAAGAATTCGACAGCAGTAGAAATGGGGAATAAATGAGTTGGCATCAAAAAAGAACAGAGAAAATGGATGCTTGTCATATTTTATTTCCATGTAGCTTCTAATCAGATTGTAGCATCTTAAAGAGCGTTTCGAACGCCAACCAGGATATGAGCTTCATGTGGAGTCTGTTTCCCTCCTCCAAAATCCATCACTATAAATCATGTCACTCCTCGTCACACAGCACAGCTCTGTTAGCACACATGCAGAACGCTAAAATGGATACAGATCTCCCTGAAAATGAATTGAGTTGACTGTAGATGTAGATTTGGGTATGGACAGTTGGGACGTGTCCATGCCACAGTTAAAAGACCAATATATATAAAGTGAATATTGTGTTTGAATTGAAAATTTTTCAAAATGGAAATATTTTATATTTTATTTTGTGTGAGTTGCTTTGTTTACGCTTGAGCTTTATTTTAAGGTGTCCGTATTAGTGTAATTATGAATTTAAGTACTGTGTAATAATAATTAACTTCATGTACTTACTATGGGGTTAGGATTGGGGTATGGTTTAGGGTTAGTTGCATGTAATTGTGCATAATTTATAGTTATTACTACAGTAACTACATGTAAAGTGTTAAAAGCTTTTTAACTTGTGTGTTTTCTGTTGCAATATTTTGCAAAGTGTTGGGCAGCAGTCCAGAGACATTATAAACCAAAAGAAAGCAGGAGTGAGTAATCTAGTCAACCTTATTGGTCCCACTTTATATTAAAGGTCCTGTTGCATGCGATTCCATGTTTCAAACTTTAGTTAGTGTGTAATGTTGCTGTTAGAGCATAAATAATATCTGTAAAATTATAAAGCTCAAAGTTCAATGCCAAGCGAGATATTTTATTTAACAGAAGTTGACTACAAAAAACGGCTCGATTGGACTACACCCCTCTACATCCTGCTTTAGTGACATCACCAGAACCGTTTCTTGACTAACCTCCGCCCACAGGAATGCTCCCTCAACTCTACTGGCTACTTGCGCACTTCTTATAACTTAGCCTACTGTGTTTACTCAGCTCTTACGGTGATTTTCTGAAGTAAAACTGACGCTTCATCTTTTGTGTGATGTACAATAAACTTTATTAAACTCATCAGTACATGTTTGATCATCATTCAGACAGCAGACTTGTAGGCTATTAATAAATAATGGATACATAGCCTACAAGCAGATGACAAATACGTTATAATAACCGTAATTACACTACTAAACCATACCTGTTTCATCTCTATACACTGTAGGCATTATTGTCCGACTCGAAATGAACGCCGTTACTGAGAGTTTCTGATATTATCATCATTCTGTGAGATGAATTTTTCCTGACAGACTGAGCGCGAGCTCATGAAGCTCCGCCCCCTGTGTCGTCCAGCAGCAGCTCATTTGCATTTAAAGGGGACACACTGAAACGGCTCGTTTTTCTGAGCCCCAAAAAATGTCAATTTAAACATGCTGTAAAAAATGATCTGTTGGGTATTTTGAGCTCAAACTTCACATACACACTCTGGGGACATCAGAGACTTATTTTACATCTTGTGAAAAGGGGCATAGAACGGGACCTTTAAGTGACTTTAAGTACTATGTACTTACATTGAAATGAATAATTTGATACAATGGATTTATTGTGTACATACATGTTTTTACATTATATTTTGAAAATACCTACATGTAATTACAGCTGTAATTAATTTATGTAATTACATTTGTAATTACACTGTTGACCCTTCCCTTACACCTTAACCCACCCTTAAACCCACCCATACCACCACACCTGTCCCTAACCTTACCCGTATCACACCTCAATAGCAGCACATGTGTTTTACAATACAACCTGAACACAATTAAGTGCATTGTACTTATTTTTCGATGCAAGTAAATAGCACTTAAAGCCACTTAATACAAAGTGGTACCACTTTATTTATAAAGCACTTTATACAAAACCGATTGTTTCAAAGGAGCTTTACAGTGATCAACAGGAAATAATAATCAATGATGTAAACAAAGTTCAATGGGGCTGTAAAGCAGCTTTAAAAAGACAATAGTTTTATTGTTCAGCTGAGGTCAGTACAGTGTTGATATAGTTCCGTTCAATAGCTGTATAAAGTTCATCAATGATGAAATGAGTTCAATTTAACTATAAAGCAGCTCTGGAGAAAACCGTGATGTCATCTTCTTGCTCAGTTCAGTTCTTATCGGATAGTGTCAGTGCAGCCAAATCAATAATATTGCTGAATATTAAGTAGTTTGTTGTTTAAATATTAATACTAAGTAGTTTGCAGTCTTTTTAGTTCAGGTTTTGTAGCCTCAAGATTTAAGAAATAAAATATACTTTCTTTCTTTTCTGGAACACAAAATAAAATATATATTTTTCATATATTTATCAAGTTTTTTTTTTTTTTTTCTTCTGTACAATGAAAGTCAATGGTGTCAATGTTGTTTTGGTCCCCATTGACACAACCAGTTCTCATGTTCCACAGAAGAAATAAAGGCATTCAGGTTTGGAACAACTTGTGAGGGTGAACTGTTGCTTAAACTTTTTAAATGTGCTTTACTGTACTTTTATTTCTGTACAATGCATTTCACAAGGCGTTTAATTAGTTCTCGATAACAAAAAGCAAACCAGATTCACATCAAAAGGAGCATAAAGACCCCACAATGCCTTGTCGGCTCCTAAAAAAACATTGCCAATTATTTATTGTCTCTTTCGCTCATTAGCATGTAGTTTACATCCTTTATAAGACAAGAAAGCATGTGGTTTCTCCTCTCAAGAGTGGTTCCCCTGCGGATCGGCGGAGGGAACTTGGCGAACGCGCATCACCCCAAACACTTCAATGTTATCTTCTCTACTTCCTCCTCGTTCCCACTGGGACTCTCGTCCTCGCTTTGAAGTTGCTGCACTTGAAAAAGACATCTCATGCATGCTGAGAGGAGTAATATAAAAAATGTTGAGAGGAGATTGGTTTTGGCTGCTCGAGTTTGAGGGATTCGTGGGTCAGACTCAAAAACTGCACGCAGCAGCAAAAGGATGTAATTGTTGTCGCTGCTCAAAATCAAGCGAGTGCCGTTACCAGAAAAAGTTCTAAGCGATGCCAAGAGAACCGCGCTCTGTCTGTGCAATGCAGCACGCTCTCTGTCTCTTCAGGCCCACTCAAAATATCAAGACCTCCCTCTTCATTTGCTTGTGAAAACATCGCTCAGTCTTGTCAGTGTGTGTCCTCTCATGCATACGGTCTGGCAAACAAGTGGATCTCTCTCCCTATAGCTCGATTGCATAAATGCTTTAACGTGCACCCGCTCTGCTCGGTTGCTGCTGGCTTCTTTAAATCAGGCTATTTTAGTTTTGATGTTCATTTGATGTTAATTGAAGCCAAGGGTAATGACAGCGCTGGCAGGCACACTTGTTCTACTTTGCGCCCAGAAAGAATCAAAAAGCAGACTGCAGCTTTCTGCCATTTTCAGTATCTGACACAAGCGATCGTTCTTTCAGACACCAGGGATTTCATCTGGAATAATATGATGATCCTACGGGCTGTCGTAATGAAGGATTGTATGATAGAGGCTTGTTTTGGCACGTAACAGCTGGCTGACATAAATTTAGGAAGCCCGCTCGTGATGCATGTTCAGAGGGAATGTTGATTTGTAGGGATTGTTGAATTTATTGAATTTGGGAACTGAATTTAAAGGTGACATGCTGTTTTATAATGTTGTCATTGTGGTCGACATTCATTCGAGTTTGATATTTGATCAGGCCTCGATGATATTGAGTCATTCCAGTCTTCGTTTTGCTAAGCAAACAGGATATGTACTGTGTATAACAGTGGATAGTGTATTATTGTATATATGTGTAGGGTT